>NC_049205.1:44664450-44971950 GCF_013347855.1 Anguilla anguilla
CCCTAGGGGTATTAAAAGATAACTGTGGCTTCCCAGCCGTATATGGTTTGAGAATAATACCTGGAGAAGAAACGGTTGTTGCAGTTCCTGGTCTCTAGTGATGCCTGATGATTGTTGCTTTTGGCAAAAATTAAGTCCCTTTCAGAATAAATGTCCCTGTTCCAACTAGACTTGTCTATATAAATAATTTATTAGTGGAATTATATTTATTGTAAAAGTCTGTGGCAGTGTTTTGGGCCAAAGAATAAGGTGATATGAGATTACGTCAGTGGGTGCCGTGAGTCATACCATGTGCTGATGTGTACCTTTGGTGGTTTTGTCCTTGGTGGTTTGTCTTTGGCATGGGTCCTGCTGCTAAAGTTGTGTTTATTCTGTTTCAGTCTGAGATGAATGGAAGAGAAAACACTGATCAGAAACGATTAGAGTCAGTTTGCGTCTTGGTACCTGACTCTTTAGAAACTGGTAGGGTGCTCCCTGGATTGATCTTACCAGGGGAATTGCTGTATCCTTCTCACAGCAGATGCGGCACCTCAAGGCTCTCATCGTTTCTGTGCTGCAAGGATCTGACAGAGCTGATACTCAAATGTTGAAGGCCACGTTTGAGAAAGACATAAAAACTACATCTTATGTTGTTGTGACGGGGATTTCCTCTTTCTTTGGGAGGGATCAATTGCTAACCCTTACTGGGTTAGCGTTCTTCCTCTTTTTGATATTAAGAGGAGGCGAATCTGTTGTCGACATGCTCAACAAAGCTTTGCAGACTACTCTTTCATCCGGGAGTCGGCATGATTACTGGAAATGAAATAAGATGAAATCCACGGTGAATGAAAATTGTTTAGTGTGAACTGAAGAGGCCGGCTGTGCGAGAACACATCTCCTGCTAAAAAAAAAAACACTACTGTGCCTCGTAGGCTGTTCGTAGGGCGTCGCGGGGGGGGCGGTCAGGTGGGCCGAAAGGCCCTGCAGGTGTTTCTGTGAGCAGCGGCGGCAGCAGCAGCGTTCGGCTTGCCGTTCCGGAGTGTAGCATCAAAGGGAGCGAGAGGTGGGAAGGTGCACTCCAGCAGTCTGACATGGCGGCTACCTCCGCTGTTCTCTCGCCAGAGGGTCCTGCCCCCAGGTCCCCCCCCCGACCCTGGCAGCCATGGGGGAAGGGACTGTGCCCCTTCTTGATCTGTGCTCGATCTGTCTCAAGCAACAGGAGGTGATCCATGGTTTTGAGGGGGACACCTAGGCGGGGAATGAACCTTGATTGGAATAACTAGGTCACCCTTTCTCTCTGAGATTTATATTCCCACCATAAAGCTAGGGGCCAATGCCTCCTGGATTTCTTAGAATTTTTTCTCTTTCTGCTGAGCCCAGATGTTTTTCTAAACTGCTGGAGCAGCTGTCCTGTCTGGCCAGTGGTTTACCCTGCTTTACAGTAATCAGAACAGGTGAGCCAGTGCAGCTTTGAACACTGGATGCCATGCCTCGCTAAGCACAGTAGAAAATGCCACACAGCGTAGTCAGACCTTGTAAAGCTGATTTAATTTGATATTACCTAAAAGCAGAAATCGCTTGGGAATCATTTTGTTGGCTTAGCTTGAGTGCTTGTGTGATTCTGATGAATTGGGGATGTCTTGCTGTACAGTAAGTATGGATAGGGGAGTGTGCATTCAGAGGAGTCTGATACAGAAGCGCCATCTTTTACTCCGCCATGCTCCAGACCTCGCAGTTTCCCTTCTGCGACGCTGCCGCTGCCACGTTTTCGTCACCAAATCATTTAGAGGCTCCTCACATCCTCGGGTCACCCTTGAATGGCGGCTGGGCCGCCGTAGCCAGCGCCACGCTGGTCTCTGGCGAGGTGGGGGGTGCCCAGCGGTGCCATGTGGGTGAGAACTAGAGACGCAGGATTCCTCTATGCACCAAATCAACAGTGCTCTACTTGACGGTCTGACTTTCCAGAGTCTGGTCTCTAAGCCAATGCTGTGAGGACAGGATAAACGAGCGAAGCACATTTTTTTCTGCTCTCATTGGCACTATCAAGGATAAGAAAAGATTAAGTCAGGTTTTCTGAATATTGCACAGTTAGCATAACCGATGTGACAACAATAGGGAAGGAAAAGTGGTGCTGGAGATCTTTTTTGACTTTTTTATGATACTGCTTATTCCTGGTCAGGGTCGCGGGGGGTGCTGGAGCCTATCCCAGCATGCATTGGGAAAGACTCTGGACAGGTCACCAGTCTACTACGAGGCACACGCACCATTCGCTCACCATTCACTCACACACACTCATACCTATGGGCAATTTAGAGTCTCCAGTTACCCTACCTGAATGTCTTTGGACTGTGGGAGGAAGCCAAAGGAAAACCATGCAAATTCTGCACAGAAAGGCCTGGCTGGGATTTGAACCCAGGACCTTTTTGCTATGAGGCAGTAGTGCTCTTCCATGCCACGCCATAATTAATCATTAATTGTATGAAGCTGCAGAATGTAGCTGTGATTTACAGTGGGTATGTGGTTCAATTTGTGCTTTTTTCGCAATTTCTTTTCATGCAGTAGTTGTCCTGAAGTCACACCCTGCTGTTCCATGATTGGCTCCGTGGGTAAAAGCCCTTTGCTGAAGGTTAATCAAGATTTAAAATGTAGAATTGAGGGTGATTGTTTAGTCCACATTAGTTCCCAATCAACAGCCATTGCCCACTCGATAGATTTTCTAAGATGATATCTCACCACTGACAACAAGCTCAGATGGCAATCTCCACTTGTTTTAGCCTTGCAGTGTATAATTAGGAGTTGGAGCTGATTGTTTTATGTGAAGTAGGCATACTGGCATTCAGTCTGAATGAATGGGATGTGATAAGAGGCATCCATTGCGGTGATTCCCATTGCCCTTCATGCCAACTCGCACATGGAAAATCAGAGCCTGAGAGAAATGCACAGGGTTTTGTGTGTTTTAATGGGCTTGGAATGATGTTTGCCACAGTGCATTGTGGGAGACGTGTCTCGTGTCATCAGACAGTGTTGATTCATACTGGCAGTCCTCCTCCTACTGGCAGCCTGCCTCACTGGGGTCAGCATTACTGTGCTAGGCATCATTGCGACACGGGTCAAGCACACTCTGCTGAGCTGTGATAAAATCAAGGCTCTGTCTTCAATCCCAAAAGCAGCCCTCCAGCATAATTTTAATGCAGTCCTAAAATGTATTATGCTTCTGGAATTTGCTATTGCCAGGAAATGTGAAAAACAATACATGTTAAAAACCGAAAATTCTTACTTTTGCTTGCTTATGACAAGACTTTGAATCCTTGTATATACTTTTGCTTCAGTCCTCTGAAGACTATACTGTGAGCTAAAATAGTTTTTGCTTCAACAGTACTAGACTCACGCTGCCAGAGGAGCTGAGCTTTTTTCATTTGAAATGGAAACTAAAATCATCCCATAAAATCGTGACTGTAGATAGATGCTCTTACACAGACACAGAGTGATTCATATGATTCAAGATTGGTGAGCAAGTAAATAAATAAATAAATGAATAAATAAATGAATTCAGTGCTAAGTGAGAACTCTCTTATGTTGTCCATAGTGATCCTCCGGGCTGGTTGCGCTGGCCCTTTAAGGAGATTTATTTCCAACAACTCGGGCCCGATATAGAGTAGGATGTGTCTCAGACAGGCCCCCTGGTTATCTGCATCGACAGCATTTCACCACAGCTCAATTTTTGAAAGCTGTGTCTTTTTGATTTTAAGGCATCCTGCTAAAAACATGTTAATCCACACAGTGGAGCTGCCCTATGCTAAGCCTCTGGCGGGTTTTTGCTGCTGTATGAGATTACAGATTACAGTGACAATGTCTCAGTGATGTGGAAAGTTCAGCCTTTTCTGTTGATTCTAGCCTATTTTTTAATGAGAGTAAAATCCCCTACACTTTGTGTGAATGAGAAGATTGTTGCGCACATTTAAACTCCATAAATTGACCCATGTGAATATAGAGGCGACTTGCATCCACCAAACAGTTCTTGCATCCACCAAAATGGCACCCCTGGATTCAGAGAATTGTAGAATCTAATTTCAAATAATTTGTTTTTAGATTTAGGACCTCTTAAACATACGCTTGTCTTTGCCTCTAATGTATTTTTGAATTAGGCCAAATTATTCAAGTGGTATTGGGATCACCATTAGTCTTCCCACAATACAGATTCACATCTGAATTTAGAAGCCTGGATTCAGTCACCATTTCCCCTGTCAGTCAATGTTTTGGATGAACATTGACTGAATCCAGGCCAGAGTATTAGAATAGGTGTAAATGTTCAGCTGATCCATTCGGTAACCATGGAAATAATGGGTTTTATTTTTGTTGTTTTATTACATTTCTGAAGGATAAGTGAGAGTCTCAAATGGAGAATATAATTTTGTCTCCTTTGAAAATGAAGACATATCACCATTTAAATGATTACATTCAGCTGAAAAACAAATGAAATTGTGTCTGTGTTCCATGGATTCATTTTCATATCATTTTTGTGAAAGAATTAGACTTTGAATCATCATTTTTACAGTCTTTCATCTGAACACTATCATATTAAAAATGCATTTCTTCATATCTTCATTCTGGAAAAGTCTGATATAACACATGTTAAATTAATGCATATACTAGTAGTCCTGTGTGTTATCCAGTGATCTTTTGTGATTCAAAAGATAAAATGACCATGAAATGCACTTTTTTGTACGTGGCTTTGGATAAAAGCGTCTGCCAAATAAATGTAATGTAATGTAAAAGAACTGTTATTTCTGTGTATTTGAATTGTTTTAGCAGGGAAGTTGATAGTGTCGTTATATCAGTTGAACTCCCCAAAGGTATAATCTGACGGTAAAGGCGGGCATCTTTGGATTTGTTAAGCAGATCAGAAAGGTACAAGGAAAGAATTAGTCCCACATGCATTCCCGCTGAAGGACTCCTCCTACCGCCCTACTGCTACAGTCAGGCAGTGAGTCAGTTACTCGGTGAGCCCTTTTCTGGGAAGGATCTGGGTGTCACCGCAGCACTTTCCTATAGGGGAAAACCCAGGAATTCAGAGGACTGGCACAGCGTGACAGCACGAAGGGTGCACTCCCGTCGACCCGGAGGGCGTCTCCTTGGTGACCGTGGGGATCCAGGGTGCTGGTGGTGGGGGGTGTTACGTCTTTGCCCTGTGCCAGAGTTTTGCCTGTTGCCACGGCGATTCCCCAGCAGCGCCCCCAACACGCTCGGATTTGGACATCCCCCGGCACAAAGGACAACAATGGACAGACGATTCTTGCTCGCAAAGCAGCAGTGGTGGTAGGAGACAGATGTACTCCGAAAGGCACCATTTCAATTTGAGGGGCTTTGTCGAACCGCGGCTGCACCGCTGTGCTCTTTTACTTGAACTTGCTGGTCATCAGGTGATTGTGAGCCGTGCCCCCCATGAACCCAAGTTCTACCCCTGACCCTGTTTCCTGTTCCCCAAGACCGGTTCCCATGGCAGCCTGCCATGGTGCGCTGGCGTCCCGTTAGCACGCTCTTTGATTAATGAGCCGTCCTCCTCCGCTAAGAGGCAGGAATGAATTTCACGCTGTCATGCTCGTGCTTAATATGATTAAACATGAAACATATTATCTCCACGTTTTCTCCCTCACACAATTGGTGTATACACTTTGTGAAGTGTCGCAAAAGGGTTTGGTCTGTGAATGGGTTCAATGAATGGAATTCCCATCCCTCCTAAGCGGTGGGTCCTAGCATTTCAATTGGCCTGCAGTTAAAGTTGTGACAGATAGGACCCTGGCGATTGGTGCGCGTATAAAGCAGGTCACAGTTCTGCGTTGTGATTGGTTCATCAGAATGCTCTTTGTAGCTGTGAATGGCCATTGTATAAACACTTCACAGGAGGTTTTCACTGGTCTTCAGGCGTCAGATGTTAACTTTCCCGCATTTATGAAGTTTGACACCACCAAGCAATGCTCAGTTTAGCTTTGTAACCGATATTCTAGTTATAGTATTTTGTAATGTGTGTGTTCAGCTCATATTTCACACATTTTTTCACACAAGGTTACAAATGCAAGCCAGTGTTGTTGTAATTGAATCTATATAAAGGTTTTATTTAGACTCTATATGGGGTTTGTTTTGTCTTCTGGAGCATTGTGAGTGAGTGCAGCATTTTGACTGGAAAGCCCTGCTGGGAGGAGTCTTCAGCACTGGTCTCACACTCTGAACACAAAGGGAGAGAATGCTCATAGCACAACTGGAGCGGCCGCTGTTTGTTCAGCTGGATGGCAAGGCTGCTTTAGAATGCACAGGGATTTCTTGACTGAATCACACACACACACACACACACACACACCTCTGTAATTCTCAGTGCTAAAGGATCATCTGTAGTTTATGTTTCATAAATGCATATGAAGCAAGTGCTGGGTAGTTCGGCCATTATGGATGTGTCCCAGTGTTTCTCTGATTGTTCACCGCTGGAGGCCGAACACTTATTCAGGTTGCAGAGCTTACTGCTGTTATTTTATGCAGCAATTGGTTATTATTTCCCACACTACAATGAATTTGCCATTGGTGAGTAATATAAATATGGTTTAACATTCAGCCAGATAATGTTAGGAACTCCCCTAACTTTCCTCAAAATAGCCTCCTTTGGCTTTAATTACAATTAAACAAATTATTGGAAGTCTATCCAATCATTCTGCTCTGTGGAAGGTGAAGGATTGGGAGGGAGGTAGAGGGGTAGTTCAATTGACTGAAATCTTATTTACCTTAAGTTTTTTTTAAACTACAGAGAGCCTTATGTCTTTGGCCTGTAGTGGGAGTAAAATAGACACTAAAGTTGCAAGAAATATGGCAAAGAATGAAATAGGCTTAGATGTTGCAGAGCCAAGTAAGCATATTGTGGCAAGGTTATTCCAGGGAAGAAATTACATAGAAGCTTAAGATTTCCAGGTGGAGTGTTCAGTACACACTCTGACGAGTCCAGCAGATGGGCTGTAATGTTAACAGGAGAATGTTTATACTTGAGTTCGTTATTTACTCAATTTGCATATAACTTCTCTGCCTAAAGTTTTTTTTTTTTTAAACCACAGGTGGCCTAATACTTTTAGCAGGCACTGCATGTATACGTGCATTCTCACATGTGTAGACACACACAAAAACATGTAAACAGACACATATACACACATACTCTCAGCCCTGTACATGTACATGCACGCATGCACGCACATGGGTAGACACACACACACACACACACACACTCCTGCTCCCTTAGCCTGGCAAAAGAGGGTCCTGATATCTGTTGAAGTGCCAGCTTTGAGGTTGGCATCAATTACTCACTCTTCCTACCGGCCGTTCTAAGGTGAATGTGGGACTAGGCTGGTCTCTGATGACTCTGATGGTCACTGCGCACAGAACTGTGACGGATGGCTCAGTCATGTCTATGGCCAAAGGGCCGGGAGCTGAGATCTCAGGAGAGGAACCCTGAACTGGGCGGTTTTGTCAGCGACCCACTTTGTCTGAACCAATCATAACGCGTTCAACAGGGAGTGTTGTCTTCTGATTGGTTCATCGGAGTTGAGTGACAGCTAGCCTTAGGTCCTCTCGCTGTCCTGTTGCCTTTCTGTCTGTCTTTCACAGACAGAGCTGCAGAGCGCTGCTGTTGATACTGGCTTTCAGGGATCCGGCAGCCTCCCAGCTGCAGTGGCGGGGATATCGTAGATTAAAATATGCCGGGCTTGAATATTTAATGAGTTCAGTGCAGGCTGTGTGGTCTGTGTTTACCCTTGTTACACAGTGCATCAGGGCTGTGGTTTCCTGTCACGGCGGTTTGGGAGCTACATTACTGCAGGACGCAGAGGTATTACAACTCCCGCTGTCCCTGGGGAATTCGGCCTTTTGTGAGAGCCCCATACGTTGACCTGCAAGTATCTGTCAATATGCATGCACACAATCACACACAAGGATACTCACACTCATAATCCGTGTTATTGAGCAAATGGAAAAGCCAATCCTAAACTGACAATATTGTGCCACTATACGTCAATAATATATCAATAATATATTTTACTGATATGATACCTACAGTTGAAATTGAAAGTTTACATACACCTTAGTCGAATCCATTTAAACTCAGTTTTTCACAATTCCTGACATTTAATCCTAGTAAACATTCCCTGTCTTAGGTCAGTTAGGATCACAACTTTATTTTAAGAATGTGAAATGTCAGAATAATAGTAGAGAGAATGATTTATTTCAGCTTTTATTTCTTTCATCACATTCCCAGCGGGTCAGAAGTTTACATACAATCTGTTAGCTTGGGTCAAACATTTCGGGTAGCCTTCCACAAGCTTCTCACAATAAGTTTCTGGAATTTTGGCCCATTCCTCCTGACAGAACTACTGTAACTGAGTCAGGTTTGTAGGCCTCCTTGCTCGCACACACTTTTTCAGTTCTGCCCACAAATTTTCATTTGGATTGAGGTCAGGACTTTGTGATGGCCACTCCAATACCTTGACTTTGTTCTCTTTAAGCCATTTTGCTACAACTTTGGAAGTATGCTTTTGGGTCATTGTCCATTTGGAAGAGCCATTTGCAACCAAGCTTTAACTTCCTGGCTGATGTCTTGAGATGTTGCTTCAATATATCCACATAATTTTCCTTCCTTATGATGCCAACTATTTTGTGAAGTGCACCAGTACCTCTTGCAGCAAAGCCCCCCCACAACATGATGCTGCAACCCCCACGCTTCACGGTTGGGATGGTGTTTTTCGGCTTGCAAGCCTCACCCTTTTTCCTCCAAACATAACGATGGTCATTATGGCCAAACAGTTCAATTTTTGTTTTATCAGACCAGAGGACATTTCTCCAAAAAGTAAGATCTTTGTCCCCATGTGCAGTTGCAAACTGTAGTCTAGCTTTTTTATGGCGGTTTTGGAGTAGTGGCTTCTTCCTTGCTGAGCAGCCTTTCAGGTTATGTCGATATAGGACTCGTTTTACTGTGGATATAGATACTTTTGTACCTGTTCCCTCCAGCATCTTCACAAGGTCCTTTGCTGTTGTTCTGGGATTGATTTGCACTTTTCGCACCAAAGCACGTTCATCTCTAGGAGACAGAACGCATCTCCTTCGTGAGCAGTATGACGGCAGTGTGGTCCCATGGTGTTTATACTTGCGTACTATTGTTTGTACAGACGAACGTGGTACCTTCAGGCGTTTGGAAATTGCTCCCAAGGGTGAACCAGACTTGTGGAGGTCCACAATTTTCTTTCTGAGGTCTTGACTGATTTCTTTTGATTTTCCCATAATGTCAAGCAAACAGGCACTGAGTTTGAAGGCACGCCTTAAAATACATCCACAGGTACACCTCCAATTGACTCAAATATTGTCAATTAGCATATCAGAAGTTTCTAAAGCCATGACATCATTTTCTGGAATTTTCCAAGCTGTTTAAAGGCACAGTCAACTTAGTGTATGTAAACCTCTGACCCACTGGAATTGTGATATAGTGAATTAAAAGTGAAATAATCTGTCTCTAAACAATTGTTGGAAAAATTACTTGTGTCATGCACAAAGTAGATGTCCTAACTGACTTACCAACACTATAGTTTGCTAAAATGAAATCTGTGGAGTGGTTAAAAGTGAGTTTTAATGACTTCAACCTAAGTGTATGTAAACTTCCGACTTCAACTGTACCGTCTCCTGGTTGAGTGTTTAGGGTTTGGGTTAGTTGAAGTCTGCCTGTAATGCTTTGGGCTTTAGCCTCTGGGATGCATTACAAATGTGTCTAAAATGAGATTTCGGAGTGGAAGAAGAGCATCTGCCCCAGAGCTCATTCAGTCACTGTCCATGTCACTGCCAAGGTGACCAACAGGATGTGAGCACCAGCAACCGGTAGAACACGCTGGAGCAAAGGCATACTGCAGCTGCCTGTGTATATATGTGTGTGTGTGTGTTTATATTGTGTTGAAGAAATTTGAACAGACCTGAGGTGATACTCCCAACTGGGGGCATGAATACTAAACCCCACTGTGAAAAAGAGTGAAAAGAGGAGAGAGAATGAAAGGGAAAAGACAGAGGGAGACCAAGGCAGTAAGAAAAGTAAGTTCTTATTTCTGTATTCTTGTGTTATGTTATTATTACTCCATTTGTTTCTTATGTACATGCACTGCTGGCAATAAATGTACATTTTTTTGCAATATCAAACATTAAAGCAATATTAATTGAATTGTGTGTGTTGGAGAGAGGATGAGACAGAGAGAGAGCAAGCGAGAGTGAAAGATAACATTCCTAAAAGCTCTCAGGCGGACACAGCATTTAAACACGGCAAACAGCAGAGCTGCTGGTGCCGCTTGTGTGGGTCTCACGGTCGGTCTGTTTATTATTTGCTCCGGTGGCGTCACAGGGGCGCTCATCGAGGTGTGCGCCGAGCCGGGGAAGGGGGTTGGGTGCTTCGGCTGCTCGGGCGGAGGGGGGAAGGCGTAATGAGGCGTGCTGAGTGTGAATAAACAAAGCCGGGCATTTACGGCTCTCTGCCTGCGCAGGTAGCCCTGCATTCTGCAGCGTGGGCCTTAATGCGCGGGTGTGTGTGTGTGAGAGAGAGATAGAGAGAGCGAGAGAGAGCGAGAGAGAGAGAGAGAGGCTCTAGAAGGTGACGTGCGAGCGGAGCGGGCCGAGATACGTGCACAGGTGCGCACAGGTGCCGGCTCGTTCGCATCGACCGGGCGTGACCGCGGGGCTTCGTGATGCGAGCGCCGATGCCCAGGCGCCCCCCCTTCCCCCCCACCCACCAGCCTCCCTTCACCAGAGAATCCAGCCTTTGTTCAGATCTCGAGTCTCCTGCGCCGCGGCTCAGCAGACTAATGAGGAGAGAAAGCAGTGAACCGACGCTACTCTACACGGCGCCGTTAATGGGAGGAACACCCTGTTCTTTTAATCATTGTCATTAGAAGAAATTATCCGTACCATAGAGACTAATGGGGAAGGATTGTGTGTTTTCTTTTGTTGTGTCTGTTTGGATCCTGTGTCTGTCTACCTCGATTCCGCCGTTTCCTGTTGAGCGCTTTGGGAGCCCCCGCGCCTCGTCCTCATGCCAGCCTGCGGCTGCAGCGGGCTCTTCCCTGGCAGGAGGTCCCTGGTGGGGTGGGGGGGGGGGGGATGGGGGGGCTGGCGGGGGGGGTTTGCTGAGGGCGGTGACCCCGAAGGAGTGATTGCTCTCTCCTCTGCCCGTCCGAACAGATGGGTCGCTCTTATTTTTTTTACAGCGCAGTAAAGTTAACGACATCAAGTGCTTCATCCACAGCCCTCACAGTCAGTGAGTGGCATGGAGGAGGCAGGAGAGGTGGTCTGAAAGCATCATGCTGCTGATGTCACATGTGCAGTCCGATAGGGACTGGTGAGAGTGAAATGAAGATAAGGCACACATCAGCCTCGATCCGTTTGCGGATCAGGCCCATTGAACTGTTGAAATGAACGGAAGCGGATCATGCAGCGAAACGGTCACCGCTTTGCCACATTGGCTACGTTCAGACCGCAGCTATATACGGCTGTCACTCCTCATCGGAGTGCTTAATCCTGTTACGTTCATATAGTTTGGTTGTGAAAGCGTGCACGCGCTCCTTAGCTCCCTTGTTTGTTCAAATGCTGCGGTCTACGCAATGTTCAGCGGTTAAAATGAGCAAATTCATAAGAACGAACAATGTGCTACATCTCTGTCGGCAGCAGTTTGTCATAAGGAGACTGATAAACTCACGCCTTCATGGTTTGAATTTGAAAATGAATGAAGTAGGCCACACTTTCTAAACACGCCATATTGCGCTGTAGTAAATGTGTGTAAATGTAATACAGACAATATTTACAGCTGTCACAAGATCTGACTAGGGGAGTGACTCCTGTTACTTTACGTAGAGGGCTCATTTCACTTCGCTCTGCTGTACTGTGTACAATACCCAACGACATACATTCCTGAAAATTAATACAGTTGTCACTCGCAAAAACTGACAGTGTGAGCGCGGCCATTGTCTACGTTATTTCATCATTATTTAATGTGCTATAGGCCGGCCGTTTGGACGCTTGGGTATCTGGTAGGCACAGTGCTCTGTTTTCCCGCAGCTTTGATGTTCAGGCACGTTAATGCCGCGGCGTATCTGGCGGCTCAACATCAAAGGCGTGGGCGGCGATTATAGCCTAATCTGAGGCGAATCGGTAAATCATCCAGCGGAGTGTTAAGACCGTGGTGACGTCACACGGGCTCAGTGCAGAGCGCTGGGTGGCGGCTGAGAGGGGTTTCTTTCGCTGGTTCAGGCTGGGATTTTATCTGTGGGCCTGCGCTTCTTCTCCCTGCTGCCACAAGCATTTAGCTCTGCTCTTCTTCCACAGGGTCTCTCTCTCTCTCTCTCTATCTTGCTCTTTCTCTCTCTCTCTCTATCTCGCTCTCTGTCTCTCTCTCTACAGGGTCTCTTTCTCTATCTCTATCTCGCTATATGTCTCTCTCTCTCTCTCTCTCTCTCTCTCCCTCTCTCTCTCTTTCTCCCTCCCTCCCCCCTCTCTCCTTGTTTCTGCACAATGTGTGTTTTTCCTTATGGCTTTTTGCAGGCTGAGTAGGTGTCTCGATGCCCAGCAGCAATAAGGCATTATTATTACCGTGCAGTGGAGGCAAGAAAGAGAACGATAAATAATCCCAGCATCCACCTGTCTCTGGCCCCTCATTTGTGTTTCTGTACTCAGGGGAGTGTGTTGAACCCCATTGGCAATGGGAACGTACTACCTGACCACTCCTCTCTTTTCCCCTCTTTTATTTCTTCACATCTGTTAAATGCGGGGCTTGGCCCCAGCCCTCCTCTTTCTGGGTGCAGACCGTCTGTCCTAGCTGCTGTGTGGGGTGGGGGCAGGGCAGGGTGGGGTGGGGCTATGGGGCTTCCCTGGGGATAGGCAATTTTGCAAAGACGCTACAGCTTGTTGACCAACGGTCACTGATGTACATTTAAAGCTCCATTAAACCCCATATGTTCACCAACACTGCTTAACCTCCAGCCTGCATCTAGCTAGACACCTCCACCCTTGATCTGAAGGATATTATAGCATATTTCTGATTTTTATTCTTACGTGCATTTAGAATCTGTTATGCCACGCTGATTTTTTATTTGAAAAACTAACACAGCCAATACTACAGTGGCTGGCCAATGGCACTTGAGGCATTCAAATTTGAGATAGTGAATTAGCGCTTCGCATGACATGGAGCTAGACGATTGCTCTCTGCTCCATTACACACAGGAGAAAAAACAAAACACTTGTCTCCAGAACCTGGTGCGTTCGCCCCGCGGGTTAATATTCTGTTAATGCAGCTCTGCTAGATTGAGTATTGTTACGGTTTGAAGTCGTCTTTTTATCGATCCTTTTAGAAACTTAACTGAGTATGAAGAAATGACTAGAACTAGGAAGAAGAAATAGATTTTCTGAATGGGCTGTCTCAGAGGAACGCTCTGAGATGTCTGGGCTGCGGGGGTTTGATGGGAATGTTTTCGGTCAGGTGACTGAAAAGTAAAGGTGGGCTCTTGGGAATGGGAAACCTGTTCTGGGAAACTTGGGGTGCTGTAAGAGCTTGGTTATTCTTGGTTATTCGCCCCTCTTTGTTTTGTCTGCGAATCGAAACGCGAGCGCAACATCCTCCTACAGACAGACACGGGGTAGACACAGAGGCAGATACACAGTATTCAGATAGCGCCCTGCTTTTGTGTACTACTTAGATTGGTTTTTGTTTTAGATTTCTATTTTTTCCTATAGAAAATAAATGTCTTAATGTTTAATTCATCGAGGCACACTTTGCTGCTCCCATCTGCTGGAAATGCATCTGCATGTAAATAGTTTTTCGGAGGACGGATTGAGGCTGTGGGTAAACCTGCGTGTGCTCATTTGTATGCGTGCTGAAGACCGTTACAGTGCGCCTGTCCCAGCGTGCGCGGTGGGGGTGCGGGCTGTATTTATACGTCCCTGGTGCTATCGCGTGAAGCCCCCCCATTTTGGTAGGATGTGAATGGGCCTCTCCCCCCGGCCTTCGCGTGCCTTCCAGGGACCGCGGATCGCGCCGACAGAAGCCCATTCACACAGTCTGCTTCTTCTCCGGGCTCGCGGCAGTGAACCCGAGCCAGGGTCTCTCCAGCGGCTTTCAGGGAAGCGCGTGCGCGAGTGGCGGGTGTGGGGCGGAGAGCGTGAGTCTGCTGTCCTTTTAATGTTCATGTTGCAAAAAAAAAAAAAAAAGAAGACGCGCAAGCGAGGCCGTTAACCCTTCCAGGACGCGGTGATAAAACCGACACGGCAGCCTGCGACACAATGAGGGTCAGCTGTCTGAGCGGGCCTCACCGCGGACACTGAGCGCGCTGATCGCCGCTCATCACTCCCGAGGGACTCGCGCACTTCAGCTGACAGACTGCGCCTCATTTCCCCCTCCCTCCAAGGGCAGGGCGGCCCTGGGGGCAGTTGGACATGAAGGGGGGGGGGGGTTCTGGGGTATCAGAGCTGAAGGTTGCCTAAATGTCACAGAGCAAAGCATAGCAGTGTAGCACTTGGACCTGGGCTTGAAAGCGAAATAACATTGCAGGATAGCAGGGCCAAAATAGCCATGAGGTACTTAAAATTGAAAACTTCAGTGCATTGTTAGGGTTGTTGTAAAATGTCATTGTAAACAACCCCAGTGTTTATTTTTGCCATTTTGGACTTTTGAAAGTTCTCCTGCTTCTTTATGTGCGGCTGATTTCTCATAGCCCAACAGCCAATAAAACGGTTTGGAAACCCCATGAAAGTCGTAATGGTGTGCTGGTAAACATTAAAAAGTCCTTTAAAATGTTTCAGAAAGCATTTTGTCCAGTTTTAAAAAGCTGTACAGAGATTCAATGGCTCTCTAGACCAGGGATACTTCAATCTGGCCATTGAGGCCAGTAATACTGTTGGTTTTCATTCGTACCCGATAGTTAATTAATTGATTAATGACACTGATTGGCCAGAGAGTTAAGTCACCTGGGGTCCCAGGTTTAAATCAGTCCTGATTGGAGGGGAAGAATGAAAACCAGCAGCGTACTGGCCTCGAGGGCCAGATTTGAACACCCCTGCACAGAATCTCCAAATCATCCCTATGTAAAATTTAAGCTTCTCATAACATTATCCAGGGCAAATTACATAGCTAACTGAGTTCAAGGAAACTTACTTATGGCCAGAAAATAGATGTAACAATAACAATAATATCTCACCCTGCATTTACACCTCCCCAATCTGTCTTTGCCCACTCTGCAAGAGAGAGAGAGGGAGGGAGAAGGAGAAGAAGAGGGGGAGAGAGAGAGAGAGCGAGAGAGAGGGAGGGAGGCATCACTAAAGTGCTGTTCTTGCAGTGTGCTGTTTTTCTGAGGCACATGATGGCAAATGAAGAGGCAGACTCACCGAACACATCGTTTTGCTAAATTCATGCGCTAGAAAGCTCTCCTTAGATAATCCAGCTGTTTATATTATCTGTGGCGTACTTTCTGAGTAAAGCCCGTGATTCATGGGTAGATTCACTCAGATTGAATGGTACTGCTCATCTCTTCAAGTCTGATGTTCAGAACAAGACTGACACGTGGGCGCGTGTGTGTGTACACGTGTGTGTGCGCGTGTGTGTGCATTTGTGTGTGTGTGTATGTGTGTGTGTGCGTGTGCATGCATGCGTGTGTGTGTGTGTGTGTTTGTGTGTGCAGCCACGTCGGCTCAGACATGAACAGATGTGCAGTGAAAAGGTCAGGAGAGGCAGGCTGTCATGTCTGAGTGTCTCTGTGTGTCCCTGAGGGGCGGGGGTGTGGAGGTGGAGGTGGAGGTGGGGGCAGTTGGAGGTGTTGTCTGAAACGTTGCTGTCCTGAGCGTCATGGTGCTACAATTGCATCTGTCTGTCTGTCTGCCTCCATGTCTGTCCGTCTCAGGGTTGCTTTAGTATCCGAGAGATACATATCTACAGTACCAGCTTGTGCAGCCTGCAGCTCTAAAAAGCCAAGCTGCTCAGCTTTTCACCCAAAGTAAATGTGTTTGTTACTATTTATAGCCCTGGCTCAGATATCCTCGTACTCCTGGCTTTATATACACAGTGAGCTCCACAATGTTCAGGACAGAGACATTTTTTTAGCCCTCTGCTCCACAATTTTAGATTTGTAATCAGACAATTCAAATGTGGTTAAAGCGTGGATTCTCATCTTTATAAAGGGGCATTTTTAAAGGCCATTTTTTATACGTTTTATTTTCACCATGTAGACGTTACAACACTTACATTCCAGGGTGCCATAATGTTTGGGACAAATAGATTCACAGGTGTTTCTGATTAGTCAAGTGTGTTAAATTGCGGCCTTAGTGCAAGTGTAAGAAAGCATTGCATATCTGGTCTTCTTGATTCTAGTCTTTTGATTGCCTTTGGAGTCTGTTATTGGCAAAACAAGCAGGAGCTGATAATGGCTGCAGGCCTGGCAGAGCTTCACCAAAGAAGAAACTCAGCACCTGGTGATGTCTAGGGTTACAGACCTCAAGTAGTAATTGCATGCAAAGGATATGCATTTACATAACATTAAGAGAGAGTGTGAGAGAGATTTAAAGATCGATTTTTAAAATCAGAAATTATACGAAGCCTACCAACCACAAAAACAAACCCACAACCCTCGCAGGTGTAGAGAGAGATGCAGCGAGAGAGAGAGAGATACCTGCGTTCTGTCCTTCTTCCTTTGATCCTAGCATGCACTACAGCTGTGAAGGGATCACCAATGGCAAGGAATTTTTAGAGGTTGCAAGTGCTCACTAAAGCTGGCACATCCATAAAACCATAAATTATTTATCATTGGTCTGGGCAGTATTTGTAATCATTTGAATTATGTTTGGAGTAATTCTGACATCTGGGGTTGCTAAATAATGCAATGTAATAAAAATGACAAATATTGTAATAATTTTAATTACTTGAAAGTGCACTTTAACAGTACCACAGAGCATAAAGGCCTGGAATATTCTCGTTTGGTTAATGACATCACATTCATGCATGAGGCCTGCTTTAACGTATTAATGATTAAAACTGGCACACATTATACATGGTTTGCTGGTTTATATTGTTTATACGAATGCTGTCTTCATTGAGTTGCAAGCTACCCAGGCGTTGGCCAGGACAAAACCAATATCCGGCCTTGCAGGAGAAATGCAAATAGCCTGGTTTCTCACTCAGCACCCCTCTGCGCCCTTGACCCGAGTCTGTGTCAAACCTGGTTTATCCCTTAACCCTGGTTTACCCCTGGTTGCTCAGCCTCAACGCCGTGGTTACCACAGCCTCCCTCAGTCTGCACACGCCCTAAAACCAGAAACTGCATGAGGCACCAGCCACACAGCGCAGAGACCACCTATCTCCACTGCGTGCTGAAAGGCACGTCTTATGGCGCTGCGCCCCAGGGGCTCTTGGGACACGCTTCCACGGCGGCGACGTTTTTCAGACTTGACAGCGGCCTCGCGTTCGCTGCGTCTGCCTGGGCATAGTGGCGTGCCGAGGCCCAAGCCAGACAGAGGTGCGCCATATGGTAGGAAAATGGGTGTCCCGCAGAGGATTGTATCAACAGAGCCACTGAAAAGCAGCCCCCCCCCCCCTCCTCAGCTTTAACTGAATGGGAGGGGGTGAAGGGGGGGTCTGTGGAGCTCAGCTGTAGAGCGAGGAAAGTCTGCTTGCTCAGTTACACTGAATGTCAGCCTTTCGGGCTCTCGTTTGGAGGGAAAGCTGTGAGGATTACGCTCCAGGGCTTTTGTTCCGAGGACTGGAGATTTGACCCAGGTGGTGAAGGAGAGGAGGGTGATGCCAGTCATACTGTGTTTTATTAAATAGAGTGGTGTGGATGTGAGCATTTGGCTCTTGTTGTTTTATATCTTTAGGCAGAAAATTAAAGGATTTTACAATGTAAAAAAATACAGCAGCAGATGAAACACTGTGCGATAATTAAGAAATGCAAATTACTGCATCCGGTGCTGGATTTGAATATGGGGCAAACGCTTTTTCAAATCAGACTTGGCTCACTTATGATGTGAGTGCAATTTATCCTGTGATCACAGGACTGTCTGTATAACATTGTGACTGTCACCCTGCTTTCCTTTACCTCCTCTACCTCTCCATCTCACTCCCCTTTGGTCTTTTTCTTCTCTTTTCCTCTGACACCTTTTTTTCCCTCTCCTCTGTCTGCCCCTTTGTTTTCCTGTCTCCATCTCCCAATCTCTCCTTCAAGAATCGCTTTCCCTCCCTCCCTCCTGCTCTCTCTCTCTTCCTCACTGTTTGTTCTGAAACGCTTGTCTGGCTCTCCGCTCGCCCTGCCACTCCGCACTCCCTCTGCCCCGAGCGGCCGGTTGTGATGCTGCTGATGGTACCTCGGCGCGTCTCGCCGTGTGTCTGTGTACCGCGCTGTCTTCTGCCAGCGGTGCTGAGGCAGTGCCGCAGCGGAGAGAAACGGCTCAAACCTGTGCCACACTCCAGTGGCATGGGAATGGCTCACACACAGGCACTCGTGCATGCGGAGATCGTCTTCTGGAGTGGGTTAAACGAGTGACACAGTCAGTGAATTGACTTTAGAGGACAAGAGTGAGTGAGGGAGTTAAAGGGGCGAGTGAGTGAATTGCATGAGTAGTCAACTGAGTTGATTGAGCAACTGAGTGAACTGTCTGAGAAATAGTGTCATTTGAAAGAGTGTCTAAATTGAGTGAACAAGGAATGATGAAATGAGTGCGTGTGAAATGAATGAGCAGGTGAGTTGAAAGGATGAACGAGTTAGGTGAGTGAGTGAGTGATTTGGGGCTTGTGAGTCGAGTCGGTTTGCAGTGTTCAGGTCAGCCTCAGGGCTGAACTAAAGTCGAAAGGAAGTTTTCTGCAGAGACTCTAGGGCCCCTTGACTTCTGCTCCCTGCACAGCTTCCCAGCCACTTTCCTCTGGGTGTCTTACTGGAGGCATTAACTGCCTTCCATTATTAATTAGGGAGGGTTATAGCGCAGTAGTGACACAGATTTCCTGTTGAGCCCAAAAACCGTTTGGAACATGAGAACATTATTGAGACCCATTCCAATGATGTCATTCACACAAGATGGTGTAACTTAAGCTTGCCTTTACTTTTCTATTTTTGTTAACGGATACAATTATTTTCTTAAACATATTTCATTCTGCAAATATAAGTGTACGTATGTACATGTTTAATCCTACCGTACAGAGAATTCAGTGCTGGTGACATAAGAGTGGTAGCGTTCTGTGATATTTCATTGCTGGTGGCTCTCTGTGAAATATAAATGCGATGATGAGAATGTTGATTTCTGCAGAATTGTGCAGTTGAGGAGGGACACTCTCACTCTGCAGTCTCTGGAAGCCTTCATTAAATGACCAAGTGGAAGTTTCCAAGACTGACAGCTGAAGGGTTGGCCCAGCGGGGGGGGAGACATAGACATCAAAAGAAGATAAAAAGAATAACGCTCTCTGTTTCACCCAGAGTAATCCTTAGGGTTTGCGTCAGCCACAGCAGAATAGTGTGTGTGTGCTTGTGTGCACTGGTGTGCGCTTGTGTCTGTGTGTGTGTGTGTGTTCGTTTGTGTGTACACACATATCCGCTCACATGTATTATTGATATTCTGTATAGGGAACACCATTATTAATTATTTCTTTTTGTAAAAAGCAGGCTTGTTTCCTTACGTAATGAGAAAGTGAAAACCCAAATGAATTATGTATGCTGTTTGAAACAACTGATCATTCTGGAATGTGGTGTGCTGTATCTGCGATGTTGAAATTATTAATGGATGAATTTATTTTGAAAAACTAAAACATTGCCGACTTTAGCAAACTTGTTCAGTACAGTTCCAGCAGGAATGATCTTTCTGTTGTAAATGACAGTAGTGGTCAGGCTAAATAGTTTAATACTCAAACTTCTGTTCCCTGCTGTAAACTCAGAGTGCATGACATATAAGCATTTAGACATATACACTACATGGCCAAAAGTATGTGGATACATGACATCCAATATCTCATCCAAAATTATGGGCATTAATATGGAGTTGGTCCGCCGTTTGCTGCTATAACAACCTCCACTCTTCTGGAAAGGCTATAATACTAGATGTTGGGGCATTGCTGAAGAGATTTGCGTCCATTCAACCAGAAGAGCATTCGTGAGGTCAGGCACTGATTGGGCGATTAGGCCTGGCTCACAGTTTGCCTTCCAATTGATCCCAGAGGTGTTGAATGGGGTTGAGGTCAGAGCTCTGTGCAGGCCAGTCCAGTTCTTCCATGCCGTTCTTGACAAAACCATTTCTCTATGAACCTTGCTGTGTGCCCGGGGGCATTGCCGTGTTGTAACAGCAAAGGGCCTTGCCCAAACTGTTGGGGAAGCACAGAATAGTCTAGAATGTCATTGTATGCTTTGAGATTTGCCTTTTCACTGGCGATAAAGGGCCTTGCCCAAACCATGAAAAACAGCCCCAGACCAAGGGGTGTCCAGATACGTTTGGTCATATAGAGTAGGTCTGAATGTATTGTTTCATCCATACCAATCTTAAGGAAATGGCAGTCAACATCTGAGCTCTGGGGCCACAGTCAGAGCACTGCGCTATGCCATTGATATGTGCTCCATTCATGCCCTCTTGTCTCAGTGTCACGACACAGAAACTCATACCCTCTTGACTGTACCTGCCAGCTCATTCATTCCAATCAGGTTTTCCATTGCTCAATGAATTATTGAGGCCCCTGCTTCCACTATATGAATTATAGATCTGGAAGTCAAAATAAATCTAACTATTAGGTTTATTAGATTGGTGGTGAGTCATTTCCTGAGTGATTCGTGCTTTGTACTCAGGCTGTTTTTGTGGTTTTGTGAACAAGCACCCTGCTGCTCAAAATTGTGTTTTGGTACAAATGTGCATTTGTGTGTTGGGTACAAATGGTACAAATGTGCATTTGTGAGTTGGGATACTCTGTGTGCAGGTGTATGTGTGTGTGTGTGTGTGTGCAGGCATGCGTTTGTGTGTGTGTGAACAAAATTAAATGCAATAATTTAACTTGTGAATAATATGTTTAAAGTTCGTAGTGGTAGTAAAACCAATATACCAGATTTACTTTATTCTCATTTTCATATTGTTTAAAAATGTGTCTAGTGTTTAAAAATGAACAACTCTAGTACATAGAAATGTATTTTATGCAAATAGATATAGTTTGTAGTTTTGTATACGCCCACCTTCTGCAGATGGTTAATGAGGTAATTATGTAGTAATTAGTACTCTGCAGCAATGAGAGTCTTTGGAAGTGACTGTTTTGATAACAGTGGCAGTGTATGAAAAGCAAAATTTAATAAAATTTTTGTGCTAACATTATTTGAGTGATTCAATGATTAATTGTCACGTTGTTATTAATTTAATAAAGTCACCCAGGGTGGTATTACATTTCAGATGGCGTCCAGCAGTGAAATGCTTTGGGTTTGGACTTGTGCTCAAGGGTATAACTGCACTGCCTTGCCTGGGATTTGAACGTACAAGCTTCTTTTTCTTCTTCTTTAAAAGAAGGGAGATTCCACAGCTTCCTTATGATTCTTTGTTTTTGTTCAGACAAGGGGGAAACAGAGGGGGTTACAGGTAGAGATGGGATAACTGTACAGATATTGCCGTGGCAGGGAATCAAACCCAAAGGGGATTAGTACAATGCACAAGACGAAGAATCAGCCACCCTACAGACTGCCACACTATTTCTTTTTTTTTTTTTTTGAACATTTTATTTGTAGTGATTTTGCATGCATAATAAGACCAGACAGACAAGACATGCTTAAACCAGGTGGACAGGTACGATACCTAAAAAAAATAAAATAAAATAAAAAATAATAGTAATAACAATCCCTACCCCCCTCCCCCCTCCCATGAAAAAAGAGAAAGAAAAAAGTAAAAAATATACAGTATATATTGATAATAACAATAAGACAAAAAAGAAAAGACATTAGGGCAACACTCTTTGTAATATTGTACCGTTTTCACTGCTCATCTACGAAAGGGTACAAGGGTGCGTTATACGAAGAGGGCAGAGTTCTATTGGTTCTTGATGTGCTGTAACACTGGGTTCCATATTCTGAAAAACTGTGCCGCACTATTTCTCAAGCCTACGGTGTTAGGGTTAGGGTTAGAAAAGCTTAACCATGCTACGCAGGCATATTGATTTTTATTTTTCTTTCATTTATTTTATTTTACAAAGAAACTCCAGTCGTTGTATTCTTTGGAATAAAGAAATTTGAAAATGGTACATTCTCTTGCATTTGTACACATACCTTTAGTCTCCCATTTTACAAGCAGAGAGAGCTCTTGTTGGTCACTTAAGAACCCCGATTTCTTTTCTTTCAGTTGAAGTTCATTTAATTTTGGCATCGATCTGTTTCTTTTAGGCTGCAGCTCCTATAAACAAGCTGAATCTGATATCTGATGGCCGCTCAGTCCGAATGGTTTGTCTTCAATGCAATTTCAACAATGCGAGCGCACGGCTCAAATGACATTTTCCTAAGTGCTCTCGCCCTTGGCTGTTAGAAGATAATGGTGATGTCCTCCACAGTGCTGTTTAGAATCGTGCTCTTTTCAGCAGTTCACCTAATCCACCTATCCAAGCATGACTTTTGTGGAAAGACTCGGGGCAGTTTTTAATGATAAACACTAGTTTTGCATGCAGAAAATAACTGGTCTCAGCTATCGTTTCTGAAGAAACTGTTCAGATTTTCACTGATTATGTGGTGACTTAGGTTAAGGATGGGGGTTGTAGAGATTCCATATGCAGCCTTTTGTCTGTGAAGGGACATTTTAATAGGCAGCTAATTTATTCACTTTTCTTTCTGAGTAGCATCTGAGCCCAGCCAGGCTCCTTTTCGAAACAACAGCTTAAAACATAATATGCTTGCTTTTCATGTTTTATGAATGATACTGAATATTTCATGATTTGGCCACTAATTGATTAGATTGAGTGAAAAAAGAGAAACATTTAAATATTTACAACTGGGTTATTTACATAACCCAAAAATTCCAAAATTGACAGATCAATTGGAATTGTTATGTGAGTTTTTATTTACAGAAGCTCAATTGAAGAACCAGAGTTTCTGCAGTACCTGTAACATTACATTCTATGCATTTATACTGTATGATGCTTTTATCCAAAGTGACATACAGTAGGTGCATGTCGAAGGACATTGAAATAACTACAGGACACAGGTCAGATAAGGTGGAGAAACTCCATGGTTGGGATGAGTGAGAACCATTTACACAGATGGCAGGAAGTGCAAGTCGCCCTGCTGCAGCAGAGCAGAGTGGTAAGCTGGAATGTAGAGTTGAATTACGTCCTGAAGGAAGGGGCTGTCATGTTGGCTATCGTGTAGGCCAGAGTTTGAACTTGAACCTGACCCTGGCGGCAACCGGCAGCCAGTGGAATGACCTCAGCAGTGGTGTGACATGCGAAAACCTTGGCAGATTGAACACAAGTCAGGCAGCGGCGTTCTGAATCAGTTGTAGTGGCTGTATGGCACAGGCTGGTTGGCTTGCGAGAAGAGAGTTGCAGCAATCTAGACACAGTAATCTCTACCATGGTCTGAACGAGCAGCTGGGTAGAGTATGTGATCAGGTATGGTCAAATTGTCCTTATGTTGTACAGGAAGAATCTGCAGGACTGTGATGTTGCAGTAATGTGCTCCTTGAATTCAGCTGGTAACCTAGGACCACCCCCAAGTCAGAGCCAGAGACAGCCACTGTAGTACCACCAACAGTGATGGTGGCTCTTGTTGTAGGGCGGACCTGTGATGGATGAAGAGCAGCTCTGTCTTGTCAAGGTTGGGCTTCAGGTGATGCCTAGCCATCCAAGTTGAGATGTCAGCCAGGCAGGCAGATACAGTAATAGTAATGGTAATAGCAATAGTAGCCACCATTAGCCATTAGTTGCATAGTAGAGTTAGGCACTGTGTACAAAGCCAATGCTTTGACTCTATTGTCCTGTGCAAAGATGTGGACCCGACATAGTTTTAAAAATTTCATTTGTTCTCAGTCTTGAATCCTAAAGACTCCTGCACCCTCATATAGCTTTATCTTGCTGTATTTTGCTAATAGCTCCTTAAAGAGAGAAGGGCAGTGGTACAGCAGAAATATATGTTACTATAAAATATGGATTGCTTCAAGAGATTTCTAATAATTCTCACCCCAAGGGGTGCTAGCAGGAACGGGACTGCATCAAACATTTGCAATTACAGACACCTGACAGACAACAGAGGATTAGGCTAATTTCCTTCAGAATTATCCTTGGCAGACATCTTAATTAAGGCAGTTCAGCAAATGTCTGCTCCCACGCGGCTGTGGTCCTCAGAATGGACAGAACCCTTGAGCTGGATGATTGCCAGGGAGTCTTTGGGTGCATTCCAACCACTAATTTTTCTCCTTTCCTTGTCTCCTTTCTGAGTATGGAAGGCCAAACGGGTCAAAAATATGTGAAATTAATGTCGGGAATCGCGCATTGTCAACGTAGGCTCATTCCATTCACGTATTTTATCTCCTTGCTTTCTTTCCTTGCTCCTTGCTCCACCCATCAGAGGACACAAGGAAAGAAAGCAAGGAAAGGATGCGGGGATGGAGGAATCGAGGAAACGTGTAAAAAGCATCAGTCTGAAGCCACGTTAGTTACTGACATGGCAGATGGGGAGAGGTGGATACACAGGTCGATCATTATACATCACATGTTCTGAAAAAATACTTCCGAAAAGGATGCACTAGTGTTTCCTTGCTCAAGAATTCTTCAGGCACATGGGCTGGAACAGTATAACCACATGTTACTATACTATTTTATTCATACCTTATAATTTGCCAGAGTTATAATTAGTAGTATTAGTAGTTCTAGATGGAATAATTGCTCAAATTCAGCTCTGGGGATGTTTGTGAGTAACCAAGAGATTATATTTGGAATGAGAAGTTGCCTTTGAATTTTTCAAATGTAAATGTTTGGCTCTTTGAGGTTACCCAAAGATGGACCCACGAGGTGCATTTTATCAGATTGAGTTGCAGTGAATATCTAGAGAACTCTACACATTTCAGCTAAACAGATGCTTCCCCGGGTAAGTGGAAACTCACCATAGTTTCATTTTTGGGTGAACTGCTAAAACATCTCCAGTTGCCTGAGGAGTGAAGCTTATAAGGGCAGGATTTAATCTGCCCCAGGATTGTGGGAAGACGAATGTGTTTGTATGTGTTTGCATTTATATATTATTTTCTAGTCCAGTCCTGTGTTGTGTGTTATCCATTTTCGCAGAGGTTCATCTGTGATCTGCTCTGTTGTCCTTTCTGGGGTTTTACCGCAATGGCGTTTGTGTCCGCAGAGAGTGTAGCGGCTGCATCTGAGAAGGCAGCAGCTAGAGGGGCTGGGATGCGGAACGGGCGACGTCCACGCTGACCACAGCTCACTGCGGTTCATCTTCTGATTCGCTCAGCAAAACTGCCATACGTGCAGAAGCCCGGTGTCAAACACACCACAGTCCTACACCGCAGGATTCCCTACTGACATTCTACCCCCCGTGCAGGTTCAGGTGTTTTGTTGCACACAATGAATGATATTTAGAGAAAGCCGCCACCATGTTGGCAGATATCAACGAAGGAAAGCTATACTGGGGCAGTCCTTGGAAATCAAATCTCAAGAAATTACATAGCCTACTAGTCACAGCCAGCGGCCTTCTCTTATTACCAAATTATATTTATCCTTTATCTAATCATCAAATGACTTTTATCATTTATCAAAATCAAATATGAGAAAGATAAATAGCAATGTTCAATGCCTTTAGTGGAGTCAGATCAGCTAAAAAAATATTATTACTTAATTACTGCTACATTACTGCAAGTTGAAGAGCATTGCAACAATCGCTCAGGCCCATTCCTGTGTTGCCTTATTGAGAGAAAAACATTCTGCTTGATAGATAATTTTAGTGTGTTTTATAAATTTCAAACATAAAAGCAAATTCTGATTATTTTTTTGGAATTATGGGAGGTAGGGATGTCTGAATGAATTGTGCAGCGTTCGTTTTCAAACATTTATGTAGGTGTTAGGTGGCAGTGCTTTTGACACAGGTCTAGATGCTTTCACGCTCACGTTTCTTGCTAAAAACTGCTCCATTCAGAAGCTTGCGTTACGCTTTTGATTTAATTTTCCTGCTGTGGGCAAATAAACGTTCTACTTAAATTAAAAATATTTATTAAAATATGTCTAAAAGAATCTGTGTTTTTTTTAAAATTGGAAATTGGAAAAAGAATGGAAAGCAAGATGAACAGGGATTGATTCCCAGTTGGGTGGAGATATTGTTTGCACGCAAAACTACAAATTAATGTATTTTTATGCAGCTTAACATAATTTTTAACAAGCCTTATCTACACACATAGGGAGACCTAGTACAAATGTAAAATGTTTGAGCACTTAGGAAAAGAATAGTTTGGAGGGTTGGCTCTCAAAATGAACTTTAAAGGTTTGCAGGCTTATGGTTGGCCACAAACTGTTGCTAACTTAAATTTTAAAACTGCATTGCTGTACAGGTTCTGTCTACTCCTGATAAAAGCAGAATAGCTTTCCTATGCTATTTGCTGCTGAGGGGACTCATCACTTTCTGTGCCCATCACTTGATAGCACAATGTGTGCTTAGAAGGTGCTTGGTGATTTGGGGGAAAGTCTGTCATTTTTGTGGAGGCAAATTCTCAAGAGCAGTTGACAGAGCTGACAAGCCTCTCTACAGTAGATGATCTATAGTATCAAAACGGAGAAAGAGGGAAGGAAAGGGGCTTGGTGGACATGGTTTAAATGTAGAAAGAGCTGATAAATGCACTTCAAGTGCCTCTTAAAATGGCCACGCTGGCAGTTATCACAAGTAATTAATCATGATAAAAGCTTATCAGGTGACAGCTACTCACTTTTTCCCCTCGCTGTGCATCTAATAGAAATGTTCAGGATGAGTTCAGCTACCTTTGATCAGCGTGGAGTTTAGATTAGAGGAAGAGGAGGAGAGTAAAGGGTGGCATCTCAGAAGCACATTGTTACCCCAGTTTTGTTCTAGCCTAAGGGAAGGTTAGGTCTTAAATAATCTGCCTTTTAATCACTGTCAATGAACTGGCAACCCGTGTGTGTGAGTGTGTGTGTGTGTGTGTTTTGTACGTACATGCATGCATGTATGTGTGCACTCCAGTTTATGTTACCCTCATTCCCTTGATTCCTCTTAGAATGGTGAGTGATAGTCATGGCTATGCATAAAATCTACATTACAGTAGTACGTGTGTATTTATGAATGTTTGCTTAAAATAAAGGAGGACATCATTTTAAAAAGTGGGTACATTTTCTGTACTGTTAAGTATTTTTAGTGGAAACAAACATCTGTGAAGGAAAAAAAAAAACAATTGCAGTTACCAGTAATTAACATTAATAAGCATCAAAGAATCAATAAACGTTGGCTGTTTTTTTAAACAATTTCTTCAGCACTATCTGTTTATGTTTGTCTATAATAAACCTAACAAACATGCGGTAAGGCTCTATGCTGTTGCTTACGAAAAAAAGTATGAATCTTATTATGCATATGTGCTTACCATTGATGAATAACCACCACACACTGCTTGTTCACTTCTGGGAAAAATAAAATCTTGACCTAGACCTGTATTCACCATATTACTCATAATTAAAGTGGTGCCTTTAAAAAAAAATAAACATAACACTAAATAAAGTTTTAAAATGTACCATTGTAGCATGGTTTTTTACAGCCCAAAAACTGTCACTGTGATTAACTGTACCATTGGTTTGTAGGAGAGAGGGTAAATGCCATGGGCATTTTTTGTCTTTTGTAATGGCGAACAGAGCCCATGTTCTGTTTCAGTTAGCAATGCTCCAGAGAAATTAAACAGGAGCTAAATGAACTCCTCCTGGTGGGCTGGCGGGGTGCTTGTGGCAGAATTGGTTCCCAACCTTCCATGACCTTGCTGCTTGATGTAACACCTCAGGCTTTGTGTGAAACAGGCTTTGGTTGTGTAACGAACCCCCAATGCTACCCTGAATGTCTTGGTTACCTGGGGTACAGGGGTGGAGGTTGGATTCTGGGGTGGCTGTTTTTATGGAATCCTTGAAGGAAATGCTGCCATGCTAACAAGCATACAGACCTACTGTATCTCAAGTTATGAAGACATTTTTTAAAAGTGCTATAATACCCCTGTCCAGTAAAAGCCGGAAGCCTGTCAGATGCATTCGCCCACTGAGAACAGTTGCAGGGGTGTTTGAGAGACAGAGAGGATGGGCATATGCATATGCATATGCTGGGGATTGGGCTCTGTGAGACAGAACAGAACAACCAAATATCATGAACAGTCTTTGCTTGTTTCATTTTTGTATAAATATAGTCAATGCGTGAGAGTGCTGCTTCCAGGCTAGATTGCTTCTGAGATAAGCTGCACTTGGCCAGGGTCCACCTTGAGCATAAAGGTAACACTGGTCTTCAGTCCCTTTTTCTGTATGTGAAATGCTGTACAGTGGCTGCCTCACAGTGCTGGTGCATAACTGGCTGTAGCATTACCCTGAGAGGGAGGGCTTCAGTTGGCGGGATTGCTCTCGTCTCATCGCAAATGAGTGACTCCTCTTGGCCCAGCCAAAATTTGCCTTCACCAGCTGTGCATGAAATGTGCTCCTCTGACACAATGACTGCGCTGCTTGGCTAATGCCCTGAGTGGACTAAAGTTGAGGCTGGCAGGAGGCATGTTTGGAAGAGCAGATGATGGTGCACACTCTTCAAAACAATGAGATCTGGAAAGAGAATCCCGGTTAAAAGATTACCAAAAATACCCACCTTGTAACCACTTTGTTATGGTGCGTATTTAAATGTATGGGCTTTTTAATCATGCGAAGCAATCTAACACAGGTTCAGGACGATTAAAAGTATAAAGGTACTGTTTTAGCATTTGGTTGTTCAGGTTTGGAATCCTCCACTAAAGTAACAGACTGTAGAGCTCATATCTGCTATGGAGGTGCATTGTGCTGTGAGTCATTTCGGCAACGACACCTCCCTGGAATAATAAGTGTAAGACTTGCTGATCTGAGTGTTCTGAAGTGACCCCTCACTCTGTGGAGTTGTAGCATTATTATGCAGTGGAGTCGTCCCAGCTCCACCCGCAGCTACAGGTCTGAGCCTCGGCCTCACCTCTGCCATCAGCTGATAATGACTGGGAGTCTGCACCAGCAGGGCCCAGCTGGTCTTGTCCCTCCAGGTGTAGAATTGATTAAAGTCTGCCGGGGTTTACTGCTACATTAGTACCCAATTCCATGCCAGGTGCCCACACTCGACCATTTGTAAGGTAGGCGCAATTTCTATTTCCTAACTGCGGACCAATATTGTTTCATTTAATTCTTTATTTAAAAAATCAGTGTTCAGCAGTACAATATCAGTGACAGTGTCACCAGATTCCACTGGTGTCCCTAAAAAAGACATTTCACCCATCTCACCCATTCAACTGCTTGAATGGCATGAATACAAGAGCAGTCTGAATATATCTGTCTTTCAACAAAGATTCTAAGATGCTAGACATATGTATTCAGTACATATGAATAGCCTACATATGCAGTAGGGTCCTAGCCAGTTCAGTATTTCTTTTTGACTGCCGTTAGTCTTTTAGTTACAGCCATGGGGTCTTTTCAATTTTCTTTACGGTTTCAGAATTCAGCACAAATAACAGGAAGTGAGAAATGTGCACACATTCTACAGTGCAATCTAGTCTGCATCATCTCCCAGCAGGCTGTTCTGCATTAAGAGGTTGTTTGTTGACTCCACCGGGCTTGTGTCTTTATTATTTTCTGTGTCTTCCTACGTATTGAGAGCCACTGGTGGAGACTGCAGGAAGTGGTAATAACAACGAGACAGAAAGTCACTGCACCAGCACTCCATTATCCTCAGGTATGTCCAGTCAGTAGAGCTAATATGTGGCTCTTCGTACACCAGACACCCAACCCCCTACCCACAGGCAGCAGGTGTCTGTGACTCAGTGAGGAAAATGACTCCAAATAATTTTAATAAAGTTTCTGGATTCTACAGTAAATAGGGATGATTCAGGCATCACTTCTACATACGTCTTTAGGTAGATTGTTTGCATTTTTGGTGGGCCAGTTTGTTCTTGGTTGTATGGGTGCTACCATACGTTTTTAAGCTGGTGGAAGGAAATTCAGCCTGGTTTTCTGCCGTTACATTACATTACTTTCTCCTTGTCAGGGTTTCTGCTTGGGCCAGGGAATGTGCAGGGGAACGGGAGGGGTGTTTTCAGGGTTCAGAAGAGCGGGAGGTCACTGTGAATCACACTGCTTGAAAGGATTCGCTCCCCTGCCTTAACAGGCTTGCCTAATGACTGCCCTAATGGAGGACTGCCCTCTCATTAGCCGGACGCGTCGTCAGTGATGTATGCAGCGGCCTGGCGGTGAGGCGTGAGGGTCACCTGATCAAGAGCGGGCTTGGAATGATGACTTCACTCTGGCTGGCTTTGGCAGAATAGCGAGCAATTTTCAGTGAAGGCCCTTTTTTTTTACAGTTTTTTCGTCTACATTTATTGACATCATTATAGACAAGTGGGGGAGTGTGAGAACAGGGAGAAAATGATATTTCTTTCTCAAAAAATCCATATGATCCTTGCTGTGCCTTTTCTGATAGAAAACTGAAGGGTGCACTGATATTATTAGTGCACATTGCCCACGCTCTGTGAAGCATTTTTTTGGCACATGTTGTGGAATCCCCCACAGTTTCTGTCCAGGCATCAGGCAATGCTGCTGTGAACTGGTCTCTCCACAGAGTCCAGGTGGGTTTGTTTGATGTTCAGCCATGTCCGCCTGTGGTCAATGTCCCCTTTCATTGGTTTATTTTGGTTATTGTTAATGTCATTGTGAATAATATATATTTTTTATTTGAATAGAGTGGGACTCTTGTCAGGTTCAAACTGCTTCACATAAGCATGCATAATAAAAAACTACAGAGAAAATTATAGTAATAGCAGTGGTAGTTTATAAGACCATTATCCCTCTGAACCTCTAATGTGCAGGTTGTGTTCAGAGCCAAATGGAGCACAGAAGTGTAGAGAGGGGTGTTCCATTTCTATAAGGGGAGAAAAAGTCTATCTGCAGCACTTTGCCTTGGTTTAATTTTCAAACACTTGATGTGCTCTTATGTAGATATGTACGTCAATGCAAGTACTTAGTGATACACAAGGCACAAATAACAACAGTGTGGTGAGCTAATAAGTTATGATGGGCATCCTTTTAAAAGAGACCTGTAAACACACTTCTGAAGCTTCGCTGGCTGGGATTTTTAATTAGAGAGTTGCCCCTTGGTGCACAGAAAGGAGTACAGTGAGCTGTTTATTCATGCAAGCAGAAGTGAATGGGAGAGTGGGGGAAAGCCTGTGGACTGTGATTTGTGACTAGGCTGAACCGTGGCCACAAAAGACCGAGCCATGACTCCTGGTCAGCTGCTTCACTCCTGTCAAATAACTGATGTCACAGTTTTATTACTGGGGCAGTCAGCCAATCAGATTGCCTTGTGTCTTGGCTGGCCCCTTGCAGCCCCCTTGCTCGTCCCTATCATGGTGGGCTTGTGTTTGCTCTGCAGGCACACTCATCAGTATAGTGTGTGTATCAGCAGATAAGAGTATAATCAAGAAGTCAGATATGCCGACTATTTAAATATCAGTGCATCTGTGCTGCCTCTGCAGTAATAAACAATCTTATAGTCTTGGTTGAATAGATGACCTTGGATGACAGAAAGACAAGTAACATACAAAGTATAAGTGAAGTACGAGTGATTTATCATTAGCTTTATCTGAGCAGCTTATCCATGAGTACATTAGTGATATTGTATGCAATTGATGCTATCTGCTGGATAGGACAAGTACTGTTTTGTGCTTACGTGGTATCTTAGAATTCTTTTTCTGCTGTATGCCTGTGTTACTGTTCTTTTATGAAGAACAGCTTTATACCCACATATGCTGTTGCTTACATATATGCTGTTGCTTATGGGTATTTTATCCTTTGCCCTTTAACTTTGTCAGAGCATAAAACATGGTCCAAAACATGGTCTGGACTGCGAGTGGACTGTTAGCCATGCAGGCATTCTGGGAAAAATATTCAAAGGGTATAGATAATTACCATACATGTGGGTGGTGTTTACTGTATGATTTGGGTCCTGAATTCATCATCAGTGTGGTATTCCACAGGGAAGCTGATGTCTTCCCTCTCCATCCTATTGGGTCAGAGTAATTTTTCTCTTTTTTGCAAAGCACGAAGAAGTACCTGGCTTGGTTGCACTTGCTTTTTTTTGCTGAGTGTTAATAATGATAAGATGATACAATTTAAAGTTGAAAAACCAGGACAGGATGTTTTTTTAATGAGTTATGGATGTTTTATAAGTAGGATGGATGACTCTGGTTTTGAGGCTGCTGTGGTTTGCTTGTTTTGTTATGAGCACAGACCTCGCCATTTGTTCCTCCTCTCTGTTATGGGAAAACTGAGGAAAAAATGAAAAAGTAGCTAATATTTATATAGCTATTCCTTGTTGGAACATTCAAGGTCTTTTGCTGTTCTTAAAAGTATAGGCTAGACCATTGAGCACAAATGCTAGTGCTATTGCTATTACATTAGTGTCAATGTCTTGATCCTAAATATGCTAATATCTTGACCCTGATGTGATACCACAGTCATGGGCAAGTACATGCACATGGATTCTATGTCACTGTTGCTGGGCTCATTATTTTTGAGCACATTGTCTATTTAATACAGCTTCTTTCTTTTACTAAGGCATGTGGATTAAGTACCTTAGATAATCAGCCCACCTGGGTATTTCACCCACAACTGTGTAGTTTGAAGCCTTGTTCCTTATGCTCTAGACCACAACGCAGCACCCCGAGCACAGTAGCATAGATCCATTTGAAAGGTGTCACAAGAACACCCATTTCAGATGTTTATTTATTTATTCAAATATTTATTCATGTCACTTTTTTGGATCCTTCTTTTAAAGCACCGTTGCAGATGCCTGACTCGCTGTGTTATTATCCAGCCACCGCCCGCGTGTTTGTGTGATGAGGCGTTTATGGGGAAGCCATAGCAACCAGAGGACAGCATTGGTTGGAAAACGAGATCTCATGCCGGAAGACCTGATAAGTGTAATCTCTAAAAGGGACTTTTCTCATGATGGGACTCAACCCCCCTCTTGCACTGTGCACTTGACCAAAGAATGCTGTTATGTTACTGGGATCAGTCTGGCCTGGGGCAGCCCTCTAAGGCGCCTCAACACTGATGTCAGTGGACGTTAGGCTCTGGATCAATATGTGGCACAGTGGTAAGAGCACTGGGCTCTGGATGCAGTGAGTCATGGGTGTAGACCCTATGTGTAGCACTGCTGTCGAATCAATTAAAAAGGTGTTCAACCTCACTTGCTTCGGTATGAAACATGTAATATTTATTGTATAATAATGTAATATATGCTAAATTTGTAATGATATAATCTCTTATTTTCTACTGTAAATGTATAACTGGATTACAGAAAGTGTCATATTTTGTAACGCACAGTTTCCAGTCTAGGATAATTCTGTGTAATTACTTATTTTTTGGAGGGCGGCAAAACGATTTTGAGGAGGCCTCAGCCACGCTAGGCAGTTTGCCGACCCACGCTGCGTGACACGGTTTAAAATGGTGCGCACTGGAGGAAGATGCAGCGAGTCATAGCGGCAATCTCAAAGAGACCCACGGAACCGTATGCACTCTGGGAAACGGGCTCAGAGCCAAAGGCTGCTTGAGCAATGCTGCAGAGACGAGCGGCGATCGATTAAAGAGCAGAGGCGCTGTATGTTGTGCGTTTCCGGCATCTAGCCAGCCCCTCATTAAACTGTAATATCTTCCATCGATATAAAAATTAATCTGCAATTAAACATTTACCGTTTAATTAATGTTAATGCAAGTGTTTTGTGTTGTCCTGTTGTATGAAGGCATCCCTGTTTGGGGTGGAGGTTTGATGTGAAAGTAAATAGGCCTATCTTATAGACGTTGCTTGAAATTCACTTATTCAAACATTTTACTGTTTAATATGGTCTCCTTTTCAGTCTAAGCAGAAGCTTGTGTTTTCCAACATGCAACACTGTAATAACAGCGAGTGAGAATTTTAGTTCCTGTCATAAAATTATGCAATTGGAAATTTAGGTGTCTTTTGTTTAGCTAGTGGAAATGAAGTGAATTACAAAATAAAAAAAATACAATGGGTCACGAACACAAAATGGATCTCTCGGGTTAACATTTTTGTTGTGCACTGCAAAGGATATTTCTTTTGTCTTTGCCATCTAAAGAAAGGTTCAGTGCAGGAAATGGTAGGCTCCAGAGCGGCAGCGTTATGTAAACTGTGTGGGATGCCATTGCAGGTGTCTCTGAGCCTCCATTGCCGTGGGCAACACACGGACAAGCATCATGTGTGTTTTGAAAGCATATAGTGTGTGCAGGGAGGGCAAAGACATTGGAGACAATTGTGTTTCTTGCCAGGACAATTTTATTTCTTGTGGCCATTCAAATTGATCATATATAAAAATAATTCGGTTGTATTGAATAATAATTCACACATGATAATATTGCACAACACATCCAAAATGCATCAATATTGACAATAATAATGCATAAATTGTTTATGGAAAATGCATGTAGATGAAAACAAACATATTATTGTGTTGCTTATATTTTTGCCTAGTTATTTATATTAGTGCAATTTTGCGATTATTGATGGCGGTTACAGTAAGAGTGGTAAAGGCGGTTACTGTGTAATGTTTGTCTACACTGTAATTAAAACTACATGAGTATGGTTATTATTTCCATATCACAATAATTGACTTTTTTCCTTGAATTTTTTTCCAGTGCTTGTTGTTTGCATATAGATAGTTTTTTTATGCCTTGTTTTGTACTGTATGTCACCCCAGTAAAGGATTTTATATGAAGAGAGAGCTGTTGATGTGCTGGGGTCAGATGCCAGGGCACGTTTGAACGAGTCCTCAGCTCCCTGCTCCGTTTGAAGACTGAGGACCTGGCAGGCTTCCAGCTTCTGGCGCTCCAGTGACTGCCCTGTCAGTGCCCTACGCTCCCCCTCCCTGCAGCGGCACTGTCCCCCCCCCCCCCACCCTCCATGTCACAGTCACCCTCTATCTGCTTAGAAATGTGGTGGGGGGGGGGGGGGGTGCAGTGGGGGCGGAGGAATGTTTGAGTGACATGCTGGTAAAACATTTGTCATATGCTAAAGGCCATTCACAGAGAGAGCGGAGCGAAGTTCATTTGTGCACTCGTTGTCATAGGAGCACGTGTTCCCTCCCACTATGACTTCTCCGGCCGGAATGTACCAATATGTACCCTCGTTTGCTATAAACGTACCATTCGGTCAGTTATTCCAGGTCAGCGTTTAAATGTTTTATGTTGACCATCACAGAACACGCTTAGAAAAAGGACAAAGCCATGAATGTGAGCCACCATATTGTGGAAAAGGGGAGATTTGCTGTAATTACTCTGTTTGCAATCACATTTTGAAATGGGTTTATTTAAGCAGTAACAATGTGACATGCTGTCATTTGACCTCAGCTATTGACCTGAAATGTGGCCCCCTGCTGCATTGTGGGATTTGAACAGGTGAAGCCACTTAAATTCAGGTGCAGTGAAACTCTTTATTTTTTACTTTTCTATTTTAGGGCTCTGTCCTGTCACAGTATGAATAAAAAAAAATAGAAAAATCGTACAGAAATATAAATCCAAAATGTTGAACTTTGACCCCTTCACACAGAAGTTTGGAGCTGTTTTCCCTTTGGCCCCTCAGAAACATTTTTTTCAACAGTTGCCAAAATGGCCTTAATTGTATTGCCTACCTAGAATGAAAATATCTAAGAATAAGGTAATTGTATAAATAAGCTATGGTGACTGTAATAGACACACACAAACACACACACAAACATGACCTTTCTTTCATATTGTCCCTGCATATGCACATGTGCGTGCGTGCATATGTGTGTATTTGAGAGAGAAAGAGAGAGTAGAGGGAGACAGAGATAGTGTATGAATGTGAGTGTAGGTGTATGTTTTTGGCAAAGACAGAGCAATTGTGTGTTGAATGCTGGAAACAGGGACATTGTGTCTTGCTACAAGCTGGCCTAGTGCCAGCATAAGTTCCAGTCCTTTGCATCTTCGTTCTTGCGCATACAGTGGAAATTGCGGAGCAGTCGGTCGCTGCAAGCCCGTCAGTCTCTGCAGTTGGATTATCTCTTAGTTTACCAGCATGGCCTCCCAGTGTGGGCTGGACGCTAACTTCATGGGTCAGGGCTCAGAATGGATTTATTTCGCGGGATAATCCTCACTCTTGGTACAGCTTATAACCCTGCGGGGAAAAGAAATATAATTTGAGGGCGGTGAATTGTGTCCCAGGAGCTTGGGGGGGGCTTGTCACCGCCGTCCTCTGGAGAAGACAAACTTCATTTGTCCCAGAAAGAAAATGAAATGAAAGACTGCTAAAGTTCATTTTCCGAAATGAATTGGAAACTTCTATTTTTACTGCCCCTTTTTCACGGTGTCTATTTTCAGATCGTTTCAATGGTGTCAACAGGTCCATTATCAGATAGGTCTTAAAACATACCACCATTAAGTGAACAAACCAATTAAGCGTAATTCCTCCTCCGGCAGTCTACTCTCCCCACAGGCATGGACGCTCAGAAGGTTACCCGCACAGCGCATTGACAGCATCACGGTTCTCCTGTTGCATAACCCACTTTGGGCTCTGTGTACCATTTGTACCTGCAGATCAGTCCAACGTGCCCTCTGTATGAATCTTGCTGTGGTTCGGGTTTTCGTCCTGTCAGAAACTTGCAGCTGAATCTCTGGTACCCTGGCTTGTCTCTCAGCATGGCTTGGGCATTCAGGCTGGGCAGGGCGCCCAGGGCTAGTTTCATTTGCCGCTTACTGTGTTCTGTAATGCTCCTTTGTGCTCCTTCACCGGCATGGCTATACAGCCGTCACAGGGCGCTCCATTCTCACAGTCAGTGTTCAGTAACACACCTGATCTGCCACTGTGTCCTTGCTCTGTTCCTCTATCCGTTGCCATCTTTAAATCAGGAGAAAACAAACACATTCAGCAGTGTGGAGTCTCAGCTTACCGTCAGAGCTTTGACCCTCGGGACTGACAGACAGAAGCAGGAAGCTGCTGAGTAGTACTCTGAAAGGTTTTGCAGTGGCAAGAGGCATAAGCTCTTGGCATCTAATGTAGAAAAACGGGGTAGCAGATTCTCTCTTCATTTAACATTCGTCCCCTGAATTATTGCGAAGCAGTAGTTCAACATGTTTCAAATGCTCAGGCTGAAGTAAGTGATCTCTGGAACTCGCTTGAAAATTGTAAAGGAACAATATGTTCGCTAAATCAGGCAGTGGGACCATCGCTACTGTATAAAGGGGTATGAGCGATATGGAAGCGCTATAACTTTTTCCTGCCTTTCTGCTCCGTCTGTCAGATGTAGCCAGAAAGATACAGACTGTGAGTATGCGACACCTCAGGAAGAACAGTGCTATTAGATGCTAAATCTCCATCATCAGACCTGGTTTTGTGGTACCCAATGTAGTTTAACAGAATGCCTTTTTTTAAGATGTTGCGTATCTGTTTTGCGTGCAACAATGCAATATGCATCACAGTTTACATCACACAACTCTTATTTTCTGCTTCTTGCCGTTTTTAATCAGCACAGCGAGCTGATTCTCAGCAGGTTAATGCCATGATTAACTTCAGCTCAAGGTGTGAAAATGCTGGTGCATCACTGAGCTTCAGTGGGTATTAACTGAAAACACTTGAGCTCCAGCATTATGTGCGATGTTATTAAATATAAATATGATTTCTGTCATACCTAAACCTTTGAGGTTTCGCCTAAATTCAGGACAAAATAATCAAAATAATGGCCTCCGTGAATGTTGGCTTTCAGGTCTAGAGATTCTTTGAATTCTTTGTTCTGAAGCATTAATTACATTAATTTCCATTTCAAGTGGAAATGTACAGTAGGTTGTTCCAGTCTTGGTGTGGCGTGTAGAGAGAAGGGTGCACACTACGCTATGAAGATGTGTCAGTCACAAAGCTGTGGATAACCGCTGTCATGAGTCACCCGCTCTTCCACTGGAGTGTGCCTCTGATCATCTGCACAACTGAGGAACAAAGATGTGCAGCCATTTATGAGCTCCCGCCTGGGGAGGATTTTTCCAGTACAGAGAGTCATCTCTCGGGAAAATTCAAGTCTGTCTTTGCCTTTTAGATCCAAGCTCATTACATACCTCAGCAAGCTTGGATACTTTGCATTTGTGTTTGTTTTCGTTCTAATTGCCTCAGAAGATTGCTTTTTTTTTTGCAGCTCTTGTTTCTTTTTTCCGTTTCATTTTGTTGAATCCTCACACAATGAGATTCAATAGCTTTTTATGTCTCATTCCATTTAGACTAGCAAAAAGAAAATGGAAAAACATTTACACGACATCTGGTGAGTAACATCATTAGAAAACTAAAATAATGGAGGCTGCTCACTGCCATTAATGGTCATTAACAAAGCTGGTTACAAACTCAGTCTTCAGAAGCACAAGGGTGAACTGTGGTTTATATCTGAGCTGTCTCTAGTCATTTCTCATCTTCTTCATTTGTCCTCACTGTTGCTCTATTCGACCTTCCGTAAGTGGTGTTTTCAGGCCAGGCTCTGGAAGACTATAGTTTGATTATACCCATCTCTTCGCTGCCCAAGTTTTATGTCAGAAGGGTTGTGAAAAGTCAGCAGGTAACAAACTCACAGCTAAACCATATATAGGCTTCTGCTCTATCCTTGCTGTGCTTTGTGTAATAATACATGGGGCTGTAGAGTGAGCTTTAGGAATTGCCCCTCTGAACAGACTCTACTTTCCCTGCAGACCCTAATTTCCTGCTCCAAGCGTGAGGCCATGGAGGCTTTTCCTCAAAGAGGAGACTGTGACCTCCAACCTTATACCCACCCAATGGTTTACCGTAATGATGCACCAGAAAGTCCAGTATACCATGCAGAGCATACCCATTGAGTCGGCAGTATGTGTACTTAGTAGGCCCACAAACCACACACTTCAGGATACATCCATCTATGCAGTTAAATGTATGTATTCATAATATCTAGTTTAGTCGAGTTTAGGCTTATTATCTCTTTTTCAAGAGGAACCTGGCCATATCAACAGTGCTACAAGGACAAATTAAATTATATAGTAATAACACAATACCAAAATAACTAATAAAATAAACTTGCTATACCATGCTGATCTCAGAATTAATTATATCGTTAGTTCTTGGTTTAATTAGAGATATGAAATATTCATCTTGTTACAGGAAGCAGGTACTGGAATGCCTTTCAATTAATTTAAATCGCACTACATAATAACAGTTTCACTCTTATGCCAAAATAAAAACTGATGTACAAACCAAATTGTGAACTCTGTGTGCTGTTACACCGTTTGCAGGTATACTTTCATGATGCATCTCCCACTTAAAGCTTGTTCTTCTTCCTTATTCAGTAGTTAAAATTGCTGCTGGCTACAAAAGAAAGTTGCTCATATTTGTTTACCTAACTAGATGTGTTCTGGGTTTGTTGTAATTACTGTATTTGAATTATGTTACCCTATGGAAGCAAAGGTATCAATTATTAGTGATCCCACAGCAGATCTGCTAAAGGGTTTTAATGCAGCCAGCTAAATTGTGTTTGTTTTGTTTTTGATTTAAAGGAACCCTTGAGCATTTGAAAATGAGTCACATAGCTACCACACTTTTAAGTAAGCCTCTATGCCCCTGTGCTTAAGCAGTAGGTTCTTTCCGTGCTTAATCAGCCAAAGCACGGAAAGAACCGATGACCCATGGGTGAAAGTCTTGTAAGTCTTCCAGAGATTTTGCTACGGCATGAAAGCACCTTCCCCCGCACCGCCCCTGCTAAATGGAGGGGAAGAAAGGACGACACCCAATGTTTCTTCTAATCGAAATTAATAAACATCCAGGGCTCTCTGATGTTGGAACAGTCATTGCACCAACAGCAGCAGCGAATGTGATTTAGGATTTTAGATCAGATAAATATGCCACTCTTTGAGGACTTGCATAACCAGGGACAATCCCAGGTGCATATTTGACAGGCTGGCTCTGACAAACAGGGCGTAGCTTGTCAGTTCCAATGTGTTCATCGATCTCAGCCGAAGCACATTTGGTGGTGCATTTCACCGTGGTTTCGGTTCAGTTCGTTATAACTGGGATTATTGCTGTCGGGAAGTCACTGCAACTGGGGCCACTTCCTGCCCTGTCTGCCCACAACGGACTACATGCGGAAGTGTGGCTGTGGGTGACTGATGTCTTCATGCTATCTAGAACTGAAACGTGCTTCATGGGATAGAAATGTCCACTCTGGACTCACTTCTGTTGGTGACAGACAACAAAAGAGGCTTAAGGAATGGACTGAATACGGTTGTTTGTGAGTGGCACGTTCTTTTCTGCTGGTAGCATAAAATATGTGTGAACCCCCCTTCCGCTGCTTAATGTAGCTGGTCGGTACTGCATCTTTTTCACATATGGGCCTTTCCTGGTTTTTAACTGAGTTTAGAATCAGCCCATTGAAACTTGCTCATTCTTTATAGACAAGATAGAGACACCGGATGTTATCTATTATTCTTCTGTATTTTTGTCACCTTCTTCTGTCCATTCGCGCAGCAGGATATTTACTGGAGCAATTCAGGCTAACGGCCCTTCTGAGGAGTGTGACAGCATTACTCCTACTGCTACTGAAAATGAATGTGTGGCATTTGGGCCGCCAGCCCAGCTGCTTAGCTACAGCAGCTCTCTGTGGCCTGGCAGACCAATCAGATTTGCTGTTCTAGGCAACCAGTCACTTTTTATTTGTTTGGAAAAAAAAAAAAAACATAAATAATCAAGCCAGACATACAACCTTCGTTTCATTGCGGTTTGAAAGCACAATGAATAGACTGTTATCATAGCTTTGTTTCAGTTTGCACATTAAATTTTCTGGCCTTTCAGTACTGGTTTGCATGTCATCAAGGCATTTTAAATATGGACTCAGTTATTATTGATGTTTAAGAAAAAGTAGGCTTGTACAATAACAAGGCAATTTATTCTAACCAGCCATTTTGTTCCACTGCTCATGAATGAAATAAAGATTCCTGGGAAGTCTTATCGGGGTTATAAATATGAGGCGGTACTGGCCATGCACGAAATCTGCAGCTTTAGCCTTTTGGTGAGCAGTGGCTTTGTACCTTAATTTATTGTGATATTGCATCATAAGCTGATCCAACCTATGATATCAAGGGAGGCTTAATGTTATGAAACATGACAAATCCTGTTGCATTTTCACTGCTTTTCGCTGTCTGTTAGGATTAAATGACTCTACACAAATGTCCCTTGGCCCTTTTCAAAGGGGGCATAGTTTCAGAAAGGCGCAGGAAGGAATTCTCACTATTGAAATGGCTCTTTGTTTCTCTGCACCGATTCCTTTTGTATGTGACCTAAAAGATATTGGCAAACTTCTCCATGTCATTTTGTTTGAAAAAGTGATTCCCAGAAAAAAATGTAATAATTGTTCTTTGTTGTTATTTTGGCAGTGCAATATGCATGACAAAGTCAGCTCGAAATGTCAAGTGGTATCAGGGCAAGAGAGGCCACTCTCTGAGTCCAGGAGACATCAGGAACTGTACTGAAGACCTGACCCGCATTTCTCCTGAAAATCAATCACCCTCTTTACCTGCCAGTAGTTTAATCAAGATCAAGGCCTTTCTTCTGCCATTGGATGATGGATGAGATCTGCTTTGTAAATGCTTTGTAAGGTTATTCAAAAGCCAGAGCTCCCGTGTTTGTCAGTTATTTTTTAAATAAATATAACATATAACCCTTTTGGGTTGAAGGCATGTACACTCCAGAGGGCAGTTCTGAAATATGTCCAAGAGAAGGCCAAGCTGCTATTTGTATATGTTTCAGTATATGTTTAGCATCCATATCACGTATAATACTGTAAGCAATGCAGTGACATTTATGACATGTTGTATAGTATTAACATGTTGGTTGTTGTGTTTTTGTTAGGGTGAGCAGAATCTACTTATTGACTAGATTTATCAGTATGCTCCTGCTGAACCACCTTTACTCATTAAATTCAGTAACGCTCTCTGGCGTTTTGATTCGTACTGATTGAGTGACGGCCGGGGCTATATGCAGAATCTGTGCGGATGGCAAGGCCTTTAATCATCAATTCAGTTCATCCATCCATGGCTGCACTCCGCAGAGGATTCGGAAATTGAATAAATTGAATGTGCAATTTTAAGCAGACCTCCTGGGGAACAGTCGCAAATTGATCTCTGTTGTATTCAGAGTTTTGTGTACATGTCCATAATTTAACTCTGAGCGTGTCAGACAATGCCCCCACCAATCCTGTTCCTCCCAGTTCCGGCCTGACACCTCCCTCCTGTGGGGGCAGCGTGAAAATGACATTCATGTGACATCCACCATTAACATGATTGACAAATACTGTTATTGCAGAGACAACTGACACAACTGGAGGCTTCTTGGATTTGCTGTTGAGCACTGAGGGCTGTAAGTCTGATACTGTAATGTTGAGGCTTTATAGAGGATTGCACAGAACTGCTGATTGGAATTATTGTTATTCTTTTGGGCGGTTTGACCAGTAGGATTTCAGTTATGCTGGTTGAACTTGGTTAGATTATAAATGCTAATGCATTAATGATTTAATTATAAGGATGAGTCCTTTTTGTATTCCCCTTAACTTGGTTTTGCGCTGGTTTACACTGGTCTATCATGTGTTATAAAACACCTAGTAGTGAGGAATCTATTCCATTATGCCAAAACAGTCTATGGTCTTTCAAAGGCACTGTATGAATACCATGGTGAAAGGACAATTCTAATGTGTTGTAGCATGTCATTATGAGCTACTTCACCAGGAGGAATTATAGAAAAGTCCTTGCACTGTCCGAAGTCCTCTAATGTGTCCTCTGTGTAAATACGTGTGACATCCTTGGCGTATGGCTATGTTAGGTCAAATGCAACATGTCACAAAGAAAGCACCCAATCAGTCCAGACATCTAAAATGCACCTTCAACATTCCAAATGTCTGCTCAGTCACTGACCCACCCTGACTCAATCTGCAGCTGAAGGTCACATCATCGTTGTGTTAAGGACACAATCGGTGGTGCCAGCAGCCATGATGCATAGCCAGCTCCCTATCCTGGGGCCATCCTCTTAAGCTGCGGGGATGACTGTGTAATGTTTACTGTTCTTTTTGTTAACATGTTACAAAAGTAAATAGCCATGATGCCTGACTAGTCACTAGTCAGAAGTCATTTCTTTGTTATAAAACCAGGTCAACGTTCTATTGCTGAAGTTGGGTGTTGCACACAAGCTTGCTATCGCTTTCAAATAGGCCTAGTAGAAAAGGCACCATCTGTGGCTCTCTGGGTCTTGCTAACAAGCAAACTATGGCCCTTCTTGAGATTTTGCAGCCAACCTGTCAGCCCAAGTCTTACTCAGAGGATTTTCACATGTTCCATTAATATTCTATTTAAAATGAGAAAATGGTAATTGTGTGGTATTGAACTATAGGGCAGAAAAGGGCTTAAACCGTAGTCTGCTTGCTCAGCTTGACTCAGGTCATTATGCACGACTACACTGGTAGAGTAATTTAGCGTGTGCATTTCTGACTGTCTTTTCATTACCTTAATTAGATTTACCCCCTTTTGTCCCATTAATAGACTCCTACCGATATTATAAATGCCCCAGACGTGGTGCTACAGTCTTCAGCATAAAGGCAAGTGTGGCAAATGTGCTCAGCACTGAACTCCATTCAGCATGGACGCGTAGTTCGAGGGATTTGCATGGAAACAATGTCTGATTCTGTGGCATCTGCGGTGCTCTGATAGGGACAACAGTTCATTTAGAGCAATAATATGAGGCAATGTCTTGATATCTGGAGCTCAAGCATCGCCTGGACCTTTTTTTTTTTTGCTCACTGATATTGTTCAACCTTCTTTCTGTCTGGGCATGTGCAGCTGGCCGAATTATTGCGGCCTTGTTCTTTGTCACGTTGACTACAGATTTCCATTTTTATCTGCAGATAAAGATAGACGATCTTCAAATGAGTTAGTGTGCTGTGTGCTGTGTGATTGTTTTGGTTTTTTTGTTTAAAAAGATGCCTTAGACCAGGGGTTCTTTGTGGAAGCAAAGCAATTTAAGACATAAAATGGCTTAAGAGGGTAAATAATCCCTCTAAACAGGAAAAGCACCTAATTAAGAAAAATTAGCATCTTCTTAAAATTATGGGATTGCGATTGTGGTGGGAACAAAAACCACCATACACAGGGGGGCCCCAGGACCGAGTTTGGGAACCACTGCCTCAGATAAAATAATCTATACTACTCTCTCTCTTCCACTGCCATGGAAGTGATCTTTAACTAAATCTGTTATGTTCAAAAATGGGAATGAGCTCCACATCTCAAAGATTTACATTTCATTATACATCAGTGAGTAGAACCTGAAAGTTTCGGGGAGTATTCCCTAAAAAATAGGAGCACCCTTAAAGCCCCTTAATTCAGCAAACAAGTTCCATTGCACACATAAAACAGTAACTCGGTTTCTGTCCTTTCTGTGCACACCTTGTGAACAGGCCATACTTTTGCTGTGTTACATTTACCAAAATATACACCAACATAGCGTCAAGTATATGGGCCTTATGCTTCATGGTGACCAATTGCTTGAATGTGTTGTATTTTGAAGGCCACCATACACCACTGCATTGGATTATTGTCCAGCCCTAACCAACATTTCATCAAATCTTTCACCCCCCCTGTCCTCTTGTCCAATAACTGGGTTACTGTAGTTATAAAGGCTGACTACCTTCCTCATTGGGTAAACAGTAAACTGACATCATCCTCCAGTGCTTGGCTTTGCACGTGCATTCCGAAGCCACACACATCTCATTTGCAGCAAAACCTAAACCTGTACTGATCATGCTAAACCAGCGCAACTATCACAGTCCAGTTTGACATACATGATAGACACATAGCCCAAGATTGGGGCAGTAGTGCATTAGCCTCTTTGTGAACAGCAGAAAAGGCTGTGATGTCAGGCGTCTACTTGCCATGCAGTAGACGCCTGCAGGAAGTAAGGAAGCACTGTATTTTCAGCTCCAGGAATCTGGTGAAATATGGACATGCAGCCTCTGTGAGTTAATTTTTCTTGTTATGTCTCTTCTTTAGTTTTGCTTGATTGCTCCTTTTACTCTTTGGAGAATACAGCGGCTCTCCCCCTGCTGTTGCGTGTGTTTACTTCATTCTCTCTGCTCTCCATTTGTTTTCACTGGCCAGAAGAGAGTCTCTCTCAGACCATCTGAACTCGAAGAATGTCTGAAGTCTTCCTCCATATATCTGTGTCAGTTGGATGCCATTTATTGGGTCTCTTAGTGCATGCTTGACTACTGCTTTGAAATTGCAGTGACAAACTTAACACAGGGAAATGGTGATGTATGCCTCCTTCAATATACCCCTGCCCTTAGATCCTTACTAAAAATAGACAAAAATTAAGACTTTTTTTTTTTTTTTTTGAAGATATTGACTTGGGAATTTTGTTGCTCACCAGTGCCCTGTAATCCTGTAATTGATTTAAGTTATCAAGTGTAATTGCAAAAATGTAACTGAGACTTACAATACTGTACATATACTTCTTGTTTAATAGATGCTTCAAGCATTTTGTCAAATTTCCAAGAATCTGTATGCACATTTAAAGAGGTGACTTTTCTGAGCTAGAAGGGAGAAACAGGCCTGCGTTTTGTTCAAATATGAGCTGCTTCATTCACAGTGGAAATATCTGAGGCTAAATCAATGTGGGGTTGATGGCCTCATTATGTTGACTGTGAGCATCAATTGCTAATCCCCCTGCTTCATCTGAAACACTTGTGTTCCCACATGTGTTCTGCTCAGTGTAAGGAAACCTCTTTCATTTCAGCAGCAGCTCAGTCAGACTCACGGTTCCGTTTGGACACCGGTGCTTTTAGCTCATCACACCAGCTTCAAACAGAATCCACTGCACTATAATGCCTTCAGAGCCAGGAGAGGGGCTAACCTTTTGACTGCACTGAATGTACGCTGCTGCTCCTGACAGCCAAAGAGCACTGTTTCAAGAACTTGCTGATTGCAGGGGTTAATGGATAATAGAGTCATTTTGACGATATAGCTATTGTTGTAAGTCTTGAGATTTTGTAAAAGCATGTGGTGACCTTTTGATCTATTTGCTTGTTAAGGCCTAGGAGGTGATATGTCCATGGGCATGTCATAGAAATAACTGTGCCCTAGACCCGCCTAGACAAGCTCCTTCACAAAAGCCTTTCTATATTTTGTCTTCACTGTACAGGGTAGCACACCGACTATTAAATCAAGTCAAATCCTATAACCTTTACAGGTACACTTTATTTCATGCAGATAAAATAATTATGACAGAAAAAATTAAATAATAAATGCACTGGTTAATGAGGCACTTGATTTTAAAAGGCTGCAGCAGGGCTTAATTAAATTAGGTTACACGCTGCAGATATGCATTGGAGTGGCAGTTTTCAGTAACAGTTGAATATCATGGCATGGTTGTTAATGAAAATGACCTTTCAGTTGTAAAATGATCTTTTTTGTTCACCAATGAAGAGCACCACTATAGATGAAAGCTGCAACACTTTGCATGTGACATTAATACTTGTGACTGTTTGCTAATAAAATGTATATGACATAGGGTCATTATGTAGCATTGTAGCATGCGGTATAACTGCATTTACAGCTGTAATCAGTGATTGCACTCCATTGTAATTAATTGAAGGCTAAGTAATAGTGGGGTCCTGGAAATAATTATTGCATAGTAATTACAGTAATTATTCTGATGAAGCTGGCATGAACTCTACTGTGAAGCTGTGTTAGATGATACGAACTCCAAGGAAATTACGGTACAAGGATGAGCGTGAAATGTTTTCCAACGAGATCATGTGACGGTCCCGCTTGTCAAACGCAGAGGCAAATCCGACCTTCCACACCCCATCAACAATCATGTCCCCCCCGCCCCTCCCCCCCTGTTTTCCTATCACTTTGCCTTCCCGCTGTCAGACATGGTTACTGACAGTAGTCACAAACGGGCAGGAAATAGGCCGCAGCCACCGTAGGCCTGGATTTCCTTGTAGGAAAGGAAGGAATGGCTTTTGACAGATGTGTTCAGGAGAGCATGCAGGACCAGGGGTGATAAGAGAGCAGCTGTTCGCATCACCGATCCTTTCTACTGTTTCTGAGGAAACCAGCCCCCTGACTTTGCCAGTACAGTTTCTGCGTTCTGAATGAGCGATTTGTGAAGCCCCTTCCAGTACACTGGATTGATGTGACAGGTTGAATGTGGTCTCTTTTGTGTGTGTGTGTGTGTTTGTGTGTGTCTTCTTGGGGGGGGAAGTTCAGTATTTGGTTTCCATTTCGACAGAACAGGGAAAGAACAAAATGGTTAAGCTGACAGGTTCACTGTTTTTGGGGTGCTGTACATCACTGAATGATGTTGGAAAACATAATGAATCAGTTGTATGTGAAGATTTAAAAAGACCTGCTGGTGCATGTTCCTCATGCATACCTACTATTTACATTTCCTGCATTTTGAAATGTACCAATTATGCAAAATGAATAGAGTAGCCAATAAGGGTAATTATGGAGACTGTACAGATAATTATGGGTTGTACATCTGGGTGCATTATAATGCACTGGAAACATATATTTCATTGTTTTTAAAATGGTGATCATGCTTTTTCAATTTCTCTCTGATCAGGGAGAGTTGCCATTGCACTCGTATCCATAGCATGGGCTCTATGCTTGTCTCCTTTATGACATATTTAACAGGCTATTTAAGTCTCGAGCTATTTAAATACCCTAGCAAGTGTGACGGAGTGTCCCAGAGTTGACTTTAATTCTCTGTCATCATCCATATGCATGAGGTAATCTCCCAAAAGCAGGCCTACACTCTTAGTATGCAGCAGCATGTACTTTCACACATACACATAGGCACATTCTCTCTCTCTCTCTCTCTCTCTCTCGCACACACACACACACACACAAAGACACAGGGATGCATGTACATGCACACATACATACACTTACAAACACATATACACGTGTGTGTGCTTGTGCTTCTGTGTGTGGTATGCAAATTAATGTGTGAATACGTGCCTTCGAGTTCCTGTATATGCAGATTTAAAGACATGTCTATCAGGATGAGAGTTCAGGGTATCCATCCATTCAGTTTGCGCTTCCTGCAGTATAGATTGCGGGTTTGTTCTGGGGGGGAACTCTTTGTCCACCTTTCTAAGTGTCATGCTCTGGGTCAGACAAAGAGTGTTGGCTTTTCACACGGAATGGCTTGTTGGAATGCCATGCTATGCCTGGCACTGCAGCAGGCAAGAAACAGGAACCCCCCCCCCCATACCCTCCCTCTTTGTTTTTTCTCTCTCTCTCTCTCTCTCTCTCTCTCTACTATCACTTAATGGATGCCCCAGGGAGCCTCGATATCCAGAGGATGAAAGATTTAGAGACCCAGGCTATTGCAGCATGAGACAAGAAGTCAAGGGCAAATCTGGCCAAGCTAAGCCTCATGCCTCTGGATCTTTTCTTATAGATGGAATTAAAAATGATTGAGACAGTCACTATTAAGAGTTGGAATTCCCTAAGGGAGGCTACATATAGAAAGGCTTCCAAGGCCATTCTGATGCCAATTTTAGATATAAGTCAGAAATGGAGATTGCCAGGTAGAGAGGAGGCAGGAATACACCCTGGACAGGCCACCAATCTATCACAGGGCACACACACCATTCACTTACCATTCACTCACACACTCATACGTATGGGAAATTTACAGTCTCCAATTATCCTACCTGCATACCTTTTGACTGTGGGAGGAAACCGGAGTACCCAGAGGAAACCCACGTGTACACGGGGAGAACATGCAAAGTCTACACAGGAAGGCCCAGGCCGAGATGTGAACCTACCCACTGCACTACTGTGCCACCCATTTTTTATGTGTGTAAAATATATTTTCAAATCTAAATTTATTTCCTTTTTTGGTTAACAGTAAAACTGACACACCCTGATAAGTCTTAATCTATATGCAAATATGTGCGTGTATCTACAGTACACTCTAGCAAGAAGTTATCTCCAGAAAACATTTCACGTAACATAGTCCCCCATTTCACTTTTCTGTACATGATTGTCAAAAAAATGATCACATTGCAGTGACATGCATCGTCACAGGCACAGTAGTGTACATACTGTAACTATTTTGAAGAAAAAAGGACCACAGTCCCACAGCGCAAACACGCGGTACAGTAGCCATTTATAAATAGCCATGCTACCACTACTCCTATTGCTAATAATAAACATTCTGCTACCTATGGGCACCTGGCTCCTCTCCCCTGCGTGCCTGCACTTCCAGGTCACCTGTCTCCTGTTGTCTCCTGTCTGGCCCCCCAGTGGTAAAGTGAACTTCCAAAACAGACTGAACACCCACCTATTCAGATTGCACTATGGCTCCCCTGACCCCCTTATTGATGTCTTTCTTTCTTTGGATCTACTTTTGGGATAATATTGTCGGTATAACTGCGTAAAGATATGTCTGGTGGTATTTTTTTTGTGTCCATTCAATTTTTTGTCTGCTAGGTCAATATTACATTTATTGATTATAAATGGGGTGTCTTGGTGATACTGTAGATTTGCATTCCTGGAACTAACATTGAAGTTCTCAACTTCTGAAGGGGCAGGCTAAATGAATGTTGCTAAATTGAACAAGCATGTTGTATGATGTATCGAATGAATATATCATAAGTACACAGATGCAGTTACCCAGCTGTATGATAATTCAGTCCTTATGAACCTGCAGTTATCATAATCCATGAGTATTTAAATAGATCATCTCGCTCTCTTTAGTACTTGAGGGATAACTTATCTTGGATTTACTGCACATATATTTTCATTCCCATTAACTACAGTTATATGCACTAAGCTTTTAACACCAAGGGGTGGAAGAACGTTTAATATTAACATGATGTGTCAGATTAGCAGCAGTTAGCTTGCAGATGCCGTACTTGACACATTTAATGTAGTAACACCTGCTCAACTGCTTGGCTTGATGATGCTAGAAAAGCTTAGCTGCACATTTCTGGGGCGAAACCATACTGTTCATTTCAGGCCCAGTGTGGATGACCCAGTTAATGTTTGGCAAGTGCAGCCAGCTCCCAGTTTTGCTAGTATGACTGTGTTTGTGGGGATTCTCTGTGCTCATGGGAAATGTAGTGCCACAACACTGTGTTGGTCTACAGCATGTGCTGTGTTTTACTACAAAGGAGGGAAGCCAGGAGTGATTTTGTGCCAGTAATGAAGGATGAAGAGTATTACTTTGGGGTGCTCCTATTTTTTTAAGGAATACTCCCCAGTTTTAAATTTTTATGTTAATTGTTCTTTGAATGGTGTTTTAACTTTAAAGACTTGCATATTAAATGAAAATGATCCTGAAAAAAGGAAATAGAATAAAAAAATAAAATAGAAAATAGAGTATATAGAAAATATTAATCTTCGAAACAGATATAATTCTACATTTACCAGTACCTCTGATATAATTATACATTTACATACATGTGCAAGGGAAATGCATCTTTGTGCATGAACACATTTTCATATTTTGGGTTTAAATTCTGTATATGTCAATTTTCAATCACAGAAACCAGCCCAAAAAGCATCATGCAATATGATTTTTGATATTTGCATTCCAGTGACTGATGAGTTGGTTTAGGTGCTTATAAAGGTACAGATATGTAACTGCGGTGTGTGAGTGCAGAAACGCATGACTAACGTAGATTTAGATATTTTCTAACATTTCCATGATCTTCTTCGGGCAAGGAAAGAGAGACTATGGATGGAGCTTTGTGGGGGCTCTGCCCCAAGCTGCAAAAAACTGAAAGGAATACATTTCACCATGTCCCGGCATAGGCTCAGAACTTCATTTAGCATTTCACTCAGCAGGTTGGACCTTAGGCCTGCTTCAGCTAATAGGGGACACTGTAGCTCTGTCTCAACCAGTAGGATTTGACTCATCCCAGGGTCTCTGCTTCTGCCCTGTTTTAGCCAGTGGGCTGCGGATTGATCCTGCTTTAGCCGATAGGCTGCACACTAGCCAGCCAATGGGATGGGAGATAGCCAAAGGGCCTGCCTGGCTCTCACTGAAGTGTCCCGGACCTTGAGTTGGAGCTGCATCTCCTGCGATGGAAGTAATAGCTATTATGGATCACACGTTTCAGCAACTGCCTGAGACAGTCTGCTTCCCCCTGAGAGGTTTATTATGATTTATTTCAGGCATATTCTTCTACTGATAAGGGTTTATTACACGTATGCTGAATTGAAAGGTAGTGGGTGTATTATAATTATATAAAATTCCGCAATGAGTTGGACAGTACTTGACACTTATTGTATGGTCCTCGTGAAATAAACCAAGCATAGAACATGTTTCTCCATGGGTTTGAACTTAAGGGAGACACATTCAAATTGACAGTAATCTTGAATCGCAGTTTCCAACAAGAGTTTGCCGAGTTCAGCATTCACTGAAACTAACTTGCTAAATTGAAAATGTTTAGGAAATGTGTAATGCTTGTGTTTCGTTTGTAAGTCAAACTTAAAGATAAATTTTGCTTGAATACAGGCCTAGGTCTTTCCTATATCTTGTGCTTTTTATAGCCATATTTATACCTGTCAACCATGCCTACAATATTCTCATCCTCTTAGTCTTCAGTGAACATCATTTCACTATAAAGCCAATAACATTATTCATATATAAGCTTAATTATATTACTAATTTCCAAGCAATGCAGATATATAAAATAAAGATTAGATCAGGTTGAATTTGCAGTCAAGATTAAGTGCCAATTAGAAGCCGTGGTTGTCATGGTTTGTCGAGTGTGCTTCCCCCACACTTTAAAATGTAAGATTTACTTGATGAGCCTTGATTAGTTGCAGGTGTGCACTGCTGAGTGCCTGTAGGTCTCAGTATATTGGCATGTGTGTGCATGTGTGTGTGTGCGTGTGTATGTTGGCGTGCGTGCGTGCGTGCGTGCGTGTGTGTGTGTGTGTGTGTATGTTTGCGTGCGTGCGTGCGTGTGTGTGTGTGTGTTTGCATGCGTGCGTGCGTGCGTCTGTCTGTCTGTCTGTCCAAATCATCAACAGCCAGCAGAACATGATTTGGAGGAGGCACCCGCCTGTCTGTGCAAAACCAAATTGATGGAGGCCGGTGTAATGATAGACAGGGCTACGAATGTGAATGGGCATTCCTTATTGTGGAGAAAATCTAAATGTGATAAAGCTGGTTACAGAAACCTTTCTCCTTTCTCTGTGGAGAATGCGTGTGCATGTGTATTTTCAGTACAAGGGTCTGAGGAGTGGTATGGACAGCTTCACCTCCCAGTGTTCTGCGCAGAACACAGGCATCTACAGCAACATCAGGGATCAATAAATTGTTAACTGCCTGACAAATATGATGTGCCATTATTTGTAACTATAGTTAATCAATTACATGATCATATTTTCCCTCCACTCTTGGGAATTTTTATAGGTTCTGTTTAAGAGGAAATATTGATTTCTTGTACCATGCGTCATATGTATAATAATGACATGCAGCTGTGCTGAAGAAATCTTAGTTCTCCTACTTTGTCCACCTCCACAATCCTCTAAGTATGTTCAAAGGAGTTCAGGCCCTGGAACTTTCCCACAATTCTTTGCGCTTTGCCTGGCTCCCTGTCTATGGAACTAAGTCCCAAACCATTTACATTAGGGCAGCAGAATCAGCGGCTGCTTATTCATCTGTGTGAAAATGTAGTTTTTAAGGCCTGCTTTTGAGTTAGAATGAGCTCTCCCTTTCATTTTAATGTTCTCCTCTATATTGTTTTAGCTCATGTTCAAGCTGTTGTTTAAGCTTGTTCTAGCTTTTGGATGGCTTTTAAGGCCATTCGGTGATTATTCAGGTTCCTCACAGATCCACAAGACAACAGAGACAGCTATATTAGACACACAATTTAATGAATGTTTCATATAGCACTTACCGGAATAGTCACAGAGCACATGGACAGATGTGACTTTAAAGAACAGCAGTGGTGCATTAGCAATAAAAAAATAAATCACCTAGATGGATACCAATATAATCAAGGAGATGTAATCAATCTACTCCTGATTTGATTCAGAGGGATTAGTGGTTTATTGTTCTAATAAAAAAATTTGCTCATAAAAATAAAACAAACAAGCAAAAAAAACCCTGGAGTATGTCTACATTGCAGGTTTAAAATTTTTTTTTAAAAATCACAAGTAAACAAAAATAATTATGTTAACTTGCTAGAAACCTACACTGCAACAGATACAGTGTGCACCGTGATCACTGGTTTTTCCGAGGGAGGAAGTTATCACCCCGTGCACACGGACGTTACCACGGGGACCAGAGCACTTTATACCATTTGTGCGTGTCCCATGTTAACAGCATTCTCCTCCTCCACGTCAAAACGGCTCCATCATTTATTCATGGCGTGTTTTCCTGGCTGATATTGAGCCTGTTTAAATTATTCATCTTAAGTGAATTTCGTAGAAGGAGTCATGGCCGCAGGATGGAGCCGCAGACAGAGGGCAGAGCTACGGTAGGACTGTATTGCAGGGCTCCCGCCTCAGGGCATGATGAGCACACCCTGTGTAAAATCACAGTGTCATTGCTCCGCACTGGACTGAAATCTCTAAAAGCTGACATCGTATGAGCCCTTCTTCATACAATGTTGGTGTGGTCTGAACACAATGATAAAAAAACATAACCCATCAGCTTGCCTGAACGGCATCATATGCTATCTCAGACTGTCACTTACAGTTAAAACTGGCTGAAACTGAAATGCTTTTCATTCCCTTCTCACTGTAAGACCTCTAGCTCAGTATTGATGGCACTGGAGAGCTCACTCAGAAGATATCTAGGGGTAAACCTAGATGATGGACTCTCCTTCTCCCATATAGAAGAAATGAGTCAGGTGTACAGATTCTTTCTGTAATAATTTGCCCTTTCCTCGCAAACTACCCTAATCGGCTCTTCTTCCTGGCCCTGGTGCCCTGGTCACACCTGGAATATTTCAGTTCCCTTCTTCCCAGTCTCCCTGCCCTTACCGCTTAACTTGTGCAGCTGATACAGAGTGCAGCTGCACGCCATGTCTACAGGTCTACAATCTTCTCAAGCGTGCTCATGCTACACCCAACCTCATCTCACTTCATTGGCATTTATTGCACGGTTATTACTCATATTGATTTTTACTGGCAGTGGTGGAACGACTTCCCCACAGGGGTCAGGACAGCAGGTTCATTGTCTGTCTTCTCTTCAGACTTCATCTTGGTTCCCCATCCATTAGCACACTCAAACCTTTGGTTCTAGTTCGGGTTATGGCAATTTATTGTTTAGGTTGCTATTCTTATGGCTGTATGGGTGTAATCTGTTTGTATTCAGGATTGGTATTTCAGTCATTGTTTAGCATAGTTAATTTGCATTAGCGCTTTTGTGATGTTGCATAATGTACTCGTTGATCTAGGAATATTGATAGCCAGGTCTAGCACTATTACTCATGTAAATCAGGTGAATGCATTTATGTTCTCCTCCATTGGTGCTCTTGATAATAATGTCTGCTAAATGACTGTAATATAAGGAAATGAAACAGCACCCATGGTTTAGTGATTCTGTGAACCCCTAAATTGGTGGGGCTGCTCTATACTGAAAATGACTTACCAACATGAAGCAGTCACAACACCGTTCTCTCCACAACAAAAGAGTAAAATCTTCTGCAATCAAACATCAGTGTGTTTCAATTACAGACTAATGGTTCTGCTGAATGTTAAGTTATTCCTCTCTGTCAACCTTGTTTAATTCCATGAACATTTGAGGCACAGCTCTCATTAAGCAGGTGTCAGCTATGCCCAACTTTTCGCATTGGAATCTGCTATGATACACATCACACAGAGGCAGAGTGGGGGGGGGGGGGGGGGTCATGATTATTTATGCATGTCAGAGAGGCTAATGGCACAGAATTAAATTACTGTACCAGTGTTTAGAATAACAACCAGCTACCTCAGAAGACTCAAATAAATACACACTTATAGCTCCTAAAGATCCCAGCACAGCCCTGTGTGAATCGTGTTTCTGTGAGCAGGTTTTTAGTCCCAGTTAATATCGGAGCCGACAGTCTTTCTCGGAGGGGACAATGAGATGAGCTCACTTGAATTCTTTTTTAATTACTTTTTATTTCCTTGTTTTTCTGTTTCTTGCCATTTTAAATACCAAGTTGTGATTGTAGTACCGTACCTCAGGTGTAACATGTTCCATCAACCCAGGAGGGTGCACTACTGCAGCCATTAAAGATCCTCTGTGGCACATAGTCACTGCTTCCTTTCGCAGTGCAGTCTGCTAAACGAGCAGCACAGTTAGCACGCTATGGGACTGCAGAAGTGCTGCAGCTGGTGCAGGCAGATCACATCTGATTGGCCAGAGGGGTCTCTACTGAATGTTAAAACTGTGGCTGCCATCCCAACTGACACGCCTCTCTCCTTCGGTAGCTCTTTGGCCAATTATGAGCAGCTCCATGGGACTCCCAGCTTCAGTGCACCCTGTTTCCTCAGGATACAGATCTAGACTGTGGGTCGCATCACGGGAATGTGAGCTTGTGTTTTTAACAGGTATGCCCTGAACAGCAGCAGTGCATTTCAGTCAGTTAGCCCCAGTTAACCAGTGCATGAGTTAGAACATATTCTGTCACATGGTGTCTTGGGTCTGTGATGTGTAACACCCTGGGAAGTGTAACTAGTAGCATAAGCCCAGTGCTGATGTCATTGGGCATTTCAAGTCAAGTCAAGTCAAGTCAAGTAGAACTTTATTTGTCCCCAGTGGGGCAATTGGTTGTGCAGCAGTGAAAACAGTACCAAGGCAATTAAATACAACATATAATAAAAAGTAAAAACATAGAATACAAGTGAAAACATAGAATACAGTAAAAACATAAAAATACATTTTTGTAAAAACATAAAGTGCATAATATTATCAAGCCTGATTGGGTGGTCAGCTGGTATTACCTTTTCATAGTGGAGTTCAGCAGTGAAATGGCTGACAGAATGAAGGAGTTTTTGTATCTGTTGGTTTTGGCTAATGGGTATTTGAAGTGGAAACCTAAAGGCAAGGTCTGAAACTCTCGGTGCAGGGGGTGGGTGCTGTCAGACAGGATGGATTCTGCTTTCTTTAACAACTGTTTGTTATACAAATCAGACAGACTTTTCTGTTGAGTACCCGTGATACTATTTCCCCATACCTACTGTATACAGCACCGAGAGTTTGACACATTTCAGGATTCCTACAGCAATAACCACGATGACCACAGACTCTCAGCTTAAAAACATTCATTACTGTACCTTCTGACCTCATACCAAAAGACAGAATTCATAAACATGTCCAAACAATGAAGCTCCAAACAGTACCTCAGCTGAGTTTTAGCACAAAATGGCTGCTGTGTCACTCAGGTAGCTGCTACACATTAGGCATTATTTGAAATCAATTATTTTCTTTTCACTGTAAATCTCTTTGAGCTCCATGAAAGGTGCATTATACAGTAAGTGCAATCCATTATTAGTATCATTTAATATAGCTACATTATCTCCAGAAAATACAATGAATAATGTTGGTGAACCTAACACTCAAATTAGGATTCTCAGCTGTGCTGACTTTCCTCCCCCTACATTATAATGAGCTGTATTGCAGCATATTGTGTGGTATTGTGCGTGTTTAAGACATCTGTGCATTGCTGTTTCATGCGTGTTCATGCACTGCTAGGCACTTCCTGTTCAGCCCAAGAGAAGGCAACCTGCCGTTGATTTTAATTAGAATCTTGTCAGGCTAATTCATTAAAATTCATATTTTAATGAATTGACGAAGGCATGACGAAGGCATACCCAAAAATGGACATGTTCTTTCTTCACTACCCCCATCCTTTTATTTCTCTCCCACTGTGAGAAGGTTGTACAAGTCAGGTATGTCAGTTCACAGAGCAAGTTGAGGCTGGCCATTTAATCGAGCGCATCAACACTTGGCACTGGTGCAGTGTTGCTGGGGTCTCAGTGGCTGAGTGAGTTATTATAAGGACATTGTCAGACAGGAAGATTGCCGTGCATGAAAAGGAAGTCGAGATGACATAAAACATATTGTTAAAAATAAAAAAATTTCACCATCCACAGGATTAATGTATAGCTGGGAGGTTTGCTCATTTTGGGACATATTCATGCACTCTTCCTTGAGTACAGATTGGTTTAGCATTATAGTCTCAGTTGTTTACCGGCAAATAAACAGATAAATGCCTCAGACTCTTTGTTATTGTTGTGTAAATTGCCTTTCAAATGTGGCTCATGAATATCATTTTACACCCAGCTGTCAGTGATTAATCGCAGTCTAATGCTTTTGCGTTTATGTCTAATTGGTTAGTGAATTTTTTACTGCATTGGAGAGACAAGCGTGGTTGGGAGGGATGTGGGTTTTTTTTAAAGGGGGGACATTGGAGAATATGAGTGGGCATGCCAGGCTCTGCATAGGTCTTCTTGTGTGCTTTGAGGCTAGTATGGGAACAGATGAGTAACATTTGTAGTGTTGTATTTTTCTCTAAACCAGGGGTCCACAGCCTCTTTTATAAAATTAGCATTGGTCTTCCATGATAATTAGTAATGTAAAAAATAATGTACAGAAATGTGTGTGTGTGTGTGTGCACATTAGGACCATGAGCCAGTAATCAAAAAGTTACGGGCTAGATTCCCATGCGAGGTCCTGCCATTGTCCACTTTGGCATTGTGCTTAACTTGAGTTGCTTCAGCAATTGTACAGCCTTATAAATGGGAATTGTGATTTAAAACAACCTAAGTAAGATGCCCTAGAAAAGGGCATAATGTCGTAGCACGAAGATAAATGTGTGTGTAAGCTTTGACATACTCTGTTTGATTTCTATTTCTATAAGGGGCGAGCAAGCGTGCGTGTCATTGAGCGTACCTGCTCCGCAGTGACAGTGGCCTCCACGCCCGGCTCGATCAGGAAAGGTCAGACGGCTCACGCGGCTGCCGCAGACCGCCGCGCTTTGTCCAGGACTTAATAAAGTGTCTGCTTGTTGTTATAAAAGCTCCTAATGCGGAGAGGGAGTGTTCTGGGAGTGACAGGACCTCTGAAATGACTGTTTTACTGAGGCGCGCGTGTCCAAGCTGTCGCCTGCTGACAGGCGCTGAAGGCGGCCAGCCAGCTCCCCTCAGAGCCGGGCGTCCCCACGAGCGTGGCGAGTACCGCTGAGTTAAAGGTTTCCCTACAGAGCTACTCTCCCCTACCAGCTAGCAGTGGCACGCACATGCTCACTTGCTAGCCAATGTCAGAAATCCAGGGTTTATTTTAGAGTTCAGAGGAATATTCAAGGACATTATGAGATGTTTTTTTTTTTGCCTAGCCTGCTCTACTCGCCCACAGCTTTGTGTGTGGTGTCGTCTGCCCCATATAATTTATGACTCAAGGTATTTCTGTTGGCAGTAAAATACCTAATGCATCTAGGTAGGTGAAGGGTATGAAATACACATTTTCTTTCCGAAGGTGTTGGCTGGGATTCTTTATCTAGAATAATAGGGATATTGTATTTGGGAAAGAATAATCCGCTGATACGGACTGCATGTGTCTCCACCATGCACCCCTTGCTGTAGTGTTTGTGTTGCTAGCCCGAAGACTGTACTCATTAACATATATGGACAGGCTACTACCAGGTTGGTGTTCTGTGATGGGGACTAATGTTCACGAGTGAAGGAGACGATGCCAAATGAGTCACCAGTCACTCAAGGTGAGCTCCAGCAGCAACCAGCATGGCAACTGCTGTGATTCTTGTGCTTCTAATGTTTGAGTCATTTTTTAAGAGCTTGGATTGTCTTGGAAAGGCAGCAAATTGATTGTGAAAGACTGCGCTGTTTGATTTGTGCTTGTCTTAATGAAAGGATGAACAGTTAATTAACATTTTTAACCTTGAAACAAATTAAGCTATCCCAGGCTTTATTAGTCATCAATGGAGTTAAAAAGTGGGTCAGCTAATTAATGTTGGATACCTGTTAGTGTTAGTTAATTAAGAGGCATAAAAGAACACCTTGAACTGTAGTCATCCATTTGAAGCAAACAGACCTAGGTAACCTGGGAAATATATGTGCGTTATGTAATGTCAGGTCCACGCCAGTATTCAATTAGCATTTTGATAAAACTTAATGAATTGGGAGCCTGGCTTCAAAGAACAACCAGAAATATGCAGCATTCTTCCTAGAACAGGACTGAGAAACGATGTCCTGCACCAAAGCAAATGCTTCCACAAGACACAACGACCCTCCGAGGTGCTTCATTTCCTGTGTGCGTCCACAGGGTCATATCGAGAAGCGTGACTACTGACAGGTCTCATTATCTGAACTTAATTAAACACACCCCTTTGCCTACCCCCCATCATGCGATTTCCACAGATGTGTCACACAGGCATCAGATGTCCCTGAACACAGAAGAGTGGGGGGGGGGAGGCAGCGTTCAGCTGACACCTTCATTAATCCCTGCACTTTATCGCAGAGTGATTTATTATTTTCTTTCTGACTGTCGGGTAGATTTATGGGTCAAACTGGAAGATGCAGTTGGTTTACAGCATCATAGAATCACGCTAAACATGGCTCACTCAGGTTTTTCAACAGTCTGTTAATTCACTCCTGTCTCTTTCTGAAAAATGCTGGAGTATAGTAATAAAACTGCTGGATGGGGTAGAGGAGATTCAGATGACGCTTTCTGCCTCCTCTTTGACCTCTTTTGGTGCTTCATTGTGTCTCGTGAAACCTGGGAGGTCTTCAGCACCATGGACAGCAGCAAAATCACCTAATGCTTCACTCAGCTGGGACTGATTGGTATTCCAGTTGCTGTTCATTACCTTATTTAAAAAGGAGCAATTCATTGTGCCTTTGGGGCGAGGTCTTAGTGATCACAGCCAGTGTGTACCTTCCCAACTACTCAAGACTACCCATTATTTGTAGTTTTTGTCTAACACCTATTATACCCTCAAACTTGTTTTTTTTCCTCAGTTGACCCCTGTATATTGGCTCTACCTGATACCACGCAAGACAGTGCTCATTTTTTCCATATACTCTTGCTTTTGGATTCAAGATTCAGTACATTTCTGGTCATATTAATTGTCCAGACATCCAAATATAGTCTTTGGAAAGAGGCCTTATGTACTCGTTATATTTAGATTTTTTATACTGACTGCCAAGCCTGATTTAGCATATTCAAAAATACCATGTTTTATGACAACCCATATTTGGGCTACTACAGTGCCACCTAGTCAAAATTGCTATCTTCTGAAATGTGAGTGTATTTTGCAGTATTGTTAGCTTGTGTATGTGAGAGTACTCACCAAAAGGTTGCACCTCATTGTGATAAAGCAAAGGCTGCTGCAAGTTTTCAACATTTGAGTGGTTCCTCATTCTGAAATCACTGAAAAAGCAGGAGTAGTATTCCTGGGGCTGAGGATAATTGGGCACGGAGTTTCACATTCAGATATGGGCTTGGATTTGGTGGGCCTCACGGCCACATGTCAGGGGAATGCTTCTGCAGGTCCGGCCCCTCCACCCTCGTCTTCTCTTTTCTTCCTCTCCCCCTTCTCTTTCGTCTCTAAATCCCCTTTTTAATTTCTGTTCTGCGCTCTAAGGAAGCGAGAGAATTTAGACCCACTATTCAGAGGTGCGTTGTAGGTTGTGAGAATTGCTTTGGCCAACCAGCTGGCGAGGAGCTTGGACGTCTGCCGCCAGCCTGCTTGCTGCTGTAATCTTAGGAGATTGGCTGCGTAAATGTACCCGCCCACTCCAGGTTCCTCCACTGAGTCTTCGCCAGCCTGGCTATCGGAATCCGTATCCGTGTAAAAGGGAGAGATTGAATTACCGAGCGCTGAGCCCTGTGATATTTTTCATTAACCTCCTGCATATTACCTGTCTGAAACGTGTTTTACAGCAGTAAGGAAGGGGAACGAATCTAGGGGAAACAGGGTGTGCGTGTGTGCATATGTGTGCGTGTAAAAAGAAACAGTGGGTTGTTTCATCCAAAACAGTGAAAGATCTCTTTCCTATGCTGTGTGAACTGGGGTCCTCAGAAAGCAGTTGGGTTTGACAGGTTGCTCTGTTGTCCCACCTGTTGCTGTCTGTTGCTGCACTCTCGTGGGGGAGTATCAGAGCTGTCTGTCACCCACAGACTCTGGTCCCCACAAGTCAGCCCCCGGTCAGTGTGAGTCACTCTGCGCATGCGTCTTAGGGTAAGGGTTCCATAGTTTCCCTGCCTCCAGAAATGAATGTCCCTAATCCACACTTTTTTCTGTTTTTCATAGACCTTCCCACATCCATGTTTTACCCTGTCAGGACTTTTCAGAGACATTATAGATGGCCGTATCATGTGTTAATATACAGTACGACAAATGATATACCTCCCCCTGAAGTGGTGTGAAACATTAACCACATTCTGGCCACAGTAGCCAGAATCTACAGTGCTTTTCTTTAGATCCGATGAGACGGTTGGGCTAGGGTGAGCCCACATGCAGTCAGGTTCCCTCAGCGGTCTGTTTTTTAATGATTTCAGCAGCATTTTCGTAAAATGACGCCCCACAGGGCTTCCGCACACCTGGGAATTGAATCATGTAATGACAGTGTTTTTCTTGTCTTGCAGCGCGACGCCAAGGGCCAGTATCTGTTTGACCTCATTTGCCATCACCTCAACCTGCTGGAAAAGGACTACTTCGGCATCAGATATGTGGACCCTGACAAACAGAGGGTGAGTTAGCCTGTGATCTGCTTTGGGGTGACGGGCTTTCACCTGCGTTCTGTTTCTGAGGGGTGGGCTTTGGGGAGGGGTGATCTGTTTGTGAGAGGTGGGCTTTGGGGAGGGGTGATCTGTTTCTGAGGGGTGGGCTTTGGGGAGGGGTGATCTGTTTGTGAGGGGTGGGCTTTGGGGAGGGGTGATCTGTTTCTGAGGGGCGGGCTTTGGGGAGGGGTGATCTGTTTCTGAGGGGCGGGATTTGGGGAGGGGTGATCTGTTTCTGAGGGGCGGGCTTTGGGGAGGGGTGATCTGTTTCTGAGGGGCGGGCTTTGGGGAGGGGTGATCTGTTTCTGAGGGGCGGGCTTTGGGGAGGGGTGATCTGTTTCTGAGGGGTGGGCTTTGGGAGGGGTGATTTGTTTCTGAGGGGCGGGCTTTGGGGAGGGGTGATTTGTTTCTGGGGGGATCTGCTTTCACTTCTTTCTCATTGCAGAGCAGAACTCATTTCATCAGGCTTAACAGACAGGGGTTATAAGTTTCACTGTGTCGGGATTGGCTGCCAGATGCATTTGATTCATGAGCAATTCACATTCGCTCCGCGGGTGTATTTTAGTCCCCACGACGACAGTGAATCCAGCTTACTCAGCATTTCTGATTCTGCAGTCCCCTGCTCTTTTATATGTAGATGCTGTTGCTGTTGTTGCTTTGAGGAGACTCAGTAGATTGTAAATAAGACTTGATGGACTAAACCATCTCAAAATAATGGGGAGGGGGCACCCATTCCCTCCCCTCCCCTGCTGTCTAACTTGTGTTTTGATGTACTGCTGACCTTTTTTCTGGTCCTCTGAGATTTGATATGAAAACATTTGGAAATTTAGAAATTATCTGTTAGCATTTTAGGATGAATTGTACAGTATAGATGGGTACTTGTAGCTGTTGTGCAGTAATAGTTAATGCAGTAATACTTAAAACCTGGCTTGGTGTCTAGACAATAGATTGCTCCTGGCTGTCAGGATAAGGTCCTGTACAGAGTTTCACCACTTTATTTCCGATATAATATTTTATATTCTGGAGTGCTGCCTCATTGTTCTGACACATTGACTAGGGGATTGTGATTTTTTATGCTGAGAGGACACTAAGAATGATGCAATGAAAATGCAATCGTGCGTTTCTGAATTTTTTAACACTCTTAATGGGAGCTGTACCCCGGATTTAAGGTGTGAACCCTCATCCCCCTGCCCCAGTCCACCCCTGGGCACCTCCAGCTTTTAGCTGAGGGTCACTGGGTGCAGCACTGGACCCCACCGAGTCTCCTGTAGGTCTTCAGTGAAGCGCTCACCAGGTCTCCTCTGGGGACTTGGAGCCGTGTGGGGGGGGGGGGGGGGGGGGGACTGTTGGTGACTGTTGGACAGTGAGCCGTGCTGCTGAGTGATCTATCCGGTGCTGGGGCAGTGCTGCTACCTTACCAAACTGGCCCACTGTCCCTCTCCTGTGTTCACTGTAAAACAAGCTTTTTCCAGAGTGCAGTCTCCTGCACTGTCTCTCCTATATGTATTCCAGCCCCCCTTTGGAGGCGTGCCATAAATTAGCGCCATGGCAACTCAGTTAAAGCCCACCGCTAATGCCCTGCAGCCAGGCGTAACACTCTCTCAACCTAGACTGATGGCCCGAGTGTGGCTGGGATTGATTTTATCCCAGTGTGTGTGTGTGTGTTAGAGTAATAGGACCTCTAAACCCGATGCCCACTGTGGGAGAAATAGCTTTGTGGGGTCCCATTCCTTTTAGTAAGAATTTCACAAGAATTTTACTCTCCAGTGAGGTCTTCTGTGGGATTTTTATTGTTCAATCAAAACATATGTGCTGAAGCAACAGCCTTTTTCCTGGAAATAAATAGACAAGCAATGATCTAACGAATTTCAGTGTTCGAAATTATTTACAACATCTCATGAAGACAAATGTAGCACGGCCTGTGTTTTACAAGGTGTGTATATTATATTACTGTGAAATACTGTGTTTTGATCCATTTCTCCAGCATTCTCTCATGTTCTCTCCAGCGGCTTGCTGCTAAACTGGTCTTTTTTAATATGGCACATATTTTCTCATTTGTCATTGCAGCATTGGTTGGAGTTTACAAAGTCAATTGCCAAACAAATGAAATGTAAGTATTAGCTTGTTCCTGTATTTTAATTATGCATGACAATTATGACATATATTTGCTACTATATAAAAGCATTTATCACCTCTTTAACGATTCCAAATCTTTGAAGTATCTTTTGTTCAAACATCCCCAAAAGCCATCTTGTAAAATCTAATTTATGCTAATTTAAAAATGTTCAAATGTAAGTAGATTAAAGGGAAAACAGGTGAAAACATCCCTCAGAAATTCCACATATTTTAACAAAACTATTAGTGTAGGCTGAGGCTGAGACTACTAATAGTTAGGTTGCTTTCAATGCTTTTTTAAGAAGCAGTAAAGAAATTATTTTAATTGGTGTTGGTTTAATTTCAGAGGTTTTCAGACTTTTTCTGGAAGTGTGTTCTTTGTGACCAAAGACTTTCACTTCAGTGCCCCTTTATGATCCCCCCCCCCCCCCCCCAACACACACACGACAAAAGAATATATAAACATATGTGGCTTACCCCAGGCACAAGCACCCTCTCCCTACCCAACAACCCTTTGATTTAACCCCTGCAAGTCCTTTTATCCAAGTTTCAAAGCCAACAATAATGGACACAAAAAAAGGGAAAAATATATGTATTTTTGATCTGAGATGCCTTTACTGTTATGCATCACAAAGTTCATCAGATCATAAATATGGATTTGTACAATAATAATGTTTGAATGTTTGAGCATCCACTGAAACATTGATGTGGCACACAGTCTTTACTCTTTGTGGAGATTATCACTGTGATCAGTAAAATATGAAGCTGTGTGGTTTTGAGCTGGTTTCCGCACGTGGTCTGACCCTTGCTTTTGTCCCAAAGCCCAGCCACCTTTCACCATGTGTTTACGAGTCAAGTTCTACCCCCCGGATCCGGCAGCTTTGAAAGAGGAAATCACCAGGTGAGATTTTGTACGTAAAAGAGCATGAGAGCATCTGCTAAAGGCCTAAAATGTAAATCTGCATTTTTGTTACCCTAACCATGTCCTCTCAGATTCCCTCAGTTCACCTCTCTCACACGTGATTATTTATGAGTTCATTTTGCTGTTTAGAAGGTAACATTTAGTTAGCCTTTAGTGTAAACTGTATTTTAATGATTGTAAAGCTAATAGCTGTCTGAATATCTCGCCACTTGATTGCAGAAGATTAAATTGAAGAGAAAGGGGGGTTTTAAAATCAGTGAAGATATATGGTTGGGTAAGCCTTATCATTCTGCTCTCTGTGGCTGACTGTAGCTCTCCTCTAATTGCCCCTGGATAGGGCGACCGTGTGTTTGGGTGGGGGTGGGGAGGAGGGGGTGGTAATGGCAGGACATTGGCCGCTGGCGTCCTTCTCTAAATGGTACATGATTATCCCCAGTTAGCCCTGAGATGCAGCACACTTTTTCACACTCCTCTGCTTCTGTATCCCACTTACAGCCTGCAATCAGGTGACCCAGAAAATCTCTCTGCCCCGGCATCACTAGTATCGTTAGCATATTCTTATAACCCGAGGAGAGGATGACTATTGAGCTGTGCGCAGTGATATTATGGGATTTTACACATTTCCAGGAGCTGGCTCTTTCATTCTCCTTAAAATGGCTCTTGTGTTATTGAGTTATTGTGCTGGGTTTACATGAGGACTTCACCTCGATGTTGAAACACATTAATATTTAGATCTGTGAGTGTGTCTGTGTGTCTCTGTGTGTGGGAATATGCATCATATAACCCCTGCCTAGGATATTCTAGTTGGTACCCAAAGGTTCAGGTGATGTCTATAAATATGGAGATTCAGTCTTTTTTCGCACACCCTTTATGAATATTCATAAGCAGGTTAGGACATGTGAGCTTCAGCAACATTAGCAGAGACACAACTTTTGGTATTCTGCATTGAATAGGCAGCCTTCGACAGCCTATGAGGATCAGACACCTCACAGAGAACTCTCAATGGCACATAGGGGTTTCCCAGATAGGGGTGCATATGGCTAACCAAAACATTTATATGTGTTCATTTACATTTGTATTATTTTCTCCACTGATTCTTTTACTTTATGGAAATGACGTAATGCATCAGTCTTTCATAGAGCATGCACAGTGTATGCCAGTGGGATCATGTAGTCTTTCACTCTTCAATTATCCATTTGACTTTGTCAAGTTAAATTTGTACATGTAAAATCGGGGGTCAGTGATATAAAAGGAAATGGAAATATAGGACAGAATTTGACTGGTGGGAGCAGCAGTAGCCATTTCACCGGCCTCACCTAGAGAACAGAGAAACCGTAATTGCATTTTTTTTTTTTTTTCACTGCAAATATGGAACCTTAAGTGAAATACTATTAACCGTGCTGGTGGCCTAGTTTTAAAATTAAACCTGAGCATGTCTCCGTTCCCACAAGCAAGCAAGCTCGGGCTCGCCGAGAAGAACTTCTGTCCTCATACAAAGTAAAGGAAACAGAAAGAGCTTTAACTCTCTTCTGTGAAGTGAAGATGTCAGGACTTGAATATATTTCTTTTCTGTTCTGGATTGAGGCTGGAAGCTTCCCTAAGATTCTGTCATGCCCAGAAACCTTAATACGGATATTTTGTGTCCCTCTTTTCTGTTGAGAGGGATGACTTTGACTTGACCGCATTGGGCAGTGAGAGCAGTTTGACTCTTGACACCTCTGCTGTGTGTGACTTAGAGGACAGCAGTGGCATCTTGGCATTGTGGGTGGTTCATGATGTAATGGAAATAGCATTAGGTTGTACACCTGAGGGTGAAAGTTCGCAGTGTTGAATCTGTTACCGTCTGTTACTGTGCCTTTACCAAAAGAGTACAAACTGCTCACCTATTATTATTTTCATTACTTAATGAAGATGAACAAAATATCAATTCCCAAGCAGTACTACCCAATGTTTCCTAAATTATTTCAAGTAACTTGGCCCTGTATTTTTTCATCTTACCACCTGTAGAGAATGTGGTTATTCAAACTTTATGTGTCACAAGAGAGTGACTCATAAAGAGAGAGCATGCAAGTATGATTTGCCATGCCAAATTTGGAGGAAAATGTAAGAGATGTGAAACAATAAAAGGAAAAAGACATAAAAGGATTTGCATGCCTCATCTCATCGTTCTTACTAAAGTTGATGTCACTGGTTATAAAACCCAATCCAGACCGTCCAAAACTCTTTTTCCTCTTTTGTCGCCGCTGCAGGTATCTTGTCTTCCTGCAGATCAAGAGAGATCTGTACCACGGTCGCCTCCTGTGCAAGACGTCGGACGCCGCCATGTTGGCCGCTTACATCCTGCAAGGTAACGCGATCGCAGGAACAAGTGTCCTCCAATCAGAAACCAGCTTTCTCTAGCGTAGCGGGGTTAGCATCGCCTCATTAATAGATGCATGATAGATGCACGGCGCTGTGATATTTACCTCATACCCCAAGGATGCGAGCCTTTGTTTATTCATTATGTTTATTAAGGGCTGCATTATGCTTAAACTCTCCGTTAATTATGTAATCAAGGTGGGCGAAGGCTGATAGCGAGGTGCGTTGTCCCGCAGTAGCTGTGCTGAGTCGGGCGTTCACAAGCGGATGGATGGATGGTAACAGGCTCGTGAAAGATGAAGGCAGCAGTAATGGTGCCCTCATTTACAGAAAGTGAGGAGGGGTTGGAGTTAGGGGATACAGCAGAATTAGAGATGTGCTGCTTCATCGCCTCATTGGAGGAAATGACCAATGTGGCGGGCAATATTGGCATACCATGGCATTACAAATAACCTACTGGCTGCTAGGTGGACTAATGTACAACAATATACAACAGTGTTTATGTGCTCTTTAAATACATTATGGGAACTGGAGTTACGTCTTGTCACTTCCATTTCCTCTTACATTTCTGTGCCAAGCTAAGGTCTACTGTTCCCCTCAAACCACTTTTACAAAGAGAAATTGATAGTCGTGATAAGACTCGTGTTTCTTAGCGATTCCGATCTTTTTAAAACATAATGAGCGCTCTGATACCGTGTAACTCTGTACTCCCCTGAGCGCGGAGCAGCTGATTGTGGTGTGTGTGCCCTGCGGAGGATGTCGCTGTGCGGTGCGGCTCTGTTGATCTGTGTTTCTCCCCCTTGCTGTTTCAGCTGAGATCGGGGACTACGACCCGGGCAAGCACCCGGAGGGGTACAGCTCCAAGTTCCAGTTCTTCCCCAAACACTCAGAGAAGCTAGAGAGGAGGATTGCTGAGATCCACAAAACAGAGCTGATGTAAGGAGCCCTAACCCCACACACTTCAGTGAAAGACACAGGAGCATATAAAAAGATGGAAATGCTAGATTGCAACTTAATGGAGTGTCAACAAGTCGTTAGCCGAATTGTTGTGCCCTGGGAAATTGACATGCTTTGAGATTAAAAAATCATAATTTATGATTATTTACAAGAATATTCAAGTAACACGAGGGCTTTAAGTAGAATGATGACAAACAAATTATTGGTAAATTCAAAAATGTTAACCCTGCTTCAAACTGACTCACTTGAGATGAGATTGGAAAATAACTATCCCATTTATTCCCATTCAAAATCAAATACTGCTTCTACTGAGTAATTTTTTTTATTACTTGCAGATAGAAAATCTGCCAAGCTGGCACTCTCTGCTGCAGTCTTGTTCCAAATGAAAAGGCTTAGCGAGAGGTCCAACTCTTTACAAATGTCTGTCCACACAAGTACAACTCAGGACTTTTATTTTGAGGATGAAGATGGGAAGTCAATGGAATTTGTCCAATGAATCTCAATTCTCTTATTTTTCACACAGACTGAATGAATCATATTTATTAGAATTGTGATTAGTAATCATGTTAAAAGTTGCTCTGGATAAGAGTATCTGTTTAATTTGTGTATTTTAATGAAATCCCTTGGTTGCCAAGAAAATATTATTGTGAAAAAGCAATCTTTACACAATTAAATTGAAATCAAGCTTCATCAAGTAAGTTAGCCTGTGTATCTGCAACCAGTTTCCTGCCTTCCTGTTTTTTACATCACTCTCCAATGGCAATTCCAATGTTCCAATGACCTTTGGTACACAGTTATTGTACGTCCCTTTGGATAAAAGCATCTGCCAGATAAGTGTAATGTAATATAATGCATTGAGCCCTTTTGTCTAGCTGTCAGTCAGAGGATCTCCATCTCAGTGAAACGGTGGATATTGTAGCTCCGTTGGCACTGCCCCGGGCATTTGCTGAGTTTCCGATTGTTACTTTCAGGTCCATCTCAGGGCTTACTTTTGTGGAAGAGGTGGCAGCAGACTGGCTCCTTAATTTGACTAAAATTGATAAAATTGAAAACTGAGAAATAATGAAATACTCATAATTAGTATACATACATTGCATTTATTAATATTTAAAAAGCCCATGAGAATATGTTGATTAGCCGTTACTTGATAATCCACAAAAAAATATAAAGTCCACCATCCCCCCCTCTCTCCCCCCCCCCCCCCCCACTCACTGCTCTGTACTCATTGATCGTGTGATAATTACTCCATTGCCTGCTTGCTCAGTGCCTGAGACAGAGATCATTAATAAAACACTGGCTCTGACTGATTCATCACAGGAATTCCTCCTCAGTGTGGTCAAGTGAGAGTCTAACAGTACCTACACCACACCTTAGCAATAACATACAGTACAGACTGTCTTCATGACTCCCCAAGCGCAGTGCAAACATATGACCTGGGAAGGAAAAAATGAAGAAGAAATTTAATTATCCATGCAGAGTTTATTTTGGGGTGCATATGAAATTAAATTAAACGGAGGTCCTTAAAAATGTAAGTTGCAGGGGATGATCCTGTTAAGGCACTGTTTTAGTGCCTGGACAAACCCCATACTCTGGTATCAAACATGGATTCTGCTAGCGCCAGCTGTAACTGCCAACAGGGCAATGCAGAGTTAGCTCAAGAGCTGCCCAGGGACGGGAGGGTTTCGGGTGCCCGGGGCGACAGCATTGCACCACACATCCGCAACCTGCAAGTTTGTTTGTCAAGCTGCACAATGAGTATCTGCCTGTGACTTGTGTGCACGAGCCCAGCTTGTGAGCTCTGGTGTAGTAAGATATGGCGGTGGCACTATATTTTTCATAAGAGCTTGTCTGCACTCTCCTGCAGAGTGCAGATGGAGGTTGGGATGTGTGCAGAAACTTTCATTTTTTTAACCACAAGCTTCCACTCAGTCTACTGAAAAGGGCTATAGAAGAAATGATGTGGTGTAATATGTTAATGCTAATAGCTATGATGGATTATTATGACTAATAATCTTTTTTTCTCCACCCTTTTCTTTATTCCCACAGTTCCCTATTCCTGAATGCCTGATCTCTTTAGTCAGCCCATCCCACTGTCTAATTATTTATTATGTCTGGCACCCAGCCACAGTCATTGGGAATAAGTGATTTTGTTCAGTGCATCATGTAAGAGCCAAGTCCATAATGTTTTTTTTTTCTAGCTCATTGATTTGACATCATGATTTAACATAAACTCTCCTTCAGGATATTTTAGTGGAATAATCCACTGAAGAGTGAGTTATATTTTTCCTTGAGTCAATCTGAAGTTTACAATGGCTTGCCCCTAGAAATATCTGAGAAGAAGGTACCTTGGATCTTTCGAGAAGCTTCTGGTCATCTGAGTCCAGTGAACTCAACCATGTCTCTTGCTCATTCAAGGCTTAAAAACAGAAAGCAGACAGGTAGATTTGACGATTTAAGAGATGGACAATTTGTAGTAAATCATCTGCTGCCCCCTGGTGGCTGTAAATTCCTCCTGCATCATGGTGTGGATTTTTTCCAGTAGGTGTCATATGAGGTTGCACAGACAAAAGCTCACTCCATAGTGGTCCATACTAAATCTTAACATAATAAAGCAAGCAAGTATGACAGATTAGTTCCCCTTAGTTCCCAGCAGTACAGGTAGGGTGAGTGTGGTGTACTTTTGTCCTTCTTTGCCCAAGGGCAAGGATTGCAGGACTACACGATAAACCATAGTTTGAATTCACTGTTGCGGTTCACCATGACATCACCATTGACTTTTAACTGTTTCTGTGAAGCAGATGCTTTAAGAGATGAGGGCTTTTATTGTGCAAACGTATCACCGATGCCTCTTTCACAGAGGACAGACGCCTGAGACGTCGGAGCTGAACTTCCTGCAGAAAGCGCAGATGCTGGAGACGTACGGCGTGGACCCTCACCCATGCAAGGTTAGGTGACCCATTCCCATCACCTTCACATGCCTCACAGACAACGCAGGGCACAGTCTAACCTTAATAACCTCTGTCATTAATGCGAATGGTAATGATTTCATCTGGTCATGTGATAAAGGGGGTGGGGTTAGAGGGCAGGCCTGTGCGGTAGGAGAGCCTCTGTGGTCAGCCTCACGTTCTCAGGCGGTGTTCCGCTCGTCCGTCTGCGGCGTTGCGTGATCTTCCCAGCAGGATGTGTCCGGAAACCCCGCCTTCCTCGCCTTCACCCCGTTCGGATTTGTCGTGCTTCAGGGAAACAAGAGAGTCCACTTCCTTAAGTGGTAAGTGCAGCTTCTCGAACGGCACAACCTCCGTGCTCTGCACTCATTGGTTGCTGAACGGAGGTAGCACAAAAACTGACCAATGAGAAAAATCCACGGCAGGAGGTCAGAATAGGCACTTCGCATATCACCAGTCAGTTGCAGTCACAGCTGGCTGTGTATTCATAATTGCCAGTGATGGCCATCTACCAGTGCCAAGCTGCGATTTGGCCGGCCTGAACTGCCCAAAATAAAAGGGTCTGCTCATGGTCACGCCTCTGCCCCATTCAGGACCGGAGGGACACTCTCAGTCTCAGAGCACTGTCTGAATTGTGGACCCAGCTCCTGTGTGTAAAACTGCACTGTAGACCTTTCCTCAACTCAGTGCTGATCAGTACTGTTAGTGTGTGATAGTGCCCCAGTGTACCACTGTTCCACATAACAAGGTTTGCTCTTGTTATCTCTGGTGTTTCATGGGGATACTGTCCAGTAATGGGAGAGTGAGACTTCACAAACCCTGGAGTAGGGGGTGATGCTGTGTGTCATCAGTGACCTTCACTTTTTAAAATATAATGTCAGTTTTAGGACATGACAATGTACTGTGAATGCACAATCTAAAGAAATGTATACTGTTCAACCAAATCACCCAGCTGCTTATTTGCCATTAGTTGGAGCTGGTGAGCTGTTCTTGGATTCCACCTTACTTCAACAACATCCAGCTGTTTAGTCTGTGAGGGGAATTGTATGTTACAGTTTGTGTAAGTGGCTGTGATTAATATTTTAAAAAGTTCATTCTGGCACTGTGGTACTATTAAGTTAACACCCTGCTCTCCTTCTGGACAGGAACGAAGTTACCAAGCTGAAGTTCGAGGGGAAGACATTTCATATATATGCAAATCAGAAGGAGGTGAGGGCATGAATTACTGAAAGATTCTCCTGGTGCCAGCTCTGTTGAGAGTGGATAGTGGGTAATGTATTTAGCCACCATAGCAACAGTCAGTTGAGATGGTATGTTTTCCCATGTAATTTGCTGCTTATAAGAATGGCGAAACGTAGACTCGGACGGAGGTACAGTATTGTGTATCTGGTGTGGTTTTGATTGGCATGTTGGGGAAAACATGACTGGGCTCCTGGATCTGCTGTGGACAGGATAAGAAGATCATCTTGACGTACTTTGCACCAACACCTGAAGCCTGTAAGCACCTGTGGAAGTGTGGAGTGGAGAACCAGGCCTTCTACAAGTGAGTACCGCCAAAGCCAGAACCAGGGCTGCCAACAGGGGGAGGCATCTGCGTATGTGTTCCCAGGCCCTAGCGTAGGGGTGGTGTGTAATGGTCTGTAAATATTATTGTCCCGGTTCCGGGAATGATATACTGCAGTAATATAATTTTTGACTCAGACCCGGGAGTTTCACTGGCAGCCCTAAACATAACACGCCTTCACAGATGAACTGCAGTGAATCTCAGTGGTCTTTCACACGCAAAAGTAAATTGTATTTCACATATAAGGTGTACACAGACACTCACATACCAGCACATGCAGGTACACTCGGAATTGCATACTCACACGTATGCATAGGCACCTATACAGTACAAGCACGCATACAGGCAGATGCTCACATGCCGTAAGAACACCCACGTCAGTATGAACTCATGCTACCTACCCTTGAGAACTGGGAGGAGGAGAGAAGAGTGGATGTGCGGTTTGCCGGTTCTCTGGAGTGTGAGCACTCCTGTGGGAGATGTGTGTTAGGGAGCTGACCTTTACCAACATCTCCCACACCCCGGTGGAGCTCAGCTGGGCCAGTCGAACCGTCCTTGTTATCACATGACATTTTTTCTCTGGTAACACAACCATTCCCTTGTTCTGTCTCACTGTGGGGAAGACACCGCCCTGGATAGCAGGCGGAATCTCCCTGATGACCAACGTGAGAGGTTCATTTAGTCCCAGCCTGCGGCCTACCTCTTGGCTGGTGGATCAGTGAGCGTGCTGAAACTCTATCCTTTGGATATTGCAATTCTGCAGATATGTCTGTTTAATACATCCCTCTAATGTAACTCAGTAATGCAGTTCTGCTCTTTTCGCACTCATTTACCACACACACATTTTCTCTCTCTCTCTCTCTAGGGGAGTCAATTGCAGCAGAAAATTGATTGTTTATGACTGAGTACATGCAAATGATCCCCAGATCCGCACATAATTCCCAGGAGAGCCGTCTTTTGGCCCAAGCTTGTTATTAGAGCCTTTGTTATTTCTGCTGCATGTGTGATTGACAGGGCTTCACTGGGGGGCCAAGTATGAAGGAAACTGCATGCTGATTGACTGGGGGCAATTAGGTGTTTTATTTTACAAATGCCAGGATTTATTGTTTTCTGTTGCATGCTCAATTTATTTTCTGGTATTAACGGGTTTACAGGGTGAGAACCACAGATAGAAAAACCCACACGCATGCACATACACACAAACAAACAAACAAACCAACCAACAAACAAACACACACACACAAATTCATTTGTGGTATTTTCACAGAAAATGAGTGCAGCAGCGGTTTATGCCGCAGAGAGAAAAGAACACAAAAGGCCTGTTTGTGATTCGTACCATCTGAAGAGCTGTTGTACGGAACGTGTGACCAATCACAGGGCTCTGCATCAGTGCCACTGTCCTGTGTCTGGGTCCACGGTACGAAATGTGAGGCTTAGATCTGAACATGTGGGTTGAAATCTAGAGCAGAGGGGGTCAGAATGCCTGTTTCTGTCCTGTGTTTGCTGCCCACTCCACCCTCCACCAAAAAGAGGAGGAATTCATCCCTCTGTTCTCTCTCCCTCTCCCCTCCCCCTTCTTTGCTTTGGCAGGCTGGAGAAGTCCAGTCAGGTGCGGACTGTGTCCAGCAGTAACCTGTTCTTTAAGGGGAGTCGGTTCCGATACAGGTAAACAGTGACAATACGCAGAGATCTCCGCAGATATTAAAGGAAAAATATCCTGCGCACAGTTTCTTTAATCCAAGTCAAATGTGCTGGCTGTGTGAAAAATAAAACCCTAGATGGGCTGAAAGACGTGTTGTCGTCATTACATGTTGTTTTGCTGTCATTTCAACCATGTACACGTTTGTCATTTTTCAGTTGAAGTGTAAAAATGAACTGTGACCTGTATGTCTAGTCATGTCATCAAAACCAAGGACTATACGAATCAAGGTGTCTTGCACCGTGTTTAAAAATTCTTGCAGTGAAGTGAAGTACAGTGTAGGTCCAGGATATTCTTTTAGGTGTCTGGAATTAGGTCTGCAGCGAGAGGCACTTACTTAAAAATGTGTGAACAAGAACAAAAAACAAAAAAGCATATGGGCCTCAACCTATACACATTATACAGTACATCACCTCCATATAGTACAAACAATATACTGCTATGTGGCATCCTGTAAACAGTGGCACCAGGGCTGTCTTTTGGGTGTGTGTGTTATCTGCCTAGATGTTAACCTGAAGATATTTCACAGCTCAACCAGAGTTGTCCCCTTAGGTGAAGAGAACTTCCTTCTTTCACCTGGAGCTTTCCTTCAAGCGTACTGCACATGTGCAGTTCCTAGTGCTTCTAGTGAAAGGAAGAGGCTAGGAGGAGGCTAAGTGTAGCAATGGCCCACAGCACGGGCTAGCACAGGGTTATTGCTCTCACAGAGCACAAATCCTGTAAAATGATCAAATAATGCAGAAGTGCTTGGGTTTTTTTTCCACTGGAAAGATTCAATAATGTTGCTCTGGCATTATGAAATCGGTTCTGTGGGGCTTTTAATTTTATTATCTCAGCCAGGCCAAATTCAAGGGAAGAAACGCCATACATCAAGGCTACATATGAATAGCTTCACAGACACTGTTTTTTGTGCCAGATACACTGTCCCCCAAAGGCAATCAAATTTAACAAAGTGCAGTTCAAAAGGTTAATCTCATCATAGTTGTCATGGACCTTAGGAATGTACTGTTCCTGCAGTATAGCATTAAATCCTTTTATATAAGGCCACAGCGCAATACCATAAAACTTCAGCTGTGTTAAACTCAGTGAACATGGACTCTAGGCTGTCTTTTTGTGTTCTGTCACAGTGGCAGAGTTGCAAAAGAAGTGATGGAGCAAAGTGCAAAAATTAAAAGGGAGCCTCCAGAAATCCACAGGTGAGATTTGTCAAATATTTCAGCTTTATTAAAACTTTATTTTGTTATGAGTCAAATGGGTGGAATTCTGAATTTAAGCATGATATAAAAATGTTGCGCTTGTGATTGTAGCTGTGCTTTTGTGCTGGAATCTGTTGTCCTAGTTGTGTCCTGAGTCTTAGCATGGCGGCACATCTGTCTCATTTCCTGTTGTAATCGTGGCCCTCACATCCTGTCTCCCTGAATGATTACAACACCACATCCCCTTTAGCCTCTCCCCTGCATCTCTCCTGTGTGCTGTATGTTGGCGCTTATGTCCTTTTGTGCTTTAAATGGGTGGTACATTTCTTTTACCTCATTCACACCTATTGTAAGCAAAGCACTCACCAGCGCCCCCGTGTGCTGTGTGTTGGTGCTACACTCTCCCTTTCTCCTCCTTTGACCTGTGCTTTATGTGGGCATTGGTGCCCTCTGCTGTTCAGTGTTGGCACTGCACCCTTTCCTGGTTCTGTTCAGATTTGTTAAGTATGCACGCACTGTCCCCTGTTGCTCTTCTCATTCATACAGTACACTGGTGCTGGTGCCCCCATGTGTTCAGTGTAAAGGTGCTACTCTCTGGCCTGACCGCATGCTTTGTGTCCGCAGGGCTGGCCTGGTGCCCAGTAGGAGCTGTCCGTCCATCACTCACGGCCCCCGGCTCAGCAGCGTCCCCCGGACACGCCGGAGAGCGGTGCACATATCAATAATGGAGGGTAAGACTGCAGCGTCCTCTCCGCCGACCTTTGACCCCGACAGTCACTACATTCAGCCCTGAAAGAGCACTCTTGGCCATGCTGAGAAACAGGCATATTCCCAGGCTTGCTTTCCATTCTATTAGGGCGGGAATGTAGTATAATGGGTAAGGAGTTAGTCTTCTAACCTAAAGGTCACTGGTTTGATTCCCTTGTAGGACACTGCCGTTGTTCCCTTGAGCAAGGTACTTACCCTGCATTGCTTCAGTATATATCTAGCTGTATAAATGGATGCAATGTACGTGTTATGTAGAAGTTGTGTAAGTTGCTCTGGATAAGAGCGTCTGCTAAATGCCTGTAATGTAATGTAATGTATTTGCTGTTGAAGCTGTTAGCACATACAGTACGCATGAGAGTTGTGATGGTGTATTGTTGTGGCTCTTTAAATAAGTGCTGGGACTTTTTGTACATTTGTACTGGGTGGCACTGTTGCCTCACTGCAACAAGGTCCTTGGTTCGAATCCCGGCCTGTGTGGAGTTGGCATGTTCACCCCGTGTCTGCGTGGGTTTCCTCCAGGTACTCCAGTTTCCTCACACAGTCCAGAGCCATGCAGGTTAGGCTACCTGGAGAGTCTAAATTTGTCCCTTGGTATGAGTGTGTGAGTGAATGGTGTATGTGCCCTGCGATGGACTGGCGAACAGTTCAGGTCGTAAGCGGGTATAGATAATGGATGGATGGATGGTCTAGAGGAGCTATGAGAGTAAGGGTGTTGAGGGTTTGGAGGCCCAGGTGTCCGGTGTGCCTGTACGGATTAAGGCCCTGCTCATATTCTGAGGCTGGGCATGGTGATGCGCCCGTTCTGCTGAGCAGTAACCCGAGTGTGTATCCCAGCTGGAGAGCGGAGCGGCAGGTGTGCGTGTCACTCCAGCTGCTCTATTTACAGATCCAGGTTCTCTGTGCTTATCAGTCTAGGAGGGTCTGTGTGACCCCATGCGTGGCCCAGCCAATCAGCACTGGACTCCCAGCCTTCTCCGCCTCCCTGCCGCTTCCAAGAGCATAACCAGCGTCTCTCTGTGACGGGGGAACAGTGACTGCTGACTGCTCAGTGGAACAGTGTGGATGTGGCTGCAGTGGGTCTTTTCATACCCTGACCTGTCCTGTGAGCTCTGTTTGTGTTTCCTGTGGGCTGGTTTGGCGATAGTTCCAGGGTGGGAAGGCTGAGGTGCTTTTGAGTTCACCTCTCTCAGGGAACAGAAATACACTGCCCCCCTCCCCCACCAGCCCCTACCTATCGCCCCTGCTGACGGTGCCCCAGCTGTCCTGCAGCCTGCAGGGAGTATTAATATCCCCTCCAAAAATAACAACCCTGTCAGGGCCCCTGTTCTGCCATCCTTCCTCTCCATGTATGTCACTGGTGGGTTTGTGGGGACGACCCCCAGCGGGGGTGGGCGGAGCTTGTTCCTCCGCCCCCTTTCTGTTTCACACTGCCGCTGTCAGACTGCACAGGGGCCAGGGGAGCACAGGTCAGCCCCAATAGCCGTGACAGGGACCGGAGACAGGACGGGGAGAGGCATACACACACACACGCGCGCGCACACGCACACATACAAACAAACAAGCAAGCGCTCGCGCGGGACACAGGGACACGGGGTGCACTTTCCCAAAACGCCACCATGGTTAAATGTCTGGTCAGGATCAAGACCAAGGTGAACGTTCACCTGCGCATGATCAACCACTGCTACCGGGATGTGAAGGTTCGGGTCCTGAGCCTGGGGCCCCGGCTGCTGGGGAAGGCGCTAGGGGTCCTGCCCCTCTACCCGGCCCTGGCGGGACAGCCGGACCAGGCCTCGTCCTCCCTGGGCTACGGCTATGCCCAGCCGGGCACCTCTGCAGGTAACCGTGGTGACGATGCGCTGCACTCTGGGCAGTATTCACCGATATTCACCCTGTCACTGGAAAGTCCCTGCTGTAAATCACCTGGTGAACTCTGCATGTCTTTTTGTGGGAGGCATTTTGAGGAGACCCCCCTCCTTATGCATGCGCACTCTGAAACAAGGTCAGCTAAAAGTATTCAACCTGAGCCTTGTCTCTTTGGTATTGCTGTGCTTGGCTAGTATTTCTCTTTCTGTCAGTTTTCTAATTCGAGTGTGATTTTGCCTAGGTCTTATGTATGAACCAGCAACCATTCTTAAAGCGATTTATTTCATTTTATGTGAATTAGTGTATTATTGATTTCTGATAAATGAGTGCTAGCAGTTGAAACTTAATTCTTAAATTTCTCACTGTGCTGATGTATATTAGACCATGTTCTAACTCCTGTTCTGGCATTATTGCTGAATCAAATATTTTAGACCCTTGTGTCAGGTTTGTTCTAGAATCCCTGACTCAGGATTTTGCAGCTAAAATGCTAAAATGCATTTTTTCTTGATTTGGCTCTGCACTCCACAATTTTAAATTTGTAATCAAACAATTGGTCACATGTGGTCACAGTGCACACACTCTGCTTTTATAAAAGTGTATTTTTCTACATTTTGGTTTCACCATGTAGAAATGACAGCACTTTTTATACATAGCCCTGCATTTCAGGGCACCATAATGTTTAGGACAAATGGCTTCCTGGCTTTCTGTTTAGTCAGGTGCGTTCAATTGCATCCTAAGTGCAGGTATCAGAGAGCTTTCAGTATCTAGTATTGATTCTAAGATTTGATTGCCTTTGGAATCTGTTATTGGCATCTGTCAACACGAGGACCAGTGAGAGACATAGGCCACACCTTTTGGCTTACTGAAATCAATTGTTTGGAACATCATTAAGAAGAAGTGGAGCACTACTGAGCTCAGTAATCGCAAAGGGCCTGGTAGGCCAAGGAAGACCTCTTCAGTTGATGATCGAAAAATTGACACCGTAATGAAGAAAAAAAAACACATGTCCGACAGATCAGAAATACCCTTCACAATGTGTCGGTGACTACTGTCTGCAGAAGACTTCAAATACCCTCATATTAAAGCTGACAGTTTTCACTTTAACCTCATATTCATTGCTTTGTTTCAAATCCAAACTGCTGGAGTGCATAGAGAAAACAATAACAATTGTTTAACTGTCTCAATACTTCTGCAGTTAACTGGATACGTATATAGACACAGACATACAGTACATAATGTATATTCCTTTATTCAGTGGCAAGTCTACTTCTTCTATGGTTTGAATGAGAGTGTAATGCATTTGCTGCAGGGAAAATTGCTGTGTCTGCTCTGTGCCCACCCTCGGGAGAAAGAAAATGTAAAGGCATAATTGTGCTCTTGAAGGTGAATTATGGGCGCAGGGGCACGTCAACGCGGGAATGAAGGAAAACTGTTTCCCAAGTCAATAGCCACTTTGAATGCAGGAGGCGTTCTACAACAGCACAAAGCCCGCGTGGATGGCTGATTTGTGATACTATCGATTCTTTTGTCGAAAGTCTCCTTCAAGCATTCCTGTGGACAATACATTTAAACTAATGGTAATAATGTGGCAACTGAGTATTCATAGAACAAAGATAAATGCAATTTATTGCTTTTTCCTTCCTTTTCATGCATCATAAGTTTCACATTTTAATATTATTGACACTTAACCTTGCCATTTATTTAAAGAAAATGTACTAATTATTCTGTTATATTTGTTTTGTGGAACACAAAAGCAGAATCCTGAGCATGTATAGCATTCTTACACATAGTGTAACTAACCCACAGTCATATGAACTAAGTGCACAATCATATGAAAGAAGATTTTTGTTTTGAGTACTGGTGAAAAGGCCTCAAGGATTATCAGAAATTTCTACTTGTGTCTTTACAAAATGTATAATTTTCAATGTTAACCTTACACAAATACTTAATGTTTCACTCTCTTCTGTTGTAGACTGTGCTGTACTCTATTTTAATACCCGTGCAGTGTTGCAGATCAAGTATGCACAGTACATTATCCCAGGTTCTCCATAGCGAGGGAATTAAGGAAGCCAATTCTGTTGTACTCTTAGTTCAGTCCCTTTGAAGCAGGTGTGAAGAGCAAGGACCACTCAATTTAAAAAAGTTTTTTGCTTTTCTGAACAAATTTCTTTTCTCTTTCAAAGACTGGAGGATCGAGTGTTGTTCTTGTGGTTTATTGTTAAGGCGTGGGGCTGTTCGGTGTGGTGTATTACTGGCTCTAGGGTGTCACCTTGGGATGGAATACCTCACATAGTTCATCAAAGTCCTTTGGATGGGTGAGACAATCTTAAAATACAATAAAAAGTGCCTTTACTCTTAAGCAGGGTTTCCAGCAGTGTTATCACCATAATACCACCGAGGCCTGTGGGCCAAAAGGCATGTATATACCTGCTGTACTGATGAGTGTGGTTTGCTGTCTGACACTGGAATATTTGCAACAGCTTTCCATTTCAAATATTCTTAAACAATTCTTGCTTTATCTCATTTTAAACAATCGTTCTGATTAGGGGGGAATATTTGAATATTAGCAGGACTGTTCTGCTCTTTTTCATATTAATTAAAACTTTTCACCACACCGTAGCCTGATGTAGAAAACCTTTGAAGGAAGTGAGTGGAGATATTAATGGAATTTACAGCTAGGTACTGTAGTTAGTCATAATCTGCTGTGGATTTGTAGTGATTCCTTTTAACCCCTTACTGGGTGGTTCTCCCCTTCACCACAGACTCAGCGTAGGAGCTGTCACATCTGTTGCTATCAGCATTAAGCATGCTCACCTCCTTATAGGAGCCTGTTTCCACTGGGAGATAATGTGTTCTATTTTCACATTTACACTTTGGTCCTTTTCCACTGAGCCTGGGGTGGGGGTGGGGGGTTTTGGGGGGGTGGGGGGGCGATGGCACAGGGAGACACCACAGTCTAGTTCCCCAGAGTTGCCGGGGCCTGGCTATCAGATTCCCGTAACAGACCCCAATTCCCTCCCCCCTCCCCCCTCCCCCCCCCCTCGCACCTCTGTCTCCTGCCTCAATTCGAGCCGCACGTCCCCCTGTCTGCCGTTCACCGAGAAACGCGAGTAGGTGACACCACTCAGCTCAGCTCTGTTTTCACAGTGAAACCTTACGCTGTGTTTACACCTAGCGCACATTCAGCACCGCTTCGGCTCGGCCATGGATCTGTTGCATTTGCACCATCCCCAAGTGCACCTCAGACCTGTGGCACGAAAGCTCCGCTCACTTCCTCATATGATGCATGATGTGGACATGGCTGCCTCTTGTATCCTGTTTTATGCTGTTATCTTATTGCCAGAAGCTTGAATTGAATTGTGAATGTGCTGATGTGGGCTCCGCAGGCAGAGAACTGAACTAGAAAGTCAACTGAATGCCATCGTATGGGTGTGGAGTGCATTCCCCCACAGCCACCAGCGAAGTCCTAGCGTGCAACAAGTAGCTGACAGGAAACACTGAAAGGAATCAAGGGAACTAATGGAAGTAGTCTACAAAAATCATGTACAGAAATAGTAACATGGTGCAAAAAAAAGCAAACATGGTGCTACTCTCTAATGGGGCCTCAGTACTAATGGATATTGAAACATTTCAATTCCTGCCCCCACAGACTTCCTGATGGTTGTTATGTGAAAGTAGGAACACATCCAACAGCTCAGAGCAAGCAGGCAGGGCAGGGGGAGTATGACCTGCATATTCTCTTGCCTTTCTGCCACTTATTTGTGGTTTGACCAGGGGTGGGTTGGGGGGGTCAGGAAGGAGTCAATCAACAGAAGCTCCATTCGAGTGCCTGTGTTTATCCGGCAGCCTTGGTGCCGTTTTTACCTTTGTAACGCGAGTTATGTCGCACAAACAACGAGAATGTTTCACAAACCCTCTGCTTTTCTGTTCTCCCCTTTTTCCCCGTGCAGGCCTGGAGTCCCTTCGAGACAGCGCCCACTCCACCCCGGTGCGCTCCGTCTCCCACGGCGACTCCTTCATGCCCCGCTCGCGCGGGGCGGACGCGGGCGAGGCGGCCGCCGTCATCTCGGACGAGGCCTACAGCCCCTCCGACAGCGTGCTGCCCACCCCCGTGGCCGAGCGCAGCCTGGAGCTGGCCATCTCCCGCCAGATCAACGGCGCCCCCTGCAGCATCGAGGAGGAGAAGGAGTCTGAGGCGGGCACGCCCTCGGCGGGGGACGTGGCGGAGTTCGGGCCGGCGGGCGCGGCCCCGAGCCACGGGGAGAGCCCCTCCTCGTCCGGGGAGGCGACGCAGGTCAGCAAGTTCGTCCTGAGCGTCCTGCGGCTCCTCCTGGTGACCCTGGGACTCCTTTTCGCCCTGCTCCTCCTCCTCATCGTCCTCACCGAGTCGGACCTGGACATCGCGTTCCTGCGCGACATCCGGAAGACGCCGGAGTTCGAGCAGTTCCACTACGAGTACTTCTGCCCCCTGCGGCGGTGGCTCTCCTGCAAGCTGCGCTGGTTCGGCGGGCTGCTCATTAAGTGAAACGGAGACACCTGGGCGTGAGGCGCCACGCCCCTCCTCTCCTTCCCCTCACCCCCCCCCCCCCCCCCCCCCCCCCCCGGCCCCCTTTCGGGGGGTTCGAGAAGACGACGCGAGCGAGCGAGCGAGCGACGGAGGGCCGTCCCATCCCATCACGAACCATCCGCAGACTCACGCCACGTACTCGACTGGGCACGCTCCTGGGAGAAGCCCCCTCATCCTGGGTCTCCAGCCCTTTTTTTACAAAGCAAGAGGAGGACATTTTTCTTTGTTTATTTTCTTCTCTGGAATTTCAGGTCATTTCAGGTATTTTATTTTTACAAAAAAATAAATAAAATGTAAAACAAACAAAAAAAAAAAAAAAAGACATGTAACCAACATCAAAGCAATGAAAACGACACAGGATTAAAACTTTGTTACAACCCAAGGAAAACGATGCCTTTATTTTCTATTTATTCATTTTAATGTAAATCGTACTTCACTTGGGACAGAAGGAAGTAAAGCAAGATGGGCAGGAAGTGGTTGAGTTACCATAGAAAGAAATGAGTGGGGACTTATAAGACAGACATTGCCTGTTTTATTATTTCAGTGGCGATGACGTAACGTCCATGTTAGCCCTTACAATGCTGGTGGCTTTCTCTGGGCTGCCTTGGTGACATCACAGCAGAGATGTTTCATGTGGACATTTGCTTTGTGGATTTGAGGGAGCGTTGTATTCAAAGACGACAGGGGTAATTGTCTGGAAAGAGGAAGGTATTGTGAGGAAGCAGATTTTTTTAAAGAACCTCAGTGTTGAAAACCTGTGATGAGTGGTTAAGGTGTTTTTTATTTATAAAATGGTCATGAATTAGTTGGCTTATTTCAAAAAGCTTCTGCTATACTTTCATAGGATTTCAATTATGTGTAAGCATTAGAAAGCTGTGTAGTAGAGTTCAGATTTTTAAATAATGAGTTTTTTAAAGGATTAAACTAGATACAATGGTGTAATGTTATGTGACCTAGCAATGCCAGTAGGTAGTAGAGACGTGTTCATGGTCAACCTCTTGAAAACACCCACTAGCTCCCATAGATCCAGTCTAAATAGATGTGCAATATTATAATTTTCTGATTTTAAAACAGAACAAACAAAAAACCTTAAAGGCCTTTTGTAAAGAGTGCATTTGTTTTGCTTGATTTGGTTTTGAGTAATGTATTATCCTGGTTTTATTCCAACTACCACTCTAAGAACAGTGAAATTGGTGGGTTTTCTCAATGTAAAATGAAATAATAATTTGGGCTTTCAATTCCATGTTGACTATGCTCTTGCGTTTATAATTGTGGGAATAATACCATGATTAATTACTAGTACAACAGTAATAATGCTGTACTTTTTTGTACAAAGTAGTTTATTTCCTAATATATTGACAGCTTTTCCATGTATATTTTAACAGAATTGAAATGTTATTTTATTATTGAAAATTAAATTATACCTTTTTTAGCTCTACGGTTGAGGTGAGACTTAGTGTCTATGGGGAAAATGGGAATGGAATGGAAGGCCCTGAGTGTTTATCCAGTTTCCCTGACCGCTCATGTCTGTGCCACCTCACGCTGAAAGAAGAGAACCCACATATTTGTTCAGACACACACACGTTCAGTTACCAAAGATACCTCTGTGTTCAGAGGCTTGGCAGACTCAATTCACGGACATGAAGAATTATTAAATCCAAGTACATCAGACCAAATGGGTCAAATACATATTTGTTTTGGATTCAAATACTTTTCTGTACTCTGTTGATCTTGCCTGGTGTAATTGAGCCTGCCAATATGACCAGGCAGGGCTTGCACTTTTGGAGAGTATTTCATTGGTTCCAGTACACCAGACAAGATCGGTAAAGCGTAAAAAAGTATTTGAATCCAAAACAAATACGTATTTGACCCAGGTCTGAAGTACATCATATTGTGTCGGTCTCAGTGTTCTTTGATCTGCTTTCAGAGGTGAGAACAGTGCTTGTGTGGTCCGGCTTTAGGAAGCAGTTCCTAACTGAAGATTCTGGATAAAAACCCTGTTTTTTTGTTGTTGACCCCCTCCCCCCAAATTCGTCATGTGAGAATGTATGTGTGTGTGTATGCATGTATATACGTAAACCTAAAATCAAACCGATATTGTGAATCCCTAGACTAAAAAAATTTAGATTAATTTATTTTTCAAATTTCTTAAAATGATTTTATTTTAATAAGATCAAGAGAGAACGGGTATGGGATAAATGAAAATAACCATGGCACATAGGTTGTAAGAAGGGGGAGGGGTGGAGCTTGGGGAGATGGGTGTGGCTTATGGAGCTTGTGACTACCCATGCATATGCACGATGGTTTGGACCAGGACAGGTGGTATTGTGTGGTCTTGCTGCTCATTGTCCTAGTTGAAATCAAAAGTCCATCAGAATGTGAATGGCCAAAGCCTTGCTGTTTCAGTGAATAATATGGCTGTTGAGCCCCAGGAATCAATCACAGTAGTCCTCTGTGGATAGCCTTGTAAAAAAAAAACCCACAAATGTCCATTTCTACTAGGCATTCATGGCTCCTGCAATGGGTTACTTGATTAATGCCTAAGCTGATTGACTGCTTCTCTGGTGCATTGATGAGACATTGAAGTTCACATCCTGTTAGCATTAGCATCGCTGATGGTAGAGAGGTGCAGCTGCTCTCGTAGCGACTGGCAGGTGAGTTCATTGATGCTACACACAAATTGCCCGTTGGGGACAATACTGATGGGTTGCCCTCTCCAACATACCACCCCTCATTCAGTACTCCGAGTGGGCCATGCCCACTTCTCTGTGGGATGGTGTGAGACAGGCATCTGAATGCAGGTGTCGTTTGAGTGACAAGGTTTTTGAACCCGGATTTCCTGACATGGAACTGGCAATTTATTTAAAATAGGCCTTTGCCATTGGGGCTACAAACAGTTTTTGAAATCCTTATGAGAATAATGCATGGTCTGCCATCCACAGACTTGTGCATGCACTTACTTTATTTAAAACATCTTCAAGGAGTAAAAATGTACCATAAACTTTTGACAGAAAATTAATTGATTGAAAACTTTCATTTTATTTTTTCATTGGTTGATGAACAATTAACCATATAAATATATTTTAAGACAGAATAATTGCAGTGAAGTGTTTTTGTTCATTCGTTCTTTTTGGCCTAGCTGTGTGCACTGAAAGAAGTGGACAGAAAATCAGGGTGGCTCCTGACTGGTTTTATTTCTTTTAAGTGGGGGTGATGGTAATTAGTATTAGATTGGGGGAACATGAATAATTACAGTGTTGAATTAATGGTCTGCATTGTACTCATTTACATTGTAACAGCATTATGTAGCTTCAGCATATAAAAATGGTCTATCAACAAATGTACAACGTTTTGACTGCAATACTCAGCAAGCAATAAACAATAATAATTATAAAAACAAAAAATGTCGTATGGGTAGCCTCAGGCCATAAACTGTTGGATATGGTTTTCTGAAATTGGAAGTTGTGATGTGTTGATTATTGAATGTCAAGAGTAGTGAGAACATTCTAAAATTCTGTTGAATTAGGGATACTTTTTTATTGTGTTATTATTTATAAAATGTCTGAACTCAATATAGCTGCTGAATTACTTTTATTATTATTATTATTATTATTATTATTATTATTATTATTATTTACCGGTAGTAATCCGATTGTAAGGTCTATTTGAAGGTTGATACTTTGTGGAAATTAATCTGCAAATGTAAGTTTTCTATTGTTGTATTACAAATACCTTTGGTATGGTTCTGTTTACACGGGACTGAAGGAGCGTTTCCCATGCTACCAAGGCCTTTCCTCTACAAAACAACCTATACTCATCATCCAGGCAAGCGAGAGCTGAAAAGAACTACAAAAGGAGTCATGTTACTTCCTGGTAGTGTCACCTCCCCCTTTTTTAGATTCAAACAAGCTTTGTTGTTTGTTGTGGATGTAGGTGCAAATGGGGCATGCTACTTGAATGCCAGTCCTTCTGGCTGTGGGCACTGGCTGCACACACATTGTAAGTCTCCAGTCTTTTTGGGCTAGCATCATCTTGCCACAGTTCCGTCAAACCACACGCACTTCAGTCCAGCAGCTTAACACATCAACTTCGCTTTGAGTGGGCAGTGAAAAGAGTTGGGCTTGTTCAGCAGTCATATTTGGATATATTTGGAATAATTCATACAGTGAATAAACAAGGGGTTCAACTGCAGAGTTTCAAATAAATTTGCTTAGTGCTTGACAGACTGCAAGGTGGTGAACACTGATCAATTTAGAATAGCAAAAATAATAGCAATGTAGGCAGCGACTGTATACCATAAATGTGGACAATGGCATCTCTGTGTTCACACTTTGGAATAAATCTTTAGTGTAATACTTTGGGTCCTGCAATGAATGATCATTCACAGTCAGGAAAATGATCAGTCAATAAACTGAAATCTGAACTGGTTATTTTGATTGTACTTGGCTTTTGATCAACTGACACACAGAATCAGCTTTGCAGTGAGGTACTGAGCCAAGGTGTAGATAGCCAGCTAGGCTTAGCCAGGAGGATTTTCTGTCCTGTACCATGAGAGGTATGGGGAGCTTGGTCTCTAGAATTCCTGTTGTTCAGGATGGAATGTTGAGGTACCTATCTGGTTGTGGGTTTGAGACAGAAGGCAATATTCATAGACCAAAAGCTGTGCTGTCAGAAAAGGTGAAAGCCATTAAAAAGATGGATCTCTCTGTTTAGCAGTGGGACCTGGAAATAGCATTGTTTCCGGAAAACTGTGTTGCTTAGATTTATCCTCCAGATGCCACCATTTCACAGAAAGCTTTCCAGATAAAGGGACTGCAAGAACATTACTGGTTTAGATGAAATGATGAATTGTTTCCTTAAAAACGACTTGGTATTACAGTGTCAGGTCATTCAGTGTTATTCAGTGGATGGAAAAAATCTCATGTATTTATACCACATTTATACTAAATGTGCTGTGCTTCTGTCACTTTTTCACCTCCCACTCTCTCCCACAGTAGCGCACACACACGGATATGCGTGTGCGTGTACAAGTGTATCCGTAGGCGTTTCCTGTATTTATCTTAGTCTGATTCATGGCTGCATCTTTTTGAAATGCATTTGGAGATTGCTGTTAATTTATTTAATATATAAATATAAATATATATACAAATTTATGTGCCAAATCCAGCTCCTGTTCAGTCTTACTCATTCCAAAACCATATTTGTACTGTAGGAAACCTTCCATTTGAAACAGTATGAGATATTGTTTCTTTCTGATAGTCCCTTGTAACCGGTGCCATGGAAATTTAAAACTTGAAATAAACATTTTAAAATGTTTAAAGATGCCTTGGTGATGTTTTTGCTGTTAACTAAGATATCAGGTTATTGCACCACATTGTCATCTAGAGGAAACAGTCATACACTGCAAGTACATTTCAAATATTGAAGTCCAGATGCAAGTCATTCTGGATTTGATGGCTAAGAAAAGTGCCAAGATCTGTGCACATGTATTTCACATTTACTCTTAACTGAGGCTAGCTAACATGTAGCTGTTGCAGGAGGGTCCAAGGTGGTGTAAATTCAAGAGGAATGGCCTGGGAAAGTACAGGAATGGGTGTGTTCACAGGAAGCTGTATTTAAAGACTGGCAAGCCATAGCTGAACACCTACGTGCCTTGCAGTTTAGCCGCCCTTACTTCTCTGACAAACAGTTATCTCAAAGTATGAGATAAGATTCAAAGATCATGCTCCACTTTGGCAACGGTACAACTAGCTGCCCTCTAGTCAGTGTGAGGAGGTAAAAGCCCACTTCAAGCAGGATGTAGAGCAGGGTGTCACTGGTCATTGCAAAGAAGAAAGATGACAGCCTAAAACTGTCAACTACAGGGTAACTGAAGACAAAAAAGAATGCTTACCCCCTTCCAATGATTGAGGAATTCCTAGATGCTTTGAGTGGGGCCCAAAAGTTTTCAAGCTTGGATTCAGCCAGTGGCTACAACCAGGTGGTGTCTGAAAAGGATAGACAGAAACCGCATTTGGGCTCTATGCGTTCAGCAGAATACCCTTTAGGCTGTGCAAAAGCCCTGGGGCATTTCAACAGCCAATGGAAAGAATTCTAGGAGGCCAGCATTTCCAATCATTGTTACTGTTCTTGGATGATGGTGTTGTATTTTTCTCTTCCTTTGAGCAACATTTTTGTCTTCAGCTTGCGTTGTCTTGGTTCAGGGAATATAGCCTGAAGGTGAAGTGAAGCAAATATTCCCTCTTTCAGGGCGATATCATACCTTGACCATGTCATCTCTGCAGGGGCTGTTGCCACGGATCCTGAGAAAATCCATGCTGTGTTGAAACAGCAGTGACCTGGAACAGTAACACAATTGCAATTGTTCCTGGGCTTTGCAGGCTATTATAGATGATTTGAGATTTCTTTCTCACAGCTCACTGCCTCATTGCATGTTCTCTCCGCTCTGACCTTTCCAAAAGCACACAAATCCACCTTAGGGGTACTCTTCTCACAGCTCTGGAATCCCAGAGCTGTGAGTCTACATTTAAAACTCTGAAGCGGAAGCTTGTATCAGCCCCAGTGCTTGGGTATGCTCATTTGTCCAAGCATTTCTACTTGAAAAGAAACACTAGCCACCAAGGGCTTAGAGCTGTCTTGTAGGCTGGTGAGAAAGGGAGGTGACTAATTACCAATACAAGGTAGGTACCAATACAACCCTCTCTCCCACCAGCCAAGAAGAGGAGGTGAGTATAACATCTCCCAAAAGTGGTGTTTACTTACAACATGAAAATCTACTACTTGGTATACACCCTTTTTCTTGATGTGAGTCAGTCCCCCAACCTGCCAGTTTATGTGAGTGTGGAAGAGGCTGCTTCCTAGGAACAGTGCATGAGTGGGTTTGGGAACATCAGACATACTTCCACGAGGCTCATCAAAGAGCAAGTGGTCAGAAGGAGTAGGCCGCAGACATCAGTAGGTAGTTTCGGAGTCATCCTTTCCACAGAGTACGTTATAAACTAATTAGTCAATTAGAGCAATCATACCATCCAGGGGAGGCCCAAAATCAAGCACCTGTGAATGCCTGGCCGTTTTTGGCTTTTAGCTCAGGTAGACAGCAGCAAGTCTATCAGTTCTATAGCATAAATTGATTTCTGGCTTCTTGAATATACCTTGCCTTGAATAGACCATGTGCTCTTGAACCAGCATGGGCAGGATCCTCAACAGAAGTTGAAGTAGCAGGAGTTGGGTGTAGTAAAAGTGAAGTCCTCATAGATGTGGACGAGGTACTGTAGATTCCAAGTGGTTAGTGAGAGAGGCCCCAGAGGAAAAGGACACCTCAGTGGAATCCTCCTGGAGTTGCATGATCTTTCTGAAAGGGAGCAGCCTGTAGAAGAGCTCTCTCAATCCTGGAGCAGCTGAGTCAATCCTGCAGGCAAACGGCTAGAAGACAATCCAGCCCCTTCCATCTCCTGAAAATGATGGTGCAGGGAAGAGGTGAGGACAATGGGGCTGAGATCGAGATTGTGGCACACATCAATCAGCTTTGTTTGATTGCCATTAAAGACATGGTCTCCACACTAGTCTCAAGATTAAGCAGGGAGGCCCAGTAAGGCAAGATCCTGCAGGCTGTTAGCAGTCATTCATTTTACTGAACTGATTTTTTTGTGTGACCGCATACATTAAGCGATTTATCTGCAAGGCCATCTGTGTGGTGTGGTATGCTATATTCAGGAGGTGATTCGACAGTTTTGCATTGTCAATATAGTCTTTAATAAAGTAATCAATGAGGGTGATCCTTACCTATTTGGACCTTACATCTGCAGAGCTAATAGCCTATCTATGCAGTGAACCTGTTGGGTAAGTGTTTGATATGCATTTATCATTGGCTCAAATTTCATTTTTATGCTACAAATTCTGCCTCCTCGTCAAACTACTGAATAAGATTGATCAGATGCTTGCCATATTCTGCAATAAAAGGCAGTCATTTCTCAAACAGTTGGCATCTTCCAATAACAGCTTGTGCTCCCTCAGTGCAACAATGCTGGGTGTAATGGCTATCTAAACAACCCTTAAATAAAATCCAGTGTATTTTGAACAGTACAAAGTACCCAATTCTCTATTTGGTTTTGCATGGCTTATCTGTAGATAACAACCGTCCTGAACAAAAGCATCTTTCTAATGTTCTGTATACCTTAGATTTCTGCTTGAACATTTTTAAAAATGCTATATGGGGTGATTCACTTTTGCAAGACCTGAACAGATAAACTGCTTTGTTAAATTACAGGTCAAATCTGCCTCTTACCTTTCATGCCTTTTTTACAATTGTTCCCAATCTCCCCATCTCAGACTTTTGTTTTTCCTTTAAATTCCAGTCTATTGCTCTCTTTGTTTTGTTGTCTAAAGTTGCAAGGTGTGCAAGATAAAGTAAATCCATGGGTAGGCAATGCACCAGCAGGCCACTCTTTTACATTTCAGTTTCTTCTCTTATCCATTACATGGTAAGGTTTGCATAGATAAACACTTCACAATTAGCACATAACTTCATAATATCATATGTTTGTGCTTATTACTAAAATGATGTCTGAACAGAGTGTCTACGTAGACACACAGGAACACTGCTGAAGTTCAGCTTCACCAAACATTTAATGGCAAACAACTCAAAAAAGAAAAAAACATTTTTCAAAAGTCTGGTTTACTTATTTTATTATTTTTCCAGAATGACTTGTCTTCTATCTTCATCTGCATGCAAACAGGTAATAAGTTTATTGTATTGTTATTTTTCAATGTTTATTTTAGTACATTTTTTATAAGCATTACTCTATGGTAAGGCCTCTTTAGTCACAGTGTATTTTATTTCATTATTATAATCAGAATTGTTACCCCAAGGCCCAACGTAACTGGGGAAAAAAGGTTTGCAGTGACTAACAGTAATTCCAAAAAGGGCACAATACTAGACAAGGTCTGCATTATGTACACACATTCTAATACTGCAGATGGTCATGGACACAGTTCTAAGAGTACATTACATTCACAATCCACTCAAACAAATTTCAGAGCTTCTCTAGGAAACACAAAGGAACAAAAAAATATTAATATTTTTAAAAATAGAGTTGCATGTATTCATATAATGTTTTGGATTCAGTTCCACGACAAACTTAAAATGTGTGTGTTAATCTTTAAGGGATTTATCTTTTTTTGATTTTTAAAACTTTGAGGAACAAAACCCTGTCCGATGTAAGTAGTAAAAAAAAAAAAAAGCACTGCTTTGAGAAGGAAATCGTTTCTTTGCTTCTCTATTAAAACCCTAAAATGCATAATTATATGGCATAATATAATAGTTAATCTTGCCATTTGCAAGATTCACAAATGACCAAATCTAAATGATTGGGCTGCTACTAAAATTGAGCTACTTTAACAATGGACACACAAGAAAAATGCTGCCCTTCAAATCCATTTTATAATCAAGCTGGACTATGATGAAGGCACAACAATGTCTCCACATCCTTTCAGCTTTACTGCCAAATATTTAGACTGAAGTATTAACACAGGCCTAAAGTTCTCTATCGCTAAATGTTTAGTATAGTGGTATCTTTAGACTTTCATGGTGAAAGGGGAAAAAAGGCCAGATGATTATTCAAAATCTGGAGTGAGTTTATGGGTTCCAAGCATTATCTACAAATGTCCCATAGTCCAACATCTGGGATGTCAACTGTATAGGAACCCACATTTCCCACAATGAAAACCTGCTGGTAAAGTCGGTATGTACATCACAACACTGGTCTTTCTCGACAAACCCCATCAGCATTAGCAAAAAGAAAAAAGAAAAAAAAGTATTTACATTTAGAATTAAACAGAACAATAAAAACGAAAAAACAGAAAAATAGGAATATACAGTATATACCATGTAAATATATATAATGCATATAAAAAAATAAACCATAATGCATTCACTCATCCTCTCCACATTGTCTAACCTGACCTACATCCCACAGACAGCACAAATAAATAACGTCCACGTCATCAGCTCTGTTCCCGTTTACAGCCTGTAAATTATTGTGTCAGTACATTGGTTAGTGCCGATGAAAGGAGGAATGGCGAGCCCCTGTTTTAGCGACGCGAGAAGCAGAGAAGAAGGAAAAAAGTAGAGACGGCTGGAAATGGAGACTGGAGGAGAGCTCTCGGCCTGCTTGAGTGGTCTCCTCCACGGCCCTGGGGGGCCCGGCGTCTGGCCGCCCCTGACCGTGTGTAAACTCCGGCTGTTTATGGCTCTGCGTGTGATAGAGAGTCCGCCCAGGCTCTATATGTACAATGGGGTCTCCTGGCCAGTTAAGAGTCTGAACATGGCTGCTGGCATGGTCTTCATGTGGATCTGGACAACGGGAGAAGAAAAGGCACAAACATCTCTTCAGGGCACATGGTTTGCAATGCACATTCCTTTTGCTAATCAGCCTCTGATCTTTTATGGTCTCTAAAATGAACACATTTTTCAACAAATGCCAGCCTTGTCTCTGCAATTCAGCTGCATAGCATTATTGTGGGGTTACTACCAGTTGCTATAAATCCCCATGTCTGTGTGTGACTGCCACCCCTGATGTGCAGGATCACTGTAAACATAGTAAACATCCTCGCAGACCACATGATGATTCAGAAACATAATTTCACTGGTTAGAGGATGGTGTTTAAGCTCTGTTCTGTGTCACGCTTGTCAGAGCTCAGAAACATAATTTGAGCATGTTGGTAATGAAAAAAAGCTGTTTCACTTACAGTACATTGTATTCAAGACAGCACCTTTGTCTTAGCTCAATACTATGTGTTACAATGCTCAGTCCATGAGTCCCTAAGTGATGATCAAGGCAGGGATTCAACCGATTGTAAGCTTAGTAAAACATGTATATCGCATTAAGTGAAGTGCTTAGCAGAGATTAGGATGACATCAGAAAGAATAACACCCGCACACTATTAATGTGCACAGAACAATGTAGCAATAAAAATGTATTGGGAGCATCGGTGGTGTAAAAGCACTACAGTCTCAAGCCGTGCTCATGTGATACAGTATGACTCTGCTCACCTCGCCCACAGAGTTGGACAGGGCCTGGACGATCTTCTCATGGGCTGTGGCCACTACGCTCTGGCCGTTGATCTCGATGATCCGGTGGCCGACACGAACCCCACCTCGCTCTGCGATGCCACCACGCATTAGACTGCAGATCTGAGAGAGAGAGAGAGAGAGAGAGAGAGAGGGGGGGGAGAGAGAGAGAGAGAGAGAGCAATTAGTAGTGCACTTGAGGGAAAATAATTGTGCAGCACAAAATCCAATCGCTATTGCAAATATACTATGAGCCACAAGAGGGAGCAAACAACCAGCAAAACATCCTGACTGTAATGCTTCTTGTCTGTGGATTTTAGATACTGTATGTTATCACTGAAATGAAGGCCTCTAATCCCCAGACTCACAATGCCATTCTGCACACTGAAGCCCAGCTGGTACTTCAAATCTGGACGCTTGATGAGGACGGTGGTGACTGGAGGGCAGCTCACGATGTTCAGCTTCACCTGGACCTGGTTCTTCAGGCCCTAATGCACAAACCCAGATAGGCAAGAGCTCATTATAGATTGCAGGGCTGCAGCAAAAACACAAATCACCATTCTCCACCTTCATTTCAGGCTGATCTCTATTTCAATCATTTATTTCACATGGTTCTTGCTTCAAGGCAGAAGCACATTCTGTAATATGGCACACAACACAAAGTAGTATATTTGAAGTAGACTAACATATTTGATGTAGACTGTAGCTGTAATTCATAACTTCCATGAACTTAAATTCCTTATGCTGAATTTTCCCTATGTATGATCTGCTGTCTAATGTGATGCCACCCAACCCACGCCACCCATGGCAGTACCTTGATGATGCCCTGGCAGGTGGCGAGGGGCAGCCCCACCAGGCTGGTGTTGTTGATGGACATGATCTGGTCTCCGATGCTCAGCTTGCTGGAGCGCGCGGCTGGGCCGCCGTTCATCATGTTGGCCAGGATGACCGTGGGCAGGATGGAGCCCCAGCCGGACTCCACGATGACCACGCCCAGGATCTCCCCCTTCTGCTTCTCCAGTTGCAGCTGTCGGGAAGGTTGTCGTGGAGTCGGAGGACAGAGGGGTAAGCAGTTAGTTCAGACAGAGAGAAGAGACAAGGCAGACAGACAGGGAATCAGAACAGATTTCAAAGAACCTAAATATCTTCCCAGTTCCTCCAAAAGAGGGTTCACGCCAACTTCTAATTTGCCCTGGACCAGAGCTGCATGTGTAAGTGCTCTACAGCTATGTCTCAGCACAGTAGGAAAGCAATAAAAACTGCTTATTCATTGCAAGGGGGAAGCCCGTGGTTTGAGCATGAGGATGCCCGCACACACCACCCGTGTGTGTGCCACCCTGACAGGAAGTGCACCTCTTCACTTGCTGGCACCCTCACCTCTTTGCAGTTCTCTGAATTGGAGAAGTGGATGAGGTCATCATTGTACATCTCCTGCGTGTTGATGATGTCACTGTATTCCTTCTGACTCAGGTCCTCAGGGTTGATCCCGTTGGCTCTCAGGAACTCTTGGTAGGCCACGCTGAATGCCTGTCCGATGGACTGCGCAATAAGCTGTGCCTGTGGTGCGAAGGGGAGAGGAGGGAACACTTCAGTGGTAAACCAGAATGTTTCAGTGGTGGAGACAAACAATTCACCGTGATAGCCACAGAGGGAAAGAACTCATACAGACAGAGGGCATCACTTGGCTGCACAAACCAGGGGAAATGACGCGATAATGTGCTTTCAGTGGACAACAGAAGTGAACAAAATGTGTTGGAATGGATTTAACCCCCCCCCCCCCCCCCCCAAAAAAAACCCCAGCAGGTATAAGTAAGTTATGATTTCCTTGCTTCATTTTCCTCCTCACCCACTCAACCCAGAAAAGGGTTTACTAAAAATCTCTTTTTATATGCATGCACTTCTGTGCAAAATCACAGAAATGAGCCAAAATTGCTTTCCAATGTCAAACACCATTTGTTCAATCTTCTCCACCAGTGGCTGCTGGCTTTTACCCCTGACACCACTGACAGTGAAAAAAAGAATCTATGAATGTAAAACAGAGCCCATCTAAATAAAGTCCCCTTGTCTGTGAAGTCAACAACCACTTTCTATAAAGTCCAAGAAGTCTGCACAACGCAACCAGGAAAAGGGGGGCAAAGTTCAGATGAAGTTTCATGGTGACTGTTTCCTGAGCAAATGGAAATGGAATTTGCTGGGTCTCAAAATCTTGAAGAATGAGACTGCTCCGGTCACACTGTTCATAGATTGGCAGTTAAAAGAAGGCTTCACACTGATAACCACAAAGAACAGTCAGGGCTGCAGAAAGCATGGAGATGACCCATGCCAAGGTTATCAGAGTTTCCACGGTAACCGCCAATCAAAGTTCTCTTCTGAGAACCAAATATTACGGAAATAAAGAGATGCTATCTTCTCTCCATTTTTGTACCTGCAGTCCAAATCAGGCCAAAGGAAGTCAGTATTCTCATAAGGCAGTAAAAAAACCTATACTTAAGCCAGTTTCCCATTCTGCTAGAACAACTAAAATAGTGAATCTATAGTTCACAGCAGGGAATTGTTAAAAGTAAATGTAATTTGACCTACAGAACACTCGCGAGCATAAAACAAGAGCCTTGGCTAAGTGACTCACGCACAAACACTGACTCATCGTTCCTGAAGCATCGGCCCATCTAATTAAGGCTGGTACAGTCTGAGGAACGACTGCAATGCAGAGGAAGTCTCAGAGGTGCAGAGGAGCCCAGGGACCGGTGCGGGGCAGACGTCAGCCAATCAGAGCCAAGGCTGCCGAGCTGAGCGCCGCATCGCCAGGCAGCCTGGTCACCTGAGGCTAGCGGAAGAGCCACCTGAGCGGCTGATCCCTCTGTTTCCTACCGAGGGTGCTGTTTTTATTACGCCATCGTGCCCAGGGCTAAAGCCTGCCTGTTTTATTGCAGTCACTCTAGGACACTTGGCAACGTCTAGAGTCAAAATGGCAGGTTTCCTACTATGGCACAGTAAACGGCACAGCTTTAACACCCTGAGTGTTTCTGCCACCACTTCACGGCCTGTCAGGATGTTCTACGCATAGACAACTCTGTAAAGAATATATATTCTCGATATCAGTGAGGAAGTTACTTTCACTTTACTTCTGCTGACAGAACTGAACCTGAAAAATCTTTTGTAGCAAATTCCTTTTGTTATTCCTTTTGTAAATTCAAAACCTCGCCATTAGTCTCCTTTTGCTAAGCCTCAATAAATTAAGTCTTTCTTAAACTTTTCGCATTTAATACCAGGAATTAATTTTCCCTTCATTGTGCTTTACAAGAGCTACAAGTACTGTACAATATCAAAACAACATTTCATTTAATAATCTTTTTGCTATATATACATAAAAACCATGCTTATATTTTTTATTGCTTTAGCACAATGCTTCACAGGCTCCACAGCACTATGAGAGTGGCCAATAGATGGGCAGAGTATCTGAGCAGAATGGGCATCTTGCGCAACTAAGCAGAAAATTGGACTGCGCACAATGCACAAGCACACACACACACACACATACACAAATGCACATGCACACCCGCACACATACACATGAACATACTTATGTAGAAATAACATATACATCAAACTAGAATGCGACACATGTAATCTACAACCCGACATTAGTTTTGTCCTTTGATAAAACGACACTCAAGCCTCCCTCAGAACCCACAGATCTCAAACGCAGCCAATCGGAAGCGAAGAGCGCAGGAAACAGGAAGCACTCACGTCCTCGGACTCGAAGACATGGCAGATCATCTTGTACTGCTTCTTGCCCTCGGGCGCCCCGGGCGTGGTCTCGATGCAGTCCTGCGAGGCGGTGCGGGGCATGCGCCGGCGGGCCATCAGCACCACGATGTTCCCGATGTCCGCGATGTAGGAGATGGTGCGCAGGGCGTTGTCCATCATCGTCTCCTAGGCAACAACAACACGGGAGCGACGTTATCGACGCCGCCCTGGGGTACGGCGAACGCCGATCCTTTATGCTCCGTTCACCTGACGCCGTCCAGTCACATCGGTCTCCCGGGGCCGGCTACGGTAAATCACACTGCAGACGTGTTTATACCTGCTGTGACCAACATGAGAACAAACAGCCATATACACGCAAAGAGTTTCTATCTATCATTAAAACAGTTTTGTTTTTTGAATCCAGAACCAAATGTGCAATGAAGGCTTGGTCAGCCCCCACCTCATTACACTCAAGTGATTTCTCTGGTCCATTGGGTGCCTACAGCTAGGACTGAATCGGCTGCAAAAGAACTGCAGTCCATTGGGGGTAAAGCTAAGCTAGTGGGCTGTGCAGTGGAAAGACGCGGTGGTGGAATTCATGTTCCCTGCAAGACAGGTGCCCTAGTCTACACCCTCCCTGACTGACAGGGCATTTCAGTGATGGGACAGGCCTAAAAAACATAAGGACAACAGCAAAAATACTGGATAAAATTTTCTTTAAGAAATGATTTGAATACCAGATTCCAGGTCCTGAAGGAGACGGACGCCTTCCTCAGACTCTAGCCGGCGTGTTCCACAGGATGATGAAACACGCTCGAGGCGCGACGCGCGGCCACAGAAGCAGCTAGAGAACAAGACTGCTCGGCATTTCAAGCGGAGCTCGACAGATACATCATTACTCGGCCGGGAGAATTAATTAGCCCATTTGCCTGCCCTCGCCGCGCGCGCTCAGCCTGTAACCTTTGCGGCCGCACGCGCGGCAGAAATCCCCCCGTTTGAATTCGCCGCGCACGGGCAGCAACAGGTCAGGCGTGGAGGCGCCGCTTCTAATGAAGCGGATTTTCGAAAGCCAAAACAAAGGGCTCGGAAACGAAAGGGGAGTGCTGGCGAGTCTGCTCGTCTGCCTTTCAGATCAGAGTCCCACGAGAGAAATTATCGAGGTATTACCTCGGTCTGCTACAGCGGTTTTATCTGCGGGTATGGAAACGCCTCGTACTTTCACCCGCTTATGTCAGCCGCTTCTAGCATATTTCTTCCTTCTCCTCTCATCCTTTTCATTCTCTTTTTTTTTGTTCTGAAGAGGGCATCAGCAATCTCGTCCAGCAATCTTACGGCCAGGCACAATTCCACAATTCTTCTTGCTCCAAGTCCAAGTCAACATTTTTCAAATGCAAGGCTCAGTAACTGTCAATAATACTGTGTTGAATCAATAAAAAAAATACATACATCCATTTATATTGTACCGTACATACATATAAATACTCTGCCCCGCATGTTATTATTGTGTATTAAATATCAGAAGGCCTCCCCTACACCGTGTTCTTCTGTTGCAATGGCTTACCTTTCTGGAGTGTGCGTGTATATGTGTGTGTGCGTGTTTGTGTGCGAGTGTGCGCGCGTGTCTGTGTGTGTGTGTGTGAGTGTGTGTGTGTGTCTGCGTTTGTATGTATCTGTGTGTGTGTGTGTGCATGTGTGAGTAGGTGTGTGTGTGTGTGTGTGTGTGTCTGCATTTGTGTGTGTGTATGTGTGTGTGTGTGTGTGTGTGTGTGTAAGAAGTGTTATCGCTCTCTCTCTCCTGCCCACTCATACCAGCTGCCAGAGCCTCACAAGCCTCACAGTTCAATCTGACAGAAAAAACGACAACTGTGAGGCGAGGATTGGGGCAGCTCCACACTGCGCTGCACCCTGCTGACGGTGCCAGCCAGCCCACACACCGATGTTCAGACTTAACACTTCTGTTCACCATCGGGAGCCAACCTGCAGAATGCCTGCAGCACGGCGTGTATACCAGTCTGTCATATCTGGGAGAAAAATTCAGTAATGCTACGGGAAACACCTGAACCTACATTTCTGTACATCCTAGTTAGCTGCAGTTAGCATCCATGCATAGTTACTGTGGTGACATATTATAATTGGGAGCATTGAATTTTATGGGGTGTAATATACAATGTGCTCCATAATGTTTGGGCCAAGGCATTTTTTCTCAATTTGGCTTTGTATTCCGCAATTCTAAATTTGTAATCAATTCGCAAGTAGTTAAAGTGCAGATTCCCAGCTTTTCATGGCACCATAATGAAAATGAAAGCCAAGGAAGCCATTATGAGGCTGAAAAATAAGAAGAAAAAAAACAGACATACGCAAACCATAAGCTTATAAAACTCAACTGTTTGGAACATCATTAAGAATAAAAAGAGCACTGGTGAGCCCAGTAATCACAAATAGCCTGCTATTAAACTGCTAAAGCAATAAAGAGTTTTTTAAAAGCCAAAAACCAGAAAATTCTTGACTGGCCAAGTCATTCAACTGATCTAAATATAATTGAACATGCGTTTCATCTGCTGAAGAGAAAACTAGTCAACTAGCCCCCGAAACAAGCAGGAGCTGAAGATGGCTGCAGTACAGGCCTGACAGAGCATCACCAGAGAAGATACTCAGCACCTGCTGATGTCTAAGGGTCACCGACGTCAAGCAGTCATTGCATGCAAAGGAGATGCAACAAAGTACCAAACATGACTACTGTCATTTACATAACATTAGTATGTCCCAAACGTTATGGTGCCCTGTAATGGGGGGCTATGTATAAAAAGTGCTGTCATTTTTACATGGTGAAACCAAAGTGTCTTTGTCCCAGACATATTGGAGCCTGGTGATTCTGATGGTGGCTAACAGCTGCATCACGGTGAGACCGACCATTCTCTCTGCGTTCACTTCTTAAATATCACACCCACATGCGTACAGAGGGTTCACTCAGTGTTCCGTACCTTTACCTCAGGTATATTAGGCCCGAGACCATTTTTCTTCCTGATGGAGTTCAAGAAAAAAACCTTAAAAAATGACTCACTTGTTTTCAGCTTCAATCTATGAGCACACGTTTTCCTCCCATGATTCATGATTCAATGCTCTAGGTGCAAGAGCGAGTGATTTACAGTTAAACATCAAATAAGAAAATGCCTTTACTGTGCATGACCTGGATCTGTCTTACTGCTGCAAAATTGCATTGTGTTACATAAAGAGAAGAATCTGTTTCGCACCAAGCAGGGGTCTGCAGTGAGCGGAGAAAAGCTGTCGGGTTATTGCTGCAGGCTCCATGCAGGAGACAAATCAGTGAAACTCTCCTGCCTCGGGTCACTATCACACAGACACACGAAATTTGAGCGCAAGCAGCTTCAATGGCACTGCGGTACACAGTAAAACGTTCAGCGTTAAATCAACACTTAGAGAACACATTATGGTCCCTTCTGGACTCATACGCACTATCTTATAGTTGAATTTACACCGGCGTTTCGCCGTGTAGCGATCCCGTAACACAGCGAGAACAACGGGCGCAGTCATTCGTTTCCGATGGATCTAAACTATGGGCGTTGAGGGGACGCAGACATCGAAAGGGGGGCGGCTTCTAAAAAGGCTCAGCATCTCGCGGCTAGCAAGTGACGTAGCTCCGCACGCGGAGCCGGAGAGGGAGAGCGCTCCAGCTCCACCCAGGACTCGCTGCTGTTCAGCACTCAAAAGTCTAATCGCAGCCCCTCTTGTGTAACTCGCGGTCGACCCACAGCAGATGGACCCGGTGCGCACTGTTTGCTAGCGGGAGACAGGAAAGCCTTCGCGCTCGCGCAGTAATTGGCTTTTCCGAGAAACCCTTGGAGGGCCTTTTTTTGTTGCAAAACGCACAAAGAACCGTGAGGAGAAAAGCACTCAGTGTTTTTCCGGCTTTCAGACGAGTTACCCTGCTGGTTCTGTTGGCCGCTGCTGTCCCTCGTAAACGAGCATTCGCTAATATGGAGCATTGGTCACCGTGTAGCATTTTCCATTGGCGTCTCTGGATGGCATGTTCATTATGTGCTATAACCTGCTCCGCAGCCTGTTGTTGGTTTGATGGGAGTGAAACACAGGTTGAAAAGTGCATCATGGTGCTGAAAAAGGAGAAACCGTGTATGTGCATTGCTTCTGTTTTAGTTTTTTATCCAATAAGCAAAATGCTAAGGCTATCAACAAAACAGATATGAGCTTTCTGTCAACAGACCCGTTTATGGAAGCTTTTTAAAATTATATTATCTATTTAAATCGCCTTTTAAGAAGAATTACTTGAAAAAACATCATTTGAAAAAATATATATAACCGATAATAATCTGTTATTCATCCATTTTGGAAAACCACAGACGGGAGGCATTATACCCAAGAGCCTCTTGGGTATTTTACCACTTGGATAAAGTCTTTCTACTGTATGAGAGCTCGGTGAGACATCTTACCTGTGTGTCAGCATTGAGCACCTTGATCCTCTGTGTGGATATGAACAGGTCCACCTCAGTCAGTGTTTGGGCATCCCCTTCTGGGCCCTGTGTGGAAATAAAGGGCAGGAGACAGGTCAAAGCGCCTTCTGGTGGTGGCCCAAGGGACTACTCACAATGTCCACATTAACCCCTCATTTAAACTCCAATTGAAAGCAACTTAAATGCTTGTTTATAAATAATTTACATAGGCTAAGTCACATGGGACCCTTTGGCAGGAGTATCATCCATATACAATTTTGTACAGTGGCCAGATTTTCCCCAGAGAGGAGTGATATAATTGCATAGACATACATAGAATTTTAATTGATTTCTAATATTTTATTTAGAGAAATTATATTTGGAGACATTGTTCAAACCTGGTCCAACAACCATTTAATCAATATTTCTAATGCATACACGCTTGTTAATACTAAACATACATCTTTATTCAATGCATACATTAATATATTTTCCATACAAATGGGTCAAATGGAATTCAGCCAATTCCATGGTCAGATATATTTTGAGCTTGTGACTCCTCCATATGGTTAGAACTAATTGCAGTGGGCTAAAGGATGCTATCTGCTATCCAGCTGAGGTTTCAGGACATACCTTCCAGCATTAGAATGTAGTGCAGTGGAATGTAGTGAAAGGTTTCATAAACTGAAAGAATTTTGATAATTACAGCAACAATGGCAGGAGGAGGTTTCATAGAAGGTTGTTACAGCATAAATATCATTCACCGAAAAAGTTACATGGCACATTCCTCTTTAGAATGGTCCAAATTCACACACAGGCGTCACACTTTTTCCTCTCACGGATGATACGGCTACAGTGAGGTTGTCCATTAAAAGTCTTCACATTCCAAAATGATGAATCAATGCTTCAATGAGACAGATAAAAAATAGAAAATAAAAAAATTCTGAAGAACTGAGCAGAAGCAAGCATGCAGTGCTGGGGATGTCTGTCGAAAGTGAACAATGGCCACAGTAATACCCAACAGGACATGGGGCCGTGATCGCACTCAAGAACGGATGGGGAGCAGCGATTGGCGGGAATGAGCTCTGAACCATTAGAGCCATCTACAGCTCTGGCTGCAGAGGGACCTCTACTTTCACTGATCAGGCTGAGTCACAAATACAAATAAATACAAATAAATTCAGTGGTGGTCAATCTATCTCAATTAATCCAGCCCATAATTTAACACACAACACAATGTTCTGTAGAATATATGCATGTTAATCTGACAATAATAATATTAAAAAATGATTTCCGTTTCAGGATCTACGTTCTACAAAAGATATTTGGGCATAGCGTGATATTCAATACTTTTTGTTGTGTTCATTTTCCATTCTAAGTGCAGGAAGCATCACTATCCTGGCCACACATACAGCCATTGAACTTGCACTGGTGCTATATGATTTGAAGAGGAGGACTATTATTACGGATGGACCCCCAGTACTTTAGCTGAACTTCAGATCCAATGGTTCAGGGCTCACAAAAACAAATCATAAAAAATGGCAGCAATGAGAGGTAGCAGGGTGAGGGTGAAGTCAAGTCTTTTCTTTTCTATCTTCCTTTTCTTTAGTTTTACACACCGCCTTTTTCTTGATTTTGGCAGCCTTCTGAACCCTCTGCGAAGTGTTGAGGACAGACAGGGTCGTCAGACACAGGAGCAGCAAAACAGCCAGGGCAGGAGTCCAAACAAAGAAAATTAAGATAAAGAACACAAAAAGAACCAGACACAAGTTCTGACATTGCTGCCCACAAAAGTCAGGTGGAGCGATGGCATAACTGTGTTCTGCGTAGACAAATAAAATAAAAACAGCAATTAGTGGCTCGTAATTGCTTTTTTTGCACAAAGCAAACCATAACATGCAAACATGGACTGATACCTTGAGACCAAATTAAAAAGGGGATTGGATACAACATCTACAACAGGGCTGCCCAACTCTATTACGTAGAGATCTACTGTACTGTAGGTTTTCACTCCAGCCTTAACAAAGCACACCTCAGCTAGAGATCTCGTCGTGCCTAATTCTACTAATTAACAGCTTGATAAGTTATGGGTGAAATGAAAACCTACAGGATGATAGATCTCCAGGAACAGGGTTGGGAAGGCCTTATCAACAGAGATTCAGCTGCTGGGAAATACAAACTGGGAAAAGCTGTTATAAATGTCTAACCCATAAAAAGCAACATTTCAAAGCACTCATTCAAAATCAGGCCTAAAATCTGAAATGTGGCAGTCGAGCACACTGGTAACATGATATTAAAACACAAATACGCACACTGCTGTAGCTGGGAGATACGTACTGTACTACGGTACTGTACAGTGTACACTAAGGAGACAGGAGACATGTTCACACTTTACATAACAGCCCATCTCTCTGCATGCCATCTAGGTCCTTCTACTGGCATAAAACATTTGGACATGTGACAACTGGATTACCTTTTTAGGGCACGGAGCAGGCTCTTAAACCGTAAATGCAGCATGTGTTCTCGCGCGCGGGCGATTCCAGCTCTCGCACGGGGAACTGCTTGGCTGAAAAGCGCCGCCATCTGCCAGTCCCGCACGTCACAGGAAGAGGAAAACCGGCGGCGGGCTCTGAACCTCAGCGACCGACCGGCTCGCGCTGAGCTGAGCTTACACGCCGACCCGCACGCGAGCGCCACCAACGAGAGCCCCCCCCCCGCCCGCCTGACCCAGCACACCCGCTGAAATTCAGCCCAGCGCTCTCCTTCCGCTTCCCACGCGGGGGCAGGTCCGGTTCATCCGCCCCGATGCAGGGCAGACCAGCGTCCTCTGGCAGCCTGCCCCACAGTGCGTCAAGCGAAAGGGACGCAGGGGAGAAGGATCGGGAGCCCGGAGCTGAATAAACATGGCATCCATCCAGGGGAGGGAGAGAGGGAGGGAGGGAGAGAGGGAGGGAGGGAGGGAGGGAGCAGCGATAAAAATCAGCATAAATAAAACCACGGACGTTGCGGTTCACCTGCCGACATCTTTCTCACCCCCTCCCCTTCTCTCCGGTTCGGCCGCCGGCTCCGGCTGAAAGATTCACGACGGCGTTTAGCGCCGCTATTAATCTGCGGCCCAGCGCCGGGCCCGGTGGCGCGGGCGGCGCCGAGGGCCCCGTCGGGCACAAGAGGGAGGGTCCCCCTGTCCCCGGAGAGAAAAACGTCCCATTCAGCGCCACACAGGCCCCATTATCTACCCCGCGCCGTCCGATTCGGGAAGACAAAATGAGAGCCGTCCTTTCAGAGGACCTCTTTGACAGCGGCGAGCGGACGCAGGAGGGCGAATGAAAAAACACATCCCAGAAAGGCGGGGGGGGGGGGGGGGGACTGACAGTTAAAGCGTTGCCATGGTTTCATCTTCAATGGCTTTTGATTGTGGCAAGAATAGGGACAGACTGCCTTTAAGGAAGAGGTGAGGAGTCAGATCAGAGGAATGACAAGTAGCTGCCCCGCCCCCCTGCCCCCCCGCCCCCCCTGTCCCCTACTGGGCAGCCGCCGAAGTGTGAGGGTGACCGGGGCAGGGCGGGTACACATCATTACCTGTCCCACGGTGGGTCACAGAGACACGTCACCCTTTGCAGTGAGGCAGGCTCGGCAGGGGCATCTGCGGTGCCAGTCAGACACACTTTTTCATTCCTGCAGGTGTTCGCTTCTGCAAGCAGATTCCAGCCAAGCGCCTACAGTGCCACACTGCAGCGTTTCAGAGAGCGACGGACGGACGCAGAGTCTGACATTTTATTTTTTTAAGATCCAACGCGGTCTCACGCGCAGAAGGAAACCGACCCGTCGGCACGGCGACGCGTTTCGGTGTTTCGGAATGCTCGCAAACGCTCGTCTCGTAATCGCTGCTGGGACGAGCTGTCACACCGCGCATCTGTCACAGGCCCAACGTGTCGCCATGTCGACCGAGAGTGTCACGGATGACAGGCGACGCGTGATGTGGGGGGGGGGGGGTCTACCTCGCATCAGCGGGCGTGGTGCGAGAACGGCATAAATAAGCACCATCCCCGGTCCTCCGGTCTTTCTCAGACACCGAGCGACAAGCGCAGGGACTGAGATAGCAAAATGAATCAACCTACCGGCACTAACGAGGTCACATGTCTCTCCTATAGGAGGAACCATTTAAATCAAATACGAGGAGCATATAGACATGATCATAAACGTCAGACGTATAATTTAATTCAACCTGTTGATATTCGTGCCGTTTCAAAAGGCCGCGTGACAATACACAGTTTCCTTATTATGCGTATCGCAGATACGCCGCGCGAGGCAAGAAATGACATTCTGACAGTTTTTAAATGAAAGACGCGCTCGTTTGTGTGTGTGTGTGCAGACGTGTGTGTGTGCAGACGTGTGTGAATGCACGTGTGAGTGTGCGGGGCTGGGGTCGCTCGTTTGTGTGTGCGTGTGCAGACGTGTGTGTGTGCAGACGTGTGTGAATGCACGTGTGCGCGTGCGGGGCTGGGGTTTCAGACCATCAGCATGCGAAGAAGCGCTCATTTGTGTGTGTGTGCAGACGTGTGTGAATGCACGTGTGCGTGTGTGTGTGCAGACGTGTGTGGATGCACGTGTGTGAATGCGGGGCTGAGGTTTCAGACCATCAGCATGCGAAGAGCATACGGTCATAAAAACGGGAACGCGACAGGAACGCGAGGAAGGGCGACGGCACGCGCGATCCGCTGCCAGCAATCACATTATCCCCCCGCCGCGACGCACGCCTTCCCGTCCCATCACACCGCACTGGGACACCGACACAAGCATCGCTCATCCAAAGCCTAAAACCGGGCGGGGGAGACAAACGGTGCAAATGGGCGAGTTAATTTAATGGGACAATCTGGACCGGCCTTTAATTAAAAGGCTGCGTTCATGGTCAACCTCCGATTACAGAATGCCCAGTGTGTGTCCCTGTCAGAGATCAGGGTGAGCTGTGCGATTTCATTTTTAAAACATTACATAGGTACATCTTTAAATATAATGATCTATTTGTAATTGTTTTTCCTCCTAGTGTGCTCGCTATGCTCTTTGCAGTTACAGGCAGCAACTGTCTTCCCAATAAATTTATCCAGTTGCATTCAGAACATTGACAAACGACCGACCCTTATATACACGCAGGTCTCTTGTGCTAGGCTAAGGTATCTACAGTAATACTGGTATCCACATAGCCATCTTCCTATGCATTTAGATGGTGCTACACTAATATGAAGAACCATATTTTCATCTTTTACCGTGCTTTTTTAATTTAAGGTGTCTTGGTAGTGTACTTGTTTTAAGTGTTTATTTGCTCAGTTCTCAGCTTAACAGAAGAGTGCTCTCTATGTTCACACCCATAGGGCCTGTTTGTTATTGTAACAGCGGCAAAACAAGAAAAAATAATGTCACTTCAGGCTCATGAACTGACAGCAAAAAGGCCCTAGAGCTCCGCACAGGGAACGACGCGACTCCCTGCCTCCCTCTCGCTCGCAGAAATAATCTCGACACTGATTAGCCCCCATCTCTCGAGCAGTAAATACGAGCCTGATCTCATACCCGACATCCGTGTCCTCAAAATCCCCCAACAAAGACTGGCAGGTAATATCTGCATAATTGCAGCAAGCCCGTGGAACAAAGAAGAGGAATTCGCCGTGGGGGCCAGAGATGGTCGTACCTTGACCCGGCTCACCGCCTCCTGGGCCTGCATCATCCGGATGTTCTTGGACGGGTTCCGCTCGGACAGCAGCTGGGTGGAGCCCAGGTAATTGGCGGCGAAGATGATGCCATCGATGAGGTCCTCCGGCTCGCAGGGCCCAGGAACTGGGGAGGGGAGACGGGAATCAGGAGGAAGAGAGACGGGGAAAGAGAAAGAGAGTGGGAGGGAGGAAGGGAAGGAGAGGAGAGAGCGATAAAGAGAGAGGGATCAGAAGGTAAGGGAAGAATGTGGAGATTGACAGAGTGGTAGAGAAAGGAATGAGATTTGAGGAAATTTGAAAAGAGATGGAAAGCAGGAGATGAACATGCAGGGAGATGAAGCAAGAGAAGGAAGGCAAGACATGGAGGATGGGGCTGTCTTTATTTTTATTCATATTTTCTGTATGTACGTTCAATTGTAAACACGTATGGTATTCAATTGTAAACCTGACAGATCATCAGAAGCTCCTGTAAGTACATGAACTGTCCTCCAAGCAATCCAACTGTGATGAAGGATGTCAAAAACTAAAAGTGAAATAGTATCTTTATAAAAATCGAGAAAAAGAGCAATCCCTTTAAGGTACAACAAACTACAGTACTTTCATTTTTCTCTGTGTGTGAGCAGATGTGCTGTTCAGATATTCTGACTGGCAGCCTACTTTAAGAGCTGAGTCAGCACCATGCAGCTGTGCACATCCTGTAGGGCCAGGCCTAATGAAAATGTTCTTACATTAGCTGAAGTTTGCTAATGCAGCTCTTCCTACTGTTATTCTGGGTGTATCAGCATGGCTGCCACATCTGACAGTCTTTGCTATGTGGCTCTCTTTGCTCCAGTGTATATTAGGAGTTAGACCAGGACATGGCAACCCTTGTTCCTGGAGTGCCACAGATGTTTCTGTTTTTTTTTTCATCCAAGCTTGATTGCACAGCTTAATTGATTACGTAGTTAAGGGATTACACAAAGCAGCAAGCAAAAATATCCGGTACTCCAGGATCATGGCAAACAATGACAGACGGCAGTAAGGGACTTTAATCTGGAAACTCTTTCCAGAAGGGAAAATATTGAACAAAATGGTGAGCACTCATACAAAGCTGGCGAGATAACCACAGAAAGGTGTGTGGTTTCAGTCTCCTTTCCACAATAGATGTCATTCCCCACTATTTTTAAATCCCTGTTTTTCTTAACTCTGCAGATTGAAAAGTCCAATCATAATATTGCTCAAAGGTTTGGATTCCAAAGGACACACATTAGCATGAGTAGCATCTGAAGCACATGCATCTGAATACCAGTTCTTTTCATTCTGCAGTCCACCAGCTGAGCTGTTATACCAGAGTGCACATCTTACACAGTTAGGATAGACAAATCACAGGTGCTGAAAGATCATGGAAGTCGCTATTATGTGATATGACAAAGAACACTCCGTCAACAAAAACCCAGCCCCCACAGGCAACAATACAGCCTACTGGGCTCACTTTCTAAGACTCTTGGCCAGTCAGCATTGGCAAGGTCATGATTCGATCTAAGCACTGGGACACACCGCATTGCACTTCAGCAAGAAACACCTAAGATCTATCACACTACTGTATGAGGTGTCCTTTCCTGACAACCCACACATACCAAAATCAACAATCTACATATTAAAACAACTACATACCATAGCCAACCATGTACATTTTTTTGGAAAGGAAACGCATTGGAATGGTTTCACTGAGCACAAACGTGCATTAACAGAATGTGACCACCATTACGGCTCAGCGACTGTCGCAGTTCAGTGCGGCGCGGAGCCGGTGGCAGAGCCGCCGAGGAGAATGGAGCAGAGAAATTGCTGGCGGCGGGAGCGGCGGATGGAGAGATTAATTCGCTTGTCTGATATGTAGATGCGGACTTTGTGACACCCTCTGAGGGACGCGCCGCGCTGTCACGATTAGATAAGGAAGAGGCGACCCGGCCCCCCCGCACAGCGCACACACTGCAGCGCCGTGTCAAACATGCCCAAAAACTTCCCCGCTCTTCTCAAATTCCACGGTGGAGAAGCGAACTGCCCGCCAACGTCCTAACCAGCACAGTCTATTGTTACCCTATTGTTACTCTCCCACACATTCACCTCTGTTCAGTTTTATCATTTATTTTGCACAATTTTTGTAAAAAGCTATAATTTAATGGCTTTAGTGTACTAATAAGTCCTATTTTTCACAATGGTAACCCATGACTTGACCCCCAGAAGATGCTGCTCCTCTGTTCAGTATGAATTGTACCTCCATGCATAATTATTAATTTTACATAAACTGCAACCAGGGAAAACCTCCTGCGCTTGTATTAAAATGTATCTATATTGTAATGTGTCTTGCGAAACTGTCCCTGCTGCATTGCCAGTTGCAGTGGATGGAGAGCTGTTTTCAAAAATAATACACTGAATCTAGTGTAAAAAAGCACAAGAATAACACAAATGAACAGCCAGCTTCCAGCACTCCGCAATCTGACTCTTCATGGCCACCCTCCCAACCTAAAGCCTTTCAGGACTGGCTTGCCTTGCTTTAGATACGGTCTGAAACGCTGGTGCATGATTTGACCCCTGACCGTTGACCCTCATCATCAAGGTTAAACGCGAGTTCGGCGTCTCTGCATCTCAACAGTCACCTGAAGCGGAGAATCTGCCTGGGATGCGCTCTTTCCGCAGCAGGCGCTGAGCAACACAACCCCACAAACAGCCCCAACGCCGTGGCATTTCCTTTAAGGTATCTCATTAGCGCTGACATTCTGCACCATCACTCCGCATTCCGCTTTGCAGACCTTCAAGGCGCACGGAACAGAGATGTATGGAACGCCTAATTTCCTCAGAACGATTTTGGATCACAGCAGAAGGTGCTGTCTTCCATCTCAGCACCCAGAATATTTTCTGACAAGCCGCTCGTCTTTGAACTGTGAATCGTATTTCTCATGCTGAATTTTGTCCCTACTCCATGAGCAGAGTCTACAGCATCTTATTAGGCACAGGGAAGACAGAAGAGAAAGAGGGGAAATGACTTACCATCCACAAAGCTGGGGAAAGAGGCAGTCTTCTTCGTTTGCTGAAAAAAAAAATTAATTATTGAACTCTCAGCCTTCCACAGTTGATGAGTTTACAGTGTCAGGAAATATTCATCCATCCTAACTTCTGGTTTTCACATAGAATAAAAAGCTTATAATAAAAAAAAACCTTTCAGCATTCAAGACACTCCTGCTTTTCACCCCAAGAACCAACAAAAATGCACAAACAAAGTCAAAACAGGACATCCATTCTAAATGAAATGATACTGCAGTAAGAAACATAATTCTCTGCAACGAGTTTCCTCCCATAAGTGACAATTTCAGCACAGGCTTTCATACGTTTTTCTTTATGTATTTTTTTTCTTCTTTTTGCTAGAATCGTTTATAGAAATATTTCTCGGTTGTTTGCAAATGCAAAAAAGTATTAAAAACAACACATCAGCAAAGAATTCACAGGTTTCAGCTTCCTGGACCTTTAAATCATAAAAAATTTAAATAAGACTAACAAATGCATGTAAAGTGGCACTGCAGGGAAAGTTTGAGTAATTTGTTTACGAGCTGCAACCAGCTGCATAAAGCTCTATCACTAGTAGATGTGGACTGTAACCCATACCACTCCACCTCAGGATACCGGGAGGAAAATCGGTCACATTTACATATTTTCAGCCACTGTGACAGAGTATCTTCCTCAGGGCCTGCGAGCAGCAGCCCTGAGCAGTTCCCCCCTGAACAACGGCAGCCACTAAACACAAATGCCATCCAAATGGAAGATCCACATTTAAGAAAATATTTGTTCTCATCAATTACTGCTAGGAGGGGTTGTCCCAGAGCTGTCTGCCCCTTAATAAAACAGAAGGGTAGGCGTAGGCTAACCTGCACTTACTGTATGCTAAATGCAAAGGCTTTCTAGTCTCTGTGCAAGCAAGGGAGACCTATGGAGCTGCTGAAGAAAACCTGGTTTACAATACGTGGCTTGCTTCTTTAAAGGCCTCCATTTACACAAGGCCTTTTGCAGGTGCTCCTATCCAGAGCAACTTACACTGCCTACGGTTTTTAAATACAGCCGAATCATAGAGCTGGGTATTTACTGAAGAGATTCAGGCTAGATATCTTACTCATAGGTACAGTGGCAGTGCCCCACCTGGGAATCAAACCTGCAAACTCAGTTTCCATCCCTGGCTTCTGAGTGTGTGAGTTGGTAAAGGCACTCCCTGCAAAAGCAGTCTATGTCCTATAGCTAAAACACTCCATGCAAAGCAGTCAATATCTTATTGGAAAAACACTCTCTACCAAAAGCAGCCTACGTCCTGTAGCCAAAACACTCCCTACAAAAGCAGTCTATGTCCTGTTGCCAAAACACTCCCTACAATAGCAGTCTGTGTCCAATAGTTAAAACACTACCTGCAAAAACATTCTATGTCCTAACCAGGTTTGAAACCTGTGCTCATTACTCCCTTTTTACAGCGCTGATCCTGGGTTAAGCAAAAGCTCACTCTGAAACAGGAAGGACAGCATGTAAACTAAAACATGACGATTAAAATTTGAAAATAATTATTTTCAGTATAAATGCACAGCATATGGCAAAGGCCAGAAGCAAATGAGTAATCTGGCTAGCAGATGTCGAAGGTTCAGCTCCACAGCCTTTCTCTAGACAAGCCTATAATTGATGGCGCAATTATACTTTTACAATGTGTGTCCATATAACTGTTTATCATTTATCCAGAGGATTTTTCGAGCACTAAAACATCATTTAAATCTAACCGTAAAATTCTGGCAGGTTTAACAAGCCTTTGTCCGGACAGCCAGGTCAAGCACAAGTAATCGGCCTGGATGATTACAGTAGAACCCGTTCCAACAAAAATATTTCCCTTCACAACCATGAGGCAGAGAGACAGGTGTGTGTTGTGTGTGTGTGTGTGGAGGGGGAGTCAATTTTTTTTACTCAATATTGACAGGATAAGAGATATATAATATATAATTTAAGGGAATGTGAAAAACAGCAAGTCACACGTTTGACCACGCTTCTGAAATTACCACGCCATTTATGCTGAGAGGAAGCATGCTGTGCTGCACTAAAATGAAATTTTAATGGGTATTATAAGATTAAATTCAGATAACTATGATATTTTTCTTGTTTTAATATTACTTAAATCTAATTAGTTACCTAGAAAGGCTATTCTGCTGAATTTAATATTATATTCCTTGCTTTGGAATATAATATTATTATTAAATTGTATTAAGTACATTTTTCTTTCATTTGCTTATTTTCAACACATTTTCGCATGTCATGCTTATTTTTCTTATTTCACAGTGTGTACTGGAAGCATGGTAAATCACCACCTACTAGAGTGTGTATTGTGTGCATTGTGCATACCTGTTTTTCACTTCCCTGTATATTGTACAGAACACATTTTCAAAGTGTTGTCATGCCCTACCCAACATAAACCCTACCCATCTTCTAACACAGATTGACAACCAACCTCTACAGAGGCTTTACTGTATAGTGATACTGACTTTTGACTTTTGAATATCACTTGTTGGTTTGCAAGGTGAAATTTATAGTTATTGATTAGAAATGGGCCTCTGTTCCTTTGTAGTGGTGCCACATCCATAACCCGGAGGCTAACACTGATCTAACAGCAGCCCTGAGCTGTCTGCAGTTGGGGGGGGGGGGGAGAGCACCCCCCCCTCCCCCTCCAGGCCACTCACCTCGGGGGCGTTGTTGTTCTCCACCGGGCCGTTGAGATCGGAGCGGTGCTGTCGCCGTGGCGCCTCCACATGGTTAGACACCTGCACAACGAACGGAAACAATAAAGGGTTAAAATCCTTAAATACAGGGGCTACTCTTTAAAGAAACCCCTTACAGACTGCATGACCGTGGACGGGCAGCGCACTCCTACTACGTGCAGGAACTCCACAGCTCTACTCAATCGACAGAATGCAAAAAGCCAAAAAGCTGAATGGTGATTCCTGATGCAAACTGATATAGCAACTGGTCAATGTACATTTCCCTCCCACACACAAGGAATACAAGGAATACCTGTAGTGCATTCGGCCTTAAGTGAACCATTACACGTACATCCACGCAAAATCTGTGATTTTACACTTATGTAACAAGAGACCCCCACACAACGTGTACTTATCCTGTGATTCGAGTGTGTCCCAATATGTCACAAAATATCACATTCACCTACATGCATTTAGCATGTCTGCTAAAGCGGGGGGGTCTGGAAGCACACATTATATGTGCTATGTTGGCCTTTCCTCACATTAAACATCATACAGGAATGACTCCCACATAGGGATGACATAACACACAGAGCCTCCTGCGTGACTAAGACTCGAAACTGGGTCCTACAGACTAAAGCTCTATAATTAGAGTCTGCCCATTATCATTAGCCGGCTACGAAAGGAAGTCCACCGTGGTGGGGAAGAATTGCTTTAGTCCCTCCGGGGTGAGAGTGGATTTCTGTCAGCCAGTGTTCCTCCTCCACTGCTGTACACAACCTCCTCTTGCTGCTCTCCAGCAAAACACTGTGTAGCTTGTATGGTGGGATGGAAGGCAGCCATAGGCTCGTGGGCAGGTGCATTTTATGAACGCGGACGCTTTCTGCATTCCCAAAATGCACCTGCCCACGAGCCACGGAGAGCTGTAACGCGCCCTGTGTGGATGCCAAGGGCACAGCGGTGATGCAGGGACACAGTGTTAATGGGAATTCCAGGAGGAAGGGGCTGGAACACCCTGGGCTTTCAAACTGCGACACCAAGCCTGCAAGGTCTACACCAACAGCCGTTTACATCAGGTAGAACCTTCCAGCGAACTGGTATTCTGCCTGGAGTTGTTGAATTTCACCATAATCTCACATTCGATTCTACCTCAAACTGGCAGGAGGCTTCTGAGGATCCGAGGGGGATCTGAAACAGTAGCTTCTGTTTGAGGAGGTCAACAGGAACTCAAGACTACATTCTGCAAGATATTTTCTCTTTCTCTTCTTGAATGTATGTACAGTTTATACATGTATATGTACATCTACCACGCTTGTCTTGAAAGGAGATTCAGAAAGGAAGGTCTCAAGGTTCAGTCGTTCACTAAAATGTGTGGTTGGGTGTGATTAAAGCATCATAGCCCCATTCATCCCTCCGACAATCACGGGTGAAATGCGCTCTTTGTTCGCCGACGCGCGGCGATCGGAATCGAAGGCAGCGGCGTTCCCGTCCAATCAGCGGAATGCAAATCTGAGGAGCGCGATCGGGGGGGGAGGGGGGATGGGGGGGGTCGCGAGGTGAGACGAGGAGCCCTGACAGATTCCCACCTCCCTGTTTTATTCATGGCCCGCTTCCTCGGCTCCTCCGGGCTCTTAATTAGACGGCGGGCTTCTCTCGTTCTTCGGCAGATCAATGCTAATGGCATATTTATCGAGTCCGCCGCGGGCGAACGAAGCAGGCGGTTTGCATCTCCTCGTCCCCGCGCGCCAGTTTACACACCAGCACGCTGCTCTTCGCCGACAACACCGTACTGCACGTCGAATGAAACCGATTCGAATTTCTCATTCAAATGCACTTTTTCTTTGAAGGTTTTCATTATGAGACGCGCACATGACTGCGAGGCCCACGTTCCTTATCTCCGTGATAATTCACTACGTCTTTTCAGTCGCTATTTAATGAACCAGTTAAACATAAGCTAACCGGATAAATTGAATTAATTTTTTTAAAATGTAATAAAATACAAATCTTAGGCAAAAATAAAGCTGGAGATAAGAGGCAAGTTAGCGCCACATAGCATTCGCTCTAAGTGCTGAGGGAGTGAGCAAATGAGGAAATAAAATGGCTCCCCTTTCTTCCAGACGTTTCCCTGTCTCCAGAGGCTCAGGATTAATATTATCTTCCATTGTACATTCAGGGCAAGAGCTGCCAAGCAGGAGTCAAATAGCTTTTTTGTGAAGTGTTTACTTTGGGAGATTGGTGATGGATAATCTTTCCAGGCACCTTGAGATCCCAGCAGTCATGAGCTACGGATATATCACCACCGCCGCCGCTCACTCATTCGCTGCACGGTCACGCCGATTCCAAGAAACGTAACAAATAAAAATAAAAATCGGCAGCAGGACGTGAAAAGGATCCCATTTGCGCTCCCGCTTTGTAGACGAAAGCCATCTGCGGCGGCAGGGGCTACTTAAGTTTAAAATTTACTTTTGAGCTGCTTTGCGCACAGGAGGGCTGAGCGCACCGGAGAGAATCGCTACGCCGCGGAAGGCGGAGCAGTCATCCCCGGCGCCTCACTGTTGCCATGCCAATAACACACCCATGCCGCAGAGCAGGTGTGGCTCCGTGTGAGAGGCCTTCTCAGGCCACGGGGGAACAGCGAGCCCCATCCCCCACCAGCGCCCCCCCCCCCCCCCCCCCCCCCCCCCCACCCGAGCCATCTGTCAGGCCAGGAAGAGGAGCACTGCAGGGGTTAATGAGAGGCAGGGGCAGACTAGGACTTGATGCACACAGAATACCTAAGCAGACACAGGGCTGAGCCATGCGCCTCTATGGGCATCCTATTGGCCTACACAGTCACTGCAGGTGCCTACTAATGACATATTTTTAAATAATGCAAAATACATCACCATAAATAATATAAAACCTGTGGCGAGTGAAAATGACATTGATTTAATCAAGCTCTGAAATAACGTACTTCACCTCAGCACTGAATTAAGTGTATTTTAATTGGCCATTATAAACATTTTAACTGGCTTGACTGTTCACCTTGATAGATCAATATCCACCAATCCCAGAAAAGGCAGTGATTTATAAATAAATATGGGGCCTATTGTGAAAGGCTGCCACCAAGAATAAGCTGTCTGTCACTCGAACCTGAGCCCAGCTCCTTCCAGAGGCACACACTGCAACCGAAGACATATTTTATATCGACGCCTTATTGGTTTAAAACAACGACCGAAGGATTGGGCCGAGGTGGCATTTTGGCCAATCTCCCAGCAGGTGCAAAGATAAAAGTCCCAAGACGAGCTGCCATATGGGGGGACAGGCAGGATGGGATCATACCAGTAGGAAGGTGAACAGACAGAGGTGAGGGGGTTCGGGGAAGGGGGGTTTGAAGCCCTGCTGGGGAGGGACTTGGCAGGAAGGCAATTACAAATCTGTCACCAGACCCGTGAGCACATAAACATCTTCCAGGCACAAATCTTTTTTAAAAATCCCTTTCACGACCCGAGGAGGAAGACAGTGGCAGAATGCAAGATGACCAGGATACGCACGATTTTACGGTGCTTCGGAAACAGATCGATGCCCATTACACACACTCAAATACGAGATGCTTTGAGCTGGCTGTCCCCTTAACGGCTCGCGGTGGCCGGGTTCAATGTTACTGCAATGCGCTGTAAACTATGATCTCTGAAGAACCTTCCAGCAAAAACAGACACTGTACGACACTGTCCTTAACAGATGGCATAGAGTTCATAAAATGTTCACAGCATAAATAATCCAAGCAGTGCTTTCTTATACAATATATGCAGTTCCCAGATATAAAAAATATGATAATAAAACATCATTCATAGCAAAGAAAACAATAAGTAAAATCCTGACTATGCCAGGGACTTTGAGAAAAAACATCAAATACATAGAGTAAAGAGTAAAGATTTAAACAGGTATAATGTAGGAAGGCCTCAATATTATCTAATAATAAACTAATAAATATTTGAATTATATATTGATTATTTTACTTTGATCCCTGAACATGTATTATAAGTATGCGAAAATGTTTTGTGCGCATCAAATCTGTTGGACGTGAATATGGAAAAATGTAAGAAATAAACAAACGCAAACACAAACAGTGACATTTAAAGCGGCCTATTATTAAAATACCATTCCCTGGCATTAGATTTGCCAGCAAAAAAAAAAAGAAGCTTTATCTGCATTTTCAAATTACGCTTCGGAAAGATTTCACTCAGAGATGTAGCTCCTGAAAATTGGATGATGCTCGCGACCTGTCATGAAAGCAAAAATTACAGGAATTTGATGCACCATTACTGGTTTATTTCATGGCTGTCATCTCCGCTGAACTGTTTTAATTTAATTTATGTGCGGTTATACGCCAGATAATAAAACCAACTGTTTTGTCACTGATATCGCAAATCAGATAACAGGCTATTTTTATTTGAGGCACATTCTACAGACATACTCTTTTAGCAGATTTTGAATGGGGATGCTTTAGTATATAGGGTATCGGTACTTTAATTAAGGTAATACGTTTGGCCACTGTCTGCACCATTCCCACAACGGCAGTAATGTCTCCACCCCTGTCCGATGCCCTCACCTGTTCCTGGGCCCACTTGGATCTCTCCTCAGGGGTGCGGGCACGGGCCTTCAGGCCCCTCTGCAGTTCGGGGTTGGTGTGGCGGGCGGGGGGGAGGTTGAGCGATTTGGGCCGGCCCTCGTGCCGGCGCGGGGTGCAGGGGGCGGGCTCGGGCTCGGCAGGGGGCGGGGCGAAGTCCTCGGGGGCGGAGTCGGGGGGCAGCTCCTCGGGGCTGTGGTCGGTGCCGCTGCTCAGGCTGCCCATGCTCATGCTCATCTTGATCTCGGCCACGATCTGGTCGATGTCCTCCTCGGTGTCCTCCGGGCCCTCCCCCTCCCCGCCCTTGCGGCCCCTGTAGGGGGACGAGCGCACCGAGTTCCCGTTGTCCTCGGGGGCGTAATAGTCCCCCGTGTAGTCGCCGCTGTCGCCCCCGTCGCCCTCCTCCTCCTCCTCCTCGTTGGGGCAGTACTCCTCGCTCTCCTCCCCTTCCTCCTCGTACTCCTCGTCCCGGGGCAGCGGCTCCTCCGGGGAGGCGGGGTGCAGGTCCGGGACGGGCTCCGGGCTGCCCTCGTACCCGTGCGCGTCGGCGTCCTGCTCCAGGGCCTCGCACGGCCCCTCCGACTCCGCCCACTCCTCCACCGCCTCCTGGCACTCGTCGGTGTGGGCGGGCGGCTGGGGCCGGGGGTAGTCCATGCCCTCCAGGTAGCTGTCGTCCTCGGGGCAGTAGCGGATGTAGTAGGTCACGCCCTCGTCCTCCTCGGGCAGGCCCTCGTCGTAGTCCTCCTCCTCCTCCGACGTGTTGTTGACGTAGTCGGAGCTGGAGTCCCCGTCCACGCTGTCGTGGTGGGCGCGGCGGTCGGCGTGCCCGCGCTCGGGCGTGGCGGGCGTGGTCGGCCGGCTGCCCCTGGGGTCGCGCTCCGGCGGGCCGCGGTAGGCGCGCTCGCCCTGGGGCTCCAGGTCGCGGTCCTCCACGGGGAAGGGGGGCGGGCCGGGCCGAGCTCGGGGCTCCGCCATCCCGCCGCAGGTCCCGGGCCTCTTCCTGTGAGCCATGGTGGGCTGCTTACATGCCATGCATCTCCTCTCTCCTCAGTCCTGCGGGCACAGAACAGCAGAGTCCCTCCTGTGATTAACAGCGCTATCAGAGACACCGCAACCGCGTCAAAGGGAAAGTTACGAAACCGAAAAACTCGACAAACAGGGAGCGAGGCACAGTTTTTGTCACAGAGATCCCCACGGTGCCATCTGAAGTGCTCAACGCAGCTACTCCACTTTCCATTCTGCGACGGCCTGCAGACACAATTAAAAGCAAACCGACTTTTCACAGCTCTGACAGAGAAATTCCAGTTGGCAAAGACAGAAGGGCGTAAATTTCATTAATCAAGGATAAAAATGAGCTCTGATGGGACAGTGAGAGATCCATAGAAGCCGCTGTCTTTCACAAGGCTGCTCTCTCTCAGCCGGCTAAGATTATCCACGTCTTTACCTTCCCATCGCCTCAAGCGGAAGCGATTGATCTGGCAGCCTGAACGCGTGTTCACCCCATGCAGCTGCGCACTGACGGCCGGGCCCGCACTGACGGCTCGCTGAACACTTATTGTGTGGGGTTACCTTGCGGATGCTGTTCAACGTACATGTTTATTTGAGACGTGAAATTCACTCTGCGGTTCTACATGAAGAATTCGATAAGTATTTGAAAATGAACCCTGGGGAGCTTGGCAGAATGTTTTTGACACATGCCAAGTCAGCAGCCCATACAAGGTCTGATTTATAAATGGTACATCCAATCAAAAACTCTCCCTGGGTTGTGATTTCAAGCTGAGCCACCCTCTGTGCCCGAGAAGAGGGTTCACTAGGGGCCACAGTTACATAAGGACTAGCTCAGTAGTTACTTCACTATTGCAGAGGCAGGTACGTAATGAGCACCTTCCTCTCCTCCTTGGAAACACTGTTCTATTGAAAGGCTGATGAGTTACAGACTCAACCTCGCCGTTTTGCAATCATCTGTAATAACACAGAGCTCAGAAGCTGCATTTCCTTATTTCAAACCTTAAGCTTACCACAATTCTTCCTATTAGTTGGTAAAATACGTCAGATTCACAGTAAAATGTTCAGTGTTAAATCAACTCTTAGTCCCAACTGGACTCATGTGTACTCTGTTGAGTTGAATTGAATTGGACACTTTACCGTGTACATTTAATTATATTCCGCTATACTGTACAAATGTTCTTGACCACTGAGAAGTAGGTTCAAAGGAAAAGCATAAAACAACAACAGTGTATCACTCTCAATTAATTAGGCTCCTCCACAGCACAGACAAGCAAAGCACACGATCAATATTCAAATCGAGAGCTTCTACGCGGAACAAAGAGGGAGCCTTCCATAGACGACAGCTTTATGAGGGATTCGTTCCCAGATGTCTAATCCCTACGTCAATCAGGGCCGTGTATCGATCGCCACAACACAGCAGATAAGCACTCCCAGGCACTTCTGATCAGCCCCTTTCATTCACAACCGCAAGTGCAACGAGGAGCTCGGCTGGATCCAGAGGTGGGATTACCTGTTCAACGCTGATGTTAGCCGTTTAATTATTATTTCATTCACACCTGTGAAAACCGTCCGTCACAGTGTAACAGAGCGCCGGAGAGAGAGAAAGGATCCCGTCCGGCAGTCCTGGACGCACACAACCGCGATAACTCACGCACAGACACGCATGCGGTCCCATACACGCACATACAGACGACACAAAACTCAGTAGGACAAAGAAACGCACAACAGGTCAGGAAATACAGTGGCACCATTTTAAAAGAGAGAGAGAGAAAGAGAGAGAGAGAGAGAGAGAGAGCTGTGCAGGCCAGCCCTTCCCTATTCACCCTGCCCCCCCAACACCCCCTCCCCCCTCCCCTCACCCCCCCCGCACAGGCTACCAGGCACTACTGCTCTCTGAGGGCCTTTTGTTGTTGCCTTCCCCTCTTGTTCCTCCCTCCTTTTCAGTAATATTTTCCATCGCCGGTGGTTTCCGAAGCTAATTACCCCCGCGCTGTACACAGGCCGGCCCTTCTCTGGCGTCCGGCTCGGCCTCCTCCCTGCTGGGGAGCAGCGCGGTGCTCAGGCACAGAACGCTCCGAGCCCCGATGACGGCCAAACACCGGCTGCGAGTGTTCAGCGACCGCTCTGAGCACCTCACAGTTCACCCAGCCGCCGCCCCCCCGCCAAACCCCCCCACCCCAAAGTCTCCCTAACCCTCGTGTTCACATCAAATCCTCTGGTCGCCTAATCAGACGCCTCAGGCTCCTGCTGCAGCCGCGTTCACCCACACCGGCTCCCTGGTCATTATTTTCCCTGCTTGCCTTGCTGTCGTGGCGGTTAATCCATACCCAGTGCATTCCTGCCGTCTTCCTTGAATAAAACACAAGAAGTGCGTCTTCCCTAAAGCGAGCGACGGCAGCGACCGGCAAAGTAAGGCTACTAAAACGGGAGAGAGGCCTACCTGCCTTCCTGATGCTGAGAGCGGCTGGTGAAAGATAGGCTTCCTATGGGATTGTCTGACAGACCTGCGCCCCACCACCAGCTGCCGCGCACTCCTCCCCCTGCTCCGTCTTCCGTCTCCAAGCAGTAAGCCCCGCCCCCTTCCCACAAGGAATTACTGGTTACTAAGGGTAACTGCCTCCCATGGGTACCACTGACCTGTGACCCACGCTTTATTATTTCGCAAAGCTGTGTCCCCGCCCCACCCTCTGGGCGTGGCTTGCATTGTATCTATGGATACCGCATGCTTTACAGCAGCACGGGCAAGTGGAAGAGCGCAGCTCTCCTGCTCCGCGTGGGGGACCGAGTCCTGCATTTGCATCGTAAATTCCCCGCTCGGCGGCGTTTTATTAAATTTGAATACATTACCATGTGAATGGCTACTTCGTAACAGTAATACAAGGAGGACTCCGTCCTGCCCGTTCTGTTCAATTTGACTGAAGCCAACGCGTGCCCGTAAAACTCAAAGGAAAGGGTCGAAGCCCCGCAGGTACAATCTGAACGGGTCAAAATTGAAACTGAAACGGCTTGTGCTCAGATCTTCTTTTACTATCGTACTTCCGTGCCGCGTGAGTCAAAGGGGCCTGTCTCGGGCTGTAGAAAACCAGAGCGGTAATTTGTCTGCAAAATGAGCTGCCAGAAATGACTGCGAGGACACAACTGCGAGTATCGAATACGCCGTGTGCTTCCTCTAAGACTGTCTGCCAGAGACAAAGAGGCCCTGCGGTTGTTAAAGGGGGAACGGAAAGGGAAATTTGAATTTGTACCGTTAATTAAACATGTTCCGTTCGCCGGCGTACTCAATTAGGTTCCGCAAAGCAGAGTTTCCCAACAAGGCCTAATTAAAAACAATAATCGGGGATTTTTCACACGCGAGCCGATGAACGATATTAAGAACCATTTCGCTGCCTTTAGCCAATAGCGCTTCCGATGCAAACAAGGCACGGCCGCAATAATAATGATTTTGTAAAGCGAACGCGCGCGCGGAATTAGAAATCAAACGCAAACAGGCGCAGTGGCGTCCTCCTGGAGGACAACCTGCCCGGCTTTAAAATGAATCTGCGGTAATTGCCGTAATCATCTCCTTAACGGCGCGTCGGCGCTGGTTAATTTAAACACCCGTAAAAAAAGCCACAGAGCTGGCGGCCCTGCAGGACGGCTTTACGGCGGTCCCGTCAGACCGCAGGACACACAGCGCCGGCGCGGTCGTTTCGGGGAGAAAAACGGCACCCTGAACATCGAGCCTTTACGCATCCTACGGGATCTGTGGGAAGCAGAGTACCGCACTCCGGACGTGTTGGGGAAAAAAAAGACCTGGGAGAAATTCTGCTTATGTAATTACCATTACATAAGCAGAACGCATAAGCCATCGCTGAATTGAGTTAAATGTGATATGCATATACAGGGTGAAGCATTGGTTGGTATATTGTTAAAAGAAAGTGTATAACAGGCCTTCAAGACCCTTCACATGACAAACAAATGAAAGCCATGGATTTGGTGCCATTCTGTAATCTATGTGGCTTTCCAGCAAAACACCATGTAGGGTGAGGAAGAGGAGGAAGACTATACTGAAGGTCACACAGGGGTGCAGCATGCATCATCCCTCATCCCTCAATCTGGAATTCACAGGGACATTTTTGAAGCCACTCATTCAGCCAAAATCGACAGCTGCAAACATATATACCTATGACGAACTGTTCACTATGTGGGGCAGCCCCATTGCCTTCTGGGATGGAGAAGAACAGAAGGTATTTGATTTATACATGAACACTTTCACTAACCCAACAAGGCAGCTTTGAGAAACCTTTTAAGAATGAAAATCATAACTGGCAGTTTAAAATTATGGAAACTATGCAATTGTGGCACTTTCAGTGCGAGGTTTCGATAGCTGGACTGAAGATCACCACCAATCACAGCATTCAGGATTAGGAGAACGAGGGACGAGGGAACTGCGATGCTGACGGAGTCTCCTAAACGAGCGCCACAACGGGGGCAACATAGCTCAGGAGGTAAGAGCGATAGTCTGGCAGTCGGAGGGTTGCCGGTTCAAACCCCACCCTGGGCGTGTCGAAGTGTCCTTGAGCAAGATATCTAACCCCTAACTGCTCTGGCGAATGAGAGGCATCAATTGTAAAGCGCTTTGGATAAAAGCGCTATATAAATGCAGTCCATTTACCATTTAGCCATCATCACACTCTCCCCCACCCAAACTGATCCACCTTTCCACACATGGACGTAGCCACTCAAATATTTATAAAAAGGAAATGACAGTTGGCCTCTGTGATCTATACTGTCTGCAAACATTCTGTACACAAAAAAAAAAACAAATGGACCATAATACAGAATAGGCAAAAGGCGGAGAGGAGAAAACGGGAGACTTTCTGGTTCTTCGTAAAGTGTTGCCCAATCTCCAGTGATGACTGTTCCCCTGCTTCCGAACGCATTCATCAAGACCTGGAAACAAGCGACCCCGCGCATTAGACCGTAGGAGTATGATGCATGATTTCAATTTAAAAAGCCAGAGATCCAATAAAATTTTGAGCGGATTTACTGCAGTTCCAGGCCTCTGCGGGCTGACAAATGAAAGTGCGGAGCCCCTCAGAGGGGCGCGAGGCTCTGCCTGTTCCTTTCATCCCACGTAGAGAAAACAGGCGATGCTCAGCGCCTAATAACCGCACAGACAGAGGAACGGATGAGCTGATTTCTGTACCGAACCTCCCCCACATCCCCCCCCCCCCACACCTCTCCAGATACTGAAAGAGGCCACTCTCCCTTGCGCATCAACGATAAAGCACCCCAAACTGTCCCGACTCTGTTCTCTGACTCATTCTGCAGCAAAAACTGTTTGAAGGGCGCGATGAACGGAAAGGGAGAGAGAGAGTGCCCGACTGCTTCAAGAACTTCAAAGAGTGTGTTTTAATTTCTTGGAAAGGCTGCGGCCGGTGTGTGGTCTTCACCCCCCGCGAACGCCGACCCAGCATCCTCGGCGGCCTCCCGCCGCGCTCCGTTTTCCCCCTCACGCTGCGCGAGACGTGATTTTTGCGTGCCACAGCAGATGTCGGCGTCACCCTGACAGTTTAATCATTCATCACTCTTTGTTGCGGGCACCCCGGATTTATGCTGTAGGAGATATCAGGACACGCGGATTAGCTGCCGGAAGAAGTAGCATGCAAACAGGCTGCAGCCTCAGCATCGTGTTATGACAGAGATGCTCCCAGAATGCCAGTCAAGAGTGAACCGACCAAGAGAACATCAACGAGAGCCTCCTCAGAGTAGCTCTGAGCAGTCAGTGCATTCAGCAATAGCACCCCGTGAAGCCCTCAGCCCGGTGGATTTAACACCTCTTTCTGCGGCGTCTTTAGCTGAAAACACCTTCCGTTTCTGTCACTTTGTCAGTCAAAGCCCTCTGCGTAGCCTTAGTAATGGGTGCCGAGCGACATTCTGCAATCAGACAATCGCCCGCTCGGCGGATTCTTTTATTCTGCAGCCTTCCTCGGCAGCTTTGTGCCAGAAAGCAACATTTCTCTGAGATATACGGAGATCATTGTCACCTGTGACAGTTATCTAGAGCGAATCTAACCTCGGTGACGGTTTGATGAGGAACTCAATGGCAGCTTCTCTTTTCCGCCACTGATTTCTCCCAGCACAAATACCAGCCTACACTAATGCTATCATAGTATGTAATAGGAATATATAGCACCTACTAACATTGCTATATTTTACAGAACCAACAACGTACTGGAGTGAGTTCTTGTTTTACGTAAATGGACACTGAAATGATGAGAAGGGGGATGTACACACTGGAGTCATTTCAGGCACGGCTGGTGAGACGGGCACTTCCTTGTAAGGAAGACTTATTATCAGGGATGAGTTACAGCTTCAGATTAGTCAGTGACACCTTCCTTGTTGACTTGACGAATGCCCCTTCGCTCCCCGTCCTGTCGTTGGCTCGCTATGAGGGGGAAATGAATCCCCGTCTCCCCCGGTTTCTCCAAATCGGAGCGGGCGGCCTTGCTGGGACAGCGCAGAGGCGCGGCCCCATCCATCTGCTTGATGGGAAATGAGCGAACGTTGTGGGACTGCTAACGCCAACACCTCAGCCTTACAGGGGGCTTTCTTTATTCTTTATATTCCAACCATGCTGGATTAGAGGAAACTAGTAGGCCTATCAGTAACTAGTACAGATCACCAAATTATTATTCATTTGCATCCCTGCTCTGCAGTTTGGCTAATATAGAATGTGTGGAATGTAAAAAAAAAAAGAAAAAAAAAAAAAGAAAAAAGGAGTACCGACAGACATTTTTTTCTTTTTTGTTTAAGTGGCATGGGTGTAGTGCCAGCTTTTTACAGAAATGACTGTATTCTAAACTTCAGATCAACCATGTAATTAATTACCACAGTGCGCTGGGGACCACACGTCCTGACTAAATCTGTGTTCAAGCTTTGCTTTCATGTTTCTGTGATGACTTAGCTTAATTTGAGCTACTTTAGTCAAGTTAATACAAACATTACCTGAGGTAGCCTAGCTTTGGTGACATGGATTTGTAATCCTCAGATGAGATTTGTCTAATGTAACCCTCTCGCATTCAGCGTAATGTCCACACATTTGTCATTTTCAAACAACAGCTTTAACATAGGTTCCAAAAATAAATTCATTTGTTTGTCATTTTACATGTCGAACAAGTATCCGAATGTGTGCATATGAAGTTACATCCCAAAGAGAAGCATTAGTGTTGTTGAAAAATTGTCACTGCTGTTTGCAGATAGAAATACCGAAGGCTACAACATGAATTTTTACAGTTTTTGAACCCGATACGCGTTCGTTGGATTTTACAGTCATTTGGGGCCAGCTTTGCTATTTTGGCTTGGAGGTGCCCAAATACGTCAGCAGGATATTTCCTCCCAATCATGATAAATGGTGATGAGACTGAGAGAAGCCCAGAAGAGGACAGCTCTGATATATCAGTCAGTTCTATTGTATTAACCAGTCTTTGTCTGACGGGATCTGACAGCACTAAACAGAACGTCAGAAATATGGTAGAGACCGAGAACGTTGAAAGTACGTCACCGAGCTCGCTCGACAATGGCATCTGTAACAGAGAACACTGAGACAATGTGCATCACAGCAAATAGCCTCGTTCTCAATGCACCTGAAGCTGGCAAGGATGGGTGAAGAGAGAAAGTTTTGGGCGATGGCTGTTTTTAATGAATGGGTCGCTTGTGCAAAAGTCTTAACTGCCAAGTGGTTCCTGAAACAAAAGTAACTTTTCTGAAGTAAGAACAGTTTACTTTAGCAAAGGTCTTAACAGTTTACTTTAGCAAAGGTCTGCCATTTGGACATTACTTCATAAGCAATAAATACATTCATCTGTGATCTACAGTAAAGCATGATTGCTATATGGTTCGACAATGTAAAAAAAAACATGGCAAAATTAATCAAGGTTATGGCTCCACCTTGAGGCTATATCAATGCCATATTGGGTGTGTCATAGCACTGAACAAACCATGGCTATGACAAAACAAATGTTCCGTGGGTCTAATGAAACCTAAGGATTTTACATTCATCCCATAAAGACCCATCCCTTATGTGTTGTATTGAATAACCACACACAGGGGCATATGATTAAATCTAGGCTACTGCTCACCCTGCCATGCACTACTTACTTAATGATCTGTTCAAATCTTTCTTCTACTTCCAATCTTGTACTATTCTCAGTAATTCTGAATGTGAAAGACAGAAAATGTCAAAAATGGAGGAAGCTCAAAGCTTTGGAACACAAAGTTATATGCCTACATGGTTTCTGCTCAGCAAGTTTTCTGTCTCCTAGTCTGACTCGCCCAATTACCACACACTGAGTGAAAAACATCTCAGCATAGCCACTGTCAAGGCTTCAGGGCCATTTTGATATACATTCCTCATTACAGGGCATGGCTAACTTTTTTGTTTCCAAGTTACTTTTCCAGAAAACTTAGTCACACTCATGTTTAAAATAAAGTGTGGGTGAGGTTTGGCATTGTTGGGGGTGCAGGCAGAAAGAATAAATAAGGATTAAGTAATGATTCTGTTTGTACTTCTCTACATCCAATTTTCTCTCAAAGTATTATTCATCAGTGAAAATTGGCAGGCTATTTTTACAAAATGGCATATGGAACCAAGAAGCTTACTTTTTGCCTTATCACTGGCTTTCAACGAAAGTAATACTTTTGCTTTCTTAATTTAAATATATACTGTACATGGATTAAAAATAACCATAACAATAAACGCATGCTGTAAATGAACTGTTGGTTTGAAAATACCGAAATAAATAGCCAAAATAGCTTTGACTCTGTATGTAGTACTATATGCTAAACATATGCTAAGGTTTCAACTTGGTGCCATAGAGAGCTCATCAAAAGACTTGTGAAGCCTGAACTGTAGATTTTTTTGTTTTGTTTAGTTTGACACCATAAATAGACTTTTTCAAGTCATGCAGATACTTGAACTTTGAGCTGGAAATCCTGTACTCTGGCCAACGTTTATGACCTCGGCAAACCCTCCACTACATTACAGGCTGTTTCTTTTGCTTTGCAAAAAATACTGTACGCAACACTGAATAAAAAGCCTGTTATTAGCATGGAGAGCTTAGATAAAAGCTATTCGGTCTATCAGCACTGAGAATAGAGAGACCTCCCGGAGGCATCAAGGTTCAAGAAGCCTTCAACAACTCCACCCCTTGCAGCCTCTTGCGGAACATGAGCTGCCAGATGCCCTACATCAACTTAAATGACTGGCTTAATCAACCATAGCCGCATCATTAAATACCAAATTAAAGTCATGAGATGCAGCCAACCAAATACAAAAATAACAAGAAAATTTACAGGACAAATAAATGAGGGGCATTTTGTCAGAGAGCTGTAAAATTCTCTAGGCACGCCACAGGTAAATGGCACACCGGAGGAGTAAGCGTGTCTGACAGATAACATTTTTCGTGACAGTTTCAATTTGCGCAATTAGCATTTCCCAGGTGAGGTCTTTTGAGGATATAAAATCCTTATACAAACTGCAAAGCAAAATAACCATTGGCCTCCCCTTTGGGGAGGCAAAGAGAAAGAATTTTTATTTCGCGAGATAGGAGAGTTCTTGGCTGCTCGCTGCTCGCTGCTCACCCATGCCTGAAAATTGCCTCACAAAATGAAATCCAGAGGAGTGATGATGGTGCCTCTTCACGGGCACTCACTGCTTTTTTTGCCGACTGCCACACTGTTTCACAAACCCTCAATCTCCTTCACCTCGCCTGCCATCTCCGAAGCCTCCGCTGGGGCTCTGACAAGTCCTCTCACACAAATGAGGAGCGGGCCTTTGTCTAAGTGCTACAGCAGCTCCCCGCTGCCTGACTCCGAATTGAGCACAGGGTTAAAGGCAACATGAACACTCAAGAGACGGGGCCCTCCTCTTCTCCTCTCAAGGACAGGTTTATGATGCATTCCGCTTTTCCTCGTCCGTCCCTAACGAGCGACCGGGTCTCCAAACTAATCGCGCGGCCTGTGACCCGCCATTTTCTTTTTGATTTCGCTGGCGACCTCGATTTACATGGGAGAGAAACTTACGGTCGGTTCCACCGCTAGAAGCCGCGTAGAAACGAGGGCAGCCCCGCAGCTCTTTCTGTTGGGATGAAACGCCGTTCGCTCGCTTCGTCTTCAAAGCGGCTGTTATGATATGATACGAGCAAACAGACTCAGGCGAACGTGGGGGGGGGGGGGGGGGGGGGAGGGTGGAGACGCCTGAATGGGGCCTCTGTCGCGCGCCTGAATAAAGCAGCCTTCCTCTCATTGAGATTCCGCGGGCGTCGCCTTCGCCGCCTCCGCGGGCAGCGGGGGGCGAGAGAGTCAACGAGAGGGCCGGGAACGCGCAGCCGACCGGGCTCCCCGCACGCCTCTCCTCGCCGTCGCCCCGGCAACCCCTTTGTTTCCATGGGCGAGGTCAGCCTTCCACTCAGTGAATCAGCGACGGGAGCCTTTCGACCACGGTGCACGGCCCAGACACTGCACTTCAGGCCACATAAATCTCACAAGGACAAAAACCCCACTGGTTGTTATTATGGGCCTCAACAGAAGGACAAACACTATATATTTGCTCGGCTGTAAATGTCTGACTGGAATGGTAAATGCATACAAGAGGGACACTTTGCCGTGTGTACAGACATGGTCATAACGCCGCTGAAGGCATCCATCTCCGGACACAGGGTACTTTAGACACTGGCCCGAAGTCTGAATGCTCCAATGCCAGATGAGATACGGTTTTCACATAAGGGCTGTCTTCCATTGTGTGAATGCCTGCTTATCTCTCAGGAAAAAAATGACCAGCGTTACTGAGGACCAAATCTCTCCGGACTGAGAGAGCCCAGCTCAGAAACACATCACCTGCGAGGTATACATACGGGATTGGTGAGGGGGTACATGGTGCAAAATGACGCCTATAAAAATGGCACTGCCACACACGTTTATTTGTACCAGAGCCCTTGCGGCCAGAGCATATGGTACCTGAGGCGTAGGGGGGCATCATCCGAACGCAGGAGGGTCTCGTTGCTCTTTATCAGGACGGTGTGCCCATATCTTACCATCTGCTCTGCGGTACTTAGTGACAGGTACAATGGCTCCGGAGGCTCTGATCACTGCAAGCCAGCTGGAGTCCCTCCACAGACATGAAACATGCTGACTTTGTTAACACTGTGACACAGATGGATGCAGCTGTGGCTCTTGTCAGTAAAGTATAGACAAGGAGCACTGCATACTTGCACACTGACAGGCATGCACAGGCTAACACTATAAATGGCACTGAAACCACATTATGTAGAGAGGTAAAGACACAGGCTGATTTCTCCCTCTTTCCCTCTCTCTATCTCTCTCACTCTAACACACAAACACACATGGACACACACACACGCACACACACACACATGTACACACATGCACACATACACATACACACACACACACGCATGCTTGCATGCACACACACATGCACACACATACACACACACACACACACACACACGCACACACACACTCCTATCTGCTCTCTCTAGCATGGGAGAACTCCAGAGAAGAATAACAAACAAGCCCTGACCAATATCCCGTCCCCTGCGCCTCCGGGCAGAAGCTGGAGTGGACCACAGATGGTTTTATGACGATAAACAGATCAAAGGGTGGGAAATAAAGGAAGTTAAAAAAGGAGGGGGAATTGTTCCAGGTGCGAAATGAAAAATGGCCCCCCTGTGCACACGGGCCCGGGCGCCCTTTAGATGGCACACGGGCGCCCGCTCAGGCAGCGGGAGCGATCCGGCGTGACAGCTCCGCTCCCTCGGACCCGCCGCACACACCTGCCGCTGGACAAAGCGGCCATCTTGGCCACCTGTCATCCCCTCGCCGTTATCTGGTGATTCAGCAGCAGCACAGATTGTGTAGTAGCCGTGCCAGTACAGGAGAAAGAGAGGAGGAAGGTCGTTGGGGAAATGTGTAAAGAGGCATGAATAGACACTGCGTGCGCCTTGTTGTGCGCAAACCGGAACACAGAAACAAGTGCGTTGGGATGGGATTTGTTCCATTTACTTCAGGTAGCCAGAGCAAATCACTTCCCCCAGTTTCGTGGGGGAAATGGAAAAGGGAAGGCTACATGTTTTTATTAGCATTATCATAATAATATTTTTATTACTATGATAGTATGTTTCAGAAATTGATTGCTGCGCAGTTTATTTAATTGAGTTTGGGAAGAGAAAAGATTTTAAGCGGTTAATCAGGACGATGATGAAGTTAAATTAGTCACACTTGGCTGGCATCGTTAGAAATTTGTTCAGAGAGAGGATTGAACTGATTTAATAAAATAATGAGAACAATCTACCAATTCCGGGTTTATCTATGCAATATGTTGGGCAGACGGTAGACTCATTAAAACTTTAATGTCGGATAATTGGCTCGGCCACGAGCGGAATGTTGAGGAAGACGTTGTGCTAGTCAGGATGAAATCACCTGGAATCCCGGCTCGAGTGTTCTTGACCACACGGAAGCCCTGACTGAACGTCAGGCTTTTCCCGAATGGAGACAGTCACCTCAGGGACACAGAAGCCTTTCTGTAGACCACTGAATTCCCGCCCCATTATCTGAGTCAGAGAGGCCGGCCCTACGTGGCTCTGTCTCCATGCTTTGCCTGATAAAACTCCTGCTAATGCATATCAAAGGCAGAGGATATAGATAAAAAATGTTATTATCTTTTTAAAAAAATTAATTTGTCACCCAACGTGGGGCTGAATTAATTTGTCACCCAACATGGGGCTGAACATGTCCTAATTTTTGAATGTCCAATTATCTGCAACTGCAGCCACGCAAACCCCACTGTTGATGAAGGAGAGTGTCCAGAGAGCCTCTTCGCATGCAGTTGTTGCTCTTGTCAACCCAGCTCACACAGAGTGGAGTCAGAGGAGGACCTTTTGTATGCGCCTTTGACATGCAGTCCACAGGCTCCCAATCAATCGTTGACCCCAAACCAACTGAACCCTCCCGCACTCTTGGCGACACTATTGTACGTCGCCCTGTGGAGCTACCGATCAGACAGCACTGGCAGGGTCAGGATGTGAACTGACACCGTGGGTCATTCTGCACCCAAAAAAATGTTCAGTTTGAGGATAAAATGTAAGGAGGAGGATTATTCTGCAAGGCACTGTACATAATCCTCTGCTGTTGTGTGATGGAAATATACACATTCGCCTTGTTTGTAAATGCACTGCGCCTCCCCTCCCCCCTTCAAACTGCACCTGCTGGGGCTCGCTTTGGAAACAAAGTTTAAAGTGACATTAAAGTGCTTCTGCTGTCCTGCACCCCTGCTGGGAGCCTAATGCATGGGATCCACGCCGCAAGTACAGCACAGGGAGAGAGAGACCAGCGACTAGAGGATACTAGGAGAATAGCTAATAGCTATGCGGGGAGCTGTCTAAAATGCTCTTTAGCCCCCTGGAGATCATGTGCAGAGAAAGAATTTTACTTTTTTTAAACTTTGGCACCCAATGTGGGACTGAGCATTTCCAATTTCCACCCCAATTTGGAATGGCCAATCATCTGCAACCGCAGCCACATGCTGCAAACTCCACCGTTGATTCAGGAGAGTGTAGACATCCACGGTTCTCCTCCAAAACCCCTCCAGCCAAAACAGATCGAAAATATCATTCACTGCACTCAAAAAACCATCCAGGCCGTCAAAGCCATGAAAACGCTAAAACTGAAATGATATTCGCTAACTAGAAAAATATCCATCACAATAAATCCATCCATCCATTATCTATAATGTCATTAACATAAACCGGGAATCACATGAAGGATTTTTCTTGAATATTTCTGAAGCCAGATGCATTATTTGAAACTGTCAATAAACTTAAATAGGTACCAGTAAAAATGAGTTCCACTGATGTCTAAAGGGTTAAATTATTTAAAATAGATATTTGGCCTTGGCCAGTGCTACACTCAGCATTCTATTAATTACACTTGGCACTTTGTTAAAGCCTTTCGCGCACAATGCTGCACAGAAGCAAGATAAGAAAACCTAAAGCAAGAATGACTCACAGTGAAAAAGAAATACAGTGAAGTTTCTTTGAAATGTTTCATTTGAGGTACAAAGTATTTATCAAACACCATGCTAAGACCATCTGCTGGGTTTGCGAATTGCACATTCATTCCAACACATTTCCTGGCTGTAGACCGCAACTGCATATTGTCAAGTACGGATATTTTTTCAGAAATGAAGAAACAAGCAGTGTGGGAAGTAAAATGGAAATCATCAATTATATTCTATAGCAATAGCAATGTGATACTGACTGCCTCAATTAGGCAAATCAGTCCATGATCAGGCTGGGTCCTACTGCAACAGTAAAATGTTTGGTCAGTATTAATATTTGTATGAGGACCCAAATATAAATGAACTCAGTGATAGCACCCCCACAGAAAGGCAAGAAATGTATAATTCAATGGACTCTACACAAGACAAAAGCACCATGCATGCAAGTACAGACACACGCGTGCACAAACACACACACACAGAACATTTATAGGTGCTGACATTTTAAAGGAAGGACAATGAACAGTCTCGGTAGCATTTGATGTGTGTCCTGGGGTTTATATATTACTGTGGAGAACTGGAGAGGTCGTAGGTTAACTACATCCCAGCCCAGTCTTAGTGATAGTCTTTTTCTGTAGAGTAGGAGAGTAAAGAAAAGCCACAATGACATGAACAGAAGACAAAAGAAAAAAGGGAAAGAGAGAAATTGAACAAGCTGGTGTGTGTGCGTGCGCATGTGTATGCACGTGTATGTGTGTGTGTGTGTGTGTACATGTGTGTGCATGTATGTCTGCTGTAGAAGTATATTCAGTGTCTGTCAGTGGTGTGCACTCATGCATACCAAGCATTCAAGTGTGTGGCTGTGAGTGCAGAGTGAGAATCGATCTTGCTCTGTCGCAGAAAAGCCCCAAAGTGTGACTCCTGACAGTGTATGGCAGGTTCTGGAGGATCTGGTTATGTTCTGTATCTCTGAAATGTTCAAGTGGTCCCCAGGGGGAGGGGGGGGCACATAGGGTGCACGGATTCAGTCAAACTTTAGGTTCAGCTCAGTGCATCCGTTCCATATCTCCAGAGAGCTCCAAAGCAAAGCACTAAGAGTAAAAATTCACACAGAACAGATAAGCAATTGGTTTCAGAAAATTACTTCAGTTTGCAGCCCACTTCCAAAGAAAAGAAAATGCCAGACTATAAACCCTGTGTTAAATGCAATCTGACAGTGCTGTTAGTCTGAGCACAAATAATGTATGATTAAAGCTATTTTAAGATGGGTGTCTGCTCATTCTGTGTGTTCTCTGCCCCTCATTCACACATAAAGCAAACACAGAAGTCAAATTGTCTGAAGACAATTAATATGCCCTGAGGTTTTATTGATGACAGGTTAGAAGTTTCTCAGGGTGTAAAGCTTGAAATTGAACGGCTGCTGCATTCAAGGTGGTCACCGGTTTTACCCAAGCCATGTGAGGTCAAGCATCTGACTGTGCGGTAAGGAATTAGTCTGGACTGATATTGTGTTCCTTCACAGCAGGAAATTCAGTTCCTTCAAAAATGCATTGCATTAGAAATGAGTGCACATCCACATGGTGTATATTTGTGCATGCTGTTAAAGAAATTGTGAGTGTGTGTGTGTGTGAGAGAGAGATAGAGAGAGAGAGAGATGAGAGAGACCTGCCACTTCAACATAATGTAACAAGAGCAACTACCAGTGGCCAAACACAAATCAAAGAGACAGCGATACGGGTTGAGTTTTTTTTCTGCTGTACTAGCGTCAGAGCAGAACAGAGATGAAATCAGAATGTGCTTTTATGGTCCCTAGTGGCACGCGATGACATTAAACGGCGGCCCTTCTGGGAAGCGGTGACGTGGTGAGGCACTCTGGTCATGGGATTACAGCGGAACAGGCTTGAGCTCTCTGTGATCGCCTCTGACATCACTCACTCATCCTGTTTTTTTTCCCCCCATAAATCCCCTCTCCGCTGTGAAATGCAGATGTCAGAAATCAGCCAATCTATTCACTGCACATTTACTTGTGATAATAATTGTACAAAGGATGAGAGAGTGCGCACAGCATCCACTGCATACCAAGGCTTTGCTTAGAAATGCATTTAAGCTGCAGTCCTAATGAAAATGCCATTTTCTGAAACTAGTTAAACTGCCAGAAAGGCCTGTCTGCTACATGCTGTAAAAGTGCTTGAGTTTCTCAGCCTCTTGACAAACTTATTAGGGGATGAATTGGCATTCAGTTAAGCAGACAGCTGCTTACTTTCCCAGATTCAAAATATCTCTCTCTCTCTCTCTCTCTCTCTCTCTCTCCCCCTCCCTCTCTCTCTCTCCCCCTCCCTCCCTCTCTCTCTCTCCCTCCCTCCCCTCCCCCCCCCCTCTCTCTCTCTCCACACACGTACTCACATTGAAACACACAAGCATTCCACTTAATTCTTCCATTAACCCCTTCATCATTAGGTGGCTGGCTATCTAGCAACTGAGAGCACAGGTAAAGAGATAAGCAGACTAGGTGCTGAGAGGCGAGTGGGTAAAATGCATGTGATGGGCAAAGCTGATCTGCATTCAGTGAAAAGCGCCACACCCATAAGGCCTCAGGAGTCCGCTAGCAGCCTACACAGGAGAGTGGTGACATTTGATAATAAAGCGAGCACCCTATCATTGTCCTTCGGTTCAGTTATTTCACACAAAGCCTTTCAATCGATGATTGATGACATAGGTCTATAAAAAGAGGACACAGCATTAACATTTACAAAAATGCATAACTCAGACAGACAGTAAACAGCGCCTCAAACGCCCCCCCCCCCCCCCCCCCCCCCAGAGTCCCGATGACGTCCCTCTGTCTGTCTGTACGGGCGATAACACACATGACATTCTCTAACTCTATCAGTGACATACAGATGGCTGGGAACTGTTGGAGGCCAGATTTTGGGCTTCCATATATTAGCTGCCTGTTTGTTGCGTCCGTGGCTGGAGGCTATCTGGCACTGTCACGTCCTTCTGGGGGGACCATGCAGTCATGTTCGACTTGTACAGCAACTGGAGCTGCACGCTGGAACTGCTCCTCTCCTGGCTGATAATCCTCTTTAGTGCTCAATCAATCCTTGTCTCTTTTTTTTTCTTTTGCCTGCAAAGAAAACCTAAATCCACTTTATCCAGAAAAAAAAGAAGATTTCTTCCGGAGAAAGCCTAACATTCGGGCAGTATTTCATTTATAAAAATAGCCGTGTTTGAAATATGGAAATACCATCTGATGTGTTTACGTGACAAATGCATCAATTTACACTTCAAAGGTCATTGATAGCGCTCTCTGCATTTCACTGTAGTTTGTCACTGCGGAGTACTTTCTTATCAGCGTCAAAACTCACATTTATACACTGTATACCTGTATATTCTTATAAACACACACACACACACACACACAGATGAAAGGAAAATCATCTCTAATGAGAAATCACCTCTGGGAATTTAATATTAGTATACGAATGGTTTCCTCCGTCGAATAAGTATAAACACTTGTTCATACTTAACAACTATTGCTGCATAGTTACAACTGGGAGAAGTAAAACAAATAATCCTTATATCATCTACTGCACAGGCATATTGATCGGTGATGACAGTGACACATCCATGGCTTACCTAAGGCCTGTCAGCTGTAGCTATGAGGGACCCAGATAAGGGCTTAGCGACAGCAGACCCAGAAAGCCAGCACGCGCCCGCTGTGTCTCAGCTGAGGAACACGGCCGGGTTCAAGCGGGTCCGCGCCACGGCGGACGATCTCACGACCGCCAAGCTGTCGCCTCTGAGAAACGTTACGTGTCAGTGAGGATCAGGGGAAATCTTCCCTGGGGCTGTGCTCTACTCTGCTCTCTAAGGCGAGGAGAAGGGGATTCACAAGTCAATGTCCAGAAGACACTGTTCTGTTCCATTACGCACAGGCACCCATTTGCGTGTGTGTGTGTGAGTGTGCGTGTGTGTGTGTGTGTGTGTGAGTGTGTGTGTGTGTGTGAGTGTGCGTGTGTGTGTGTGTGTGTGCATGCGTGCGTGTGTGTGCATGCGTGTGTGTGTGTGAGTGTGCGTGTGTGTGCCTGTGTGTGCATGTGTGTGTGTGTGTGTGAGTGTGAGTGTGCGTGTGTGTGCCTGTGTGTGCATGCGTGCGTGTGTGCATGCGTGTATGTCTGTGTGCGTGTGTGCATGTGTGCGCTTGTGTGTGTGTCAGTACGCGCGTGTGTGCGTGCGTGTGAGCGTGTGTGTGCGTGTGTGTGTGAGTATGTGTGTGTGTGAGTATGCATGTGCGTGCGTGTGCGTGCGTGTGTGCATGCGTGTGTGTATGTCTGTGCGCGTGTATGTGCACGTGTGTGCGTGTGTGCGTGTGTGCGCGTGCATGTTTGTGCGCGTGTGTGTGTGCGTGCATGTATGTCTGTGCGCGTGTATGAGCACATGTGTGCGTGTGTGTGCACGTGTGTGTGTGAGTATGTGTGTGTGTGAGCGTATGTATGTGTGTGAATGTGCGTGTGTGCACGCGTGTATGTCTCCCGCTCATGTCAGCTCCATGACAGGCTCAGCCGTTTAGTGACAGGCTGGTACTGCTCTTTAGAGCACAGCTCTCTTTCACTGTCTCGGAGGAGAGCGCTATATAAATATTCCAGTGCAGTATGAATAAGTAATGGGGGAAGGCTGCATTGCAATTTAGGTCTCTCAGCCGTCATTTTTCCCCCATTCCTCGGTGCATCTTCAAAGACTTTTCCCACAATGCCCCCATTCTCTCTCATTCCACCCATCTCCCATCCATAATCTGTGCGAGGATAACAGTACAGTGCCTACCTCCGCTCCCCCCCCTCCCCCCGCCTCCCTGGAACATGCTGTACTGCCAAAACTGCACCCGCCACGCTGAACCTGCTGTCTAACATCTAATCGTCTAAAATTTGTTTGTTTAAGGGAGCAAACAGGGCTTTGTTTTATTTAATTGTCCATCTGTTTGCCGCCGCCAGTGTGTTGTCTCTCCTGCGCTCCGACAAATAACCCGAAGCGTCCGGCTTTGAAGGCGCAAATTACAGTTTTTATTTAAAAGGCGCCGTCGCATGCACACAAAAGAGCGAGAGCGTGCTGGTCGCTTACCGATTGCTGCGGGGAGTCGTAGTAGCAGTGGTGTGTTTCAGGTGTGTGTTTCAGGTGCCCACCTTAAAGGAACAGAGAGATCAAGTCAAATCGCCGTTCGGATCTGCAGGAAACAGTCGACGACAGAACAGTTTTAAAAAAACACAATGCCTCAGCCTTGGCGCCCTTCCAGCACAAAAATAGCCCAATGCTTTTAGCAGCAAAATAATAATGCAGGGCACACTGTTTGGGTCCTGCCCTAAATCAACCTCTGAGAAAACATCCGATACCGCGCGGAGTGTGGACACGGCGGGGTCTCAGCCGTCTGACGGCCGCGCCCTGGAAGCCCGTGAGCGACGGTGGCGTTCAGGCCCTCAGGGACCAACAGGCAAACAGGTCGGTCGGAGCAGATCAGAGACTCGCAGCGCCCGCTAATCGTAGCTCGCCGAGGCAGAACTCTCCTTCGCCGAAATGTTCAAACCCGAGCCGCTTTCAAGGGGACTGGAGGGAAAATAAAGAGCTGTTTATCAGCTGGACTCGGTGTGATTACTGATCTGTGATTTAACAGGGGTCTGCTTCCTTTACAGCTCCTCGGCGCTGCTGAGGGGTGGGGGGGGGGGGGGGGTGGAAGTGGAAGGGTTGGGGGGGGTGGGTGAAAGTGGAAGGGTGGGGGGGGGTGGTCATCAGAGACAAGCAGCGCACTGAAAGTGTGAAATTGAACAGTGAGGGGACACTGATTGCTCGTGTTTATCTCTCTCCTACCTTCCTCTATCTCCCCCTTTCTCGTTTTCTCTCTTGTCTCATACAAGTAGCCATCCGTGCATGCACACAATCATGTGAACACGCACGTGTTTCCATGGCAAAGGCTGGCCTGTACAGATGTTTTCCAGAAGATAACCCAAATGGAGATGCAGACCAAAGCGATTTGACAAGAACTTCCGCTACCTTCCTTCGCAACTTGCTTTATCTCCTTGTTTAAGTCCCCACATCCTCCCCCCCTTTCCTCTAAAAGCCTTTTGGCTCACTCAGAAGATAAATCCTGCCCCAGACAAATTAAACCTGGTTTAATTTTAGGCTCCTGCTGTCATGCTCATTCAGGTCCTCTCCCACTGCAATGTGAGTCGAAGAGTCAGGACAGCGGTGTGGTGCAGCAGCTAGTACTTCTGCTGTCTGCTGTCTACATGGGGAAGGAGGGGGAGGACACATGTCCTGTACTGCAGTTCTGAGCTCTGAACATGAGCGTGTGTGTGTGCGTGTGTGTGTTTTGAGTGTGTGTATAAGTGTGTGTGTGCATGTGCGTGTGCGTCTGTGTGCGTGCGCATATGTCAGGATGTGTCTGTGTATGTGTGTGCCTACAGTGTATGTGTAAGTACATGTGCATGTGTGTATGTGTGTGTGTTTTTCAGTGTATGTATGTATGGGTATGCGTGCGTGTGCGTGTGTGTGTGCATGTGTGCGTGCGTGCGTGTGCATGTGTGTGTGTGTATGTGCGATCAGTGAGTGTGTGCATGTGTGTGTGTGTGTGTGCGATCAGTGAGTGTGTGCATGTGTGTGTGTGTTTTTCAGTGTGTAAGTATGTATGGGTATGCGTGCGTGTGTGTGCGTGTGTGCGTGTGTGCATGTGTGTGTGTGTGTGTGCGATCAGTGAGTGTGTGCATGTGTGTGTGTGCGATCAGTGAGTGTGTGCATGTGTAGTGTATGCTCTCCTGACCCCATGTCCTCTAGTGGGAATACAGGGGGAGTGGACAGCGCGAGCGTGTGGGCGGCAGCGCTGACAGGCAGTACAGCGGCGTGCGCTGACAGGCAGTACAGCGGCGTGCGCTGCGGCCTGCGGCTGCCTCTGCAGTGGGCGGGCTCTGCTCTGCTCTGCTTCAGCAGAGGCCGGGTCACCAGGAACAACTCTCAGGGGTAGACAGAGAGAACAATATGCGCTTTCGCGGCCGGGGAGTGAGTCGAGGAGGAAAGGTATTTCAGGACACGGGCGGGACGATGAGCGATGAGCGCTCAGTGAAAGTGAGAGCGCTGCTCCACCCACAGCTCTGCGTAAGACCTGACCCCCCCGAATGGACCAGAGACCTGCGGCACCCGAAAACCCGTGACCGAACCGGCCAGAAAGCGCACTGCACCGCTGCTTATAAGCCCGTGGTGCATCAAACAGCCTTGTGCTTCGATGTGGTGAAGAAGCGGTCGTCAAAATCTAACCGCAAAAGACCAAGCATCGCCAAAAGGGTTTTGTCAGGACAGGCGTGGGAGTGGCGGTGGCGGTGGCGGTGGCGGTGGCGGTGGCAGTTGACGGGGGAGAGAGAGGCTGTGATTACGGGGCGCTGAGGTCGCCTCCGTCAGCAGCCGTCCCAGCGCGGCGTCGCTAATACACGCGGTCGCCGCGAGAGGCGACAGGTCCGCCCGCCCACCCGGCTACGCGTTTACAGCCGCTCTCCGCGGCAGATCGCTAAATTAGCCATTACAGCCCGCCGTCAGCGGACGCTTATTTCAGCTGCTCCACGGCGCTTGTGTTTTAAAGACACAGGGCAGAGAATTAAAAGATTGAAAACTATCATCAGCCTTTCGGCGAAAACCAAAACAACGGCCACCGCAACAATAAAAATGATAATAACGAAAATAACGGTCGGCAGAGAGCGGTTTCGTGTTTTTCATGGGTATTGCGGTCTCACCGCCTGCTGACCTGAAAAGCGCATGGGCCCACTCTCATTTGGAGGGAGTGTATGGAAAATGGGTGTTCTTAGCCAGACACATGCCAGTTCCTTTGCAATCTCGCACCATGAAAAAACCGCTTGTTTTTCTTGCGACAAGGACCGTAGATATGCAAACAAACAGGGCTTCGGTTTTTCTTTACCAAACGGTGCCCGTCAGTCGAGTCGGCCGCGTGAAATCGGTTTTCTGAGCGATTGAAAAGTGCTTCAGAGTTGCCGTCCCGTGGGCTTCAGTGGAGGAGGAGGAGGAAGATGGAGAAGGAGCCTTACGGCGGGCGTGCCGCCGCCCAGGAAAAACCCATCACCGTCTCCTCGGGCGCGCGGGACTCTACGCCGCGTTCCGGGGACCTCCGGGCCTGCGCGGTACCCGTCGGCCCGCATGCTCGACAGCACGCCGCACACACAGACAGGAGGAGGAGGAGGCAAGGCAGCCGTGCTTCACTCAGGTTTTTTTTTTCTTCTTCTGGGCTTTTTTCAGCTTTATTGGACAGAGCAATGTAGAGAGACAGGAAGAACAGGGGAAAAGAAAGGGAGAGACGTGCGACAAAGGTCGCGCGGTCGGGATTCGAACCGGCGACGTCGCGGCTCGTAACGGGCATGTGGACAGTGCTCTACAGGCTACGCCACGAGACACCCCCCCTTCGCTCAGGTTTTCACGCCACACCAGCTGAATCGGCACAAATTTGTCAACTCGCCCTCAAAAATCTTTAATTGCTCTACCTTTGAGAAAGATGTTAGAGATATGGATTAAAAACTCAGCACAGGAGTCCACTACGTGTGCATCATGAGGAACAAAAACACTACAAATCATTCTCTCCAAAGGGCGTGGCCGCGGGGGGAGGGGCTGTGGACTGACAGGTCACGGAAATAAATGTTGGGAGCGGCCTGTAAAAGCTGAAATAGGCTATTTCCACTTCTGCCTCCACGCTGTCACGGGGCACTGCACACTGTATGCTTACGGTACACGAGGGCCCTAACCTGAACCGCACCTCTTATCAAGCAGCTCCGTAAATTAATTAGCATCATTAATGTTCCAGCTGCATAACTCAAATGTAATGGAGATATTGGCCTAGACCAGATTGTGCTCATTATACCTCAGGCAATAATGCACCTCCACTGAATAATTACTGTTGCCATGGTGCAAAAGGCGGGTCCTGGCACTCCGGCATCAGCACCCAGTCACCCCACTAACCCCGGTCACCCCGATGCAGTGCCCGTATCCCACCTGAACCCGCACAGCTCCGCCTCCCGGGAACATTTAGCCCACTCAGGGGACGAGGACGGGAGCATTTTTAAGGCGCAAAAAAGCTGGCTGATTAGATCCGTCCTTTATTGCCATCTGCACAATCAGGATTACGAGGTGTCAGAAGCTAATGGAGGACACATTCACCTCCGCTCATCTGCATACGGCGGGAGCGCCGTAATTCTCGAAAGGGCGGCTCGGAACGGGCGCCACCGGCACGATGTCGCCGCTACGCTCCGCGGCGGTCACACGGGAGAAAGGTCAGGACGCAATAACAAGCGACGCAGATTTGATTCCCTTCAACGCCCCCCGCCACCGAATCCTCGTTATTGGTCGGGAGGGCGGACGGAGATAAGGCGCCGCGGCGGAGGCCAGGGGCTGATACGGCGCCGCTGTCGATATCCCCCTCATCAGCGCGAGCAGGGGTAGAGGGGGCAGCGGCTGACGCCAGATAAATCACTCTTCCTGCACGCCTTCATCCCCGCTGCACCGCGCAAGGGCTGAAAAGTCCATTTCGTTAGAGCCCTCCTGCTCCGGACCGGTAGCGTACATCTGGCTGCCATATGCAATCTGCGAAGCGGTGTTTTCGGCGCGAGGGCGGGGCGGTGGGGGAGGCGGCGCTGCCCGCCGGAGCCTGGCTCAGCGTGCGGTGCGCGGTGAGGGTCGTCCGGACCAGGCCGTCTCTGAGGAAGCTGAGGACGCGGGGTCACGCTGCAGTCGTTCAGTCACACCGGGGCTTGCCCCCGTTATCACCATACGGCTGAATCACAACACTGCGTCTGCGGGCACAGCCTGGCCTCAGCATGCTCGATAAGACAGACAGCTGATATTTTATTAATCTCCGAAAGGAAATTTGTTTTCCTCCGAAATGTGAGATCATCTTCTATTTCATTTGATGGTTTTTGTTTACACGCTCACAAAAAAATCCTACCAATCCGAAGAAGTAATAAAACCACCCTCATTTTTCTCAGAGTACACTCCCTCTGTGCAAGCGCTAAACCCGTATAAGCTTAACACGAGAGACAGAAACTATTACGTAGGGGAGAATCTGACGATCAAATTGCCGAACAACTGAACAAAAAATGAAAGGGGCATTTTGTGCTACCTGAAGCTCTTCACTCTTACATCTAGCAGCAGTCGGAAGACATTTCACTCCATTACACACACGGGTAGTGGTTGCCAGCGGAGTGGAAATCACAGAGTGAGACTACAATACCAGTAATAAACACGCAGTGATCGGTCAAAATGGGGCACATTGACCCACAGCAATTTGGCTGCAGCGGAGTCCAGTGTAGAGAATCTGCCCTGCAGGAAGATTCACATCTCCCTCTGCACCTTAATGAGCCAAAATGGCCGACATACGGAGAGCTATTGCTCCTGGCCACCCAAGTCAGGGGCCACTAAAATTATTGGGCAAAGCTGTACCACGGGGAAGTATCCCATAATTCATATACGTTATCGCTTCTTTACCCTAATGAGGAAACAGCAGTATTTTCTTCCCACACACGCTGCATTGACTTAGACACCACAGTCCAGGCAAAGGGACACATTCCCTTGGCCAACATTAACGGCCGTCCGTTAAAATGTCATCGCCTCGTGATTGGACGATAACTCGAGTAAACCGAGGGTGTCGAGCGGTGGACTCGGCCCGCCACGCTTGCGCTGACACAAGCACTTTTATGATTTTAAACTCATTATCTCCTAACTTCAAATTGCCTCTCTTAATTCCCTCATTAGAATGCATGAGCCCGCCCTGGTGTGAGAGGAGCAGAGCGAGGGCAGCGTACTGTAAGTGACTGCGACCGCAGGGCTGGGCCGGGGACGTGCAAACAAAGACTCGCCCGATTGGTCGCTGCCTCACGCGGCTCGCGAACAGATGAAAGGATCCAATGTTATTTCGGTTTTTGTCTTTTTGTTGTCGTTTTTTTGATTGGTTGGTTGGTTGGAAGGTTGCCTTCACCAGGTGCTAAGATGCAATGTTGTCAGCACCCAGAGAAAATCCCCGTCGGATCCACTTTCATCTCCCTCCAGCCCGCTAAGACATCAGGAGTCAGAGGCTCACTGTGCTCGTCGTGTTTCTCTAGTCGGTTCCGTTGTGTAATTTTTGATTCCTTACCTCAGTTGCTCTTGATTTCTACAGGAGGCTGTCATGCACGCCAGTGGGAAAAAAAGCGTTAGCAGCAGTGCTTTTGACATCCATTTAACACCCCCCCCCCCACTCCCACCCCCCCGCAGGATTCTCAGGTGCGTCTGATGGTTTCCCCTCGCGTCATTAAAACAATCGCTTCCGCAAAGTGACAACGTGGGCACACTCCTGTCAGCTCGCGTTGCGTTTTGTTGTGAAAAGATGAAATTCCCCTCTTGAACCACGTACAGGTACTACACACGCCTTCCCAAAAATAAAAAGCGTGCCATTGCACGAAGGCATTTAAGTGCACGGATAAGCTTCATCCACTTCATCATTCTCAGCCGTATGTATGACGTAAAAAAATGTCAGCTTCAGCTGTGCTTTGAGATTCGGTCCGTTGATCCATCCAACAGAACCTGCCATCCTTTCTTCCCATTCCCACTACCACCTCTACTTGACACCTTAAAATCACCACCATTGTGGTGCTCCCTCAAATCACCACCGCCCATATTAGACTACTGCAAATCACTGGCCCTTTCTCTGCCTTCAAATTAGCAGAACATCTCCTTCCCTGATCATATCACCCCCATCCCCTGCAGCCCTCCCGCTCATTGCACTCTATCTGCCACCTCTCCCAACCGCTACGAAGCAAGGAATCTGTATCTGTATTCATTTAAATCAAGCTGCTTGGAGTCTGGCCTACGGAGATATGGGAGTGTGAACTACACACACGCACACACACACAGATAAATATATGTGTTACACATGTACACATACAAACACACACACACAAGCACACACAGATGAACATGTGTGACACATGTACACATACAAACACACGCACAAACACACCCACACAGGTAAACATATGCATGACACATGCACACATACAAGCACACACACACAGGCACACACACTCATATTCATTAGCCACTTGCCCGTATCATTTAGTTCTACATGGTGTGTTTGTGCAATGGTAGACAAGAATTTAAACGTGGTCAAGGATAAAACTCTATTCTCCACAGGAGACACTTAACAAAGCTCTGGAAATTACATCTAGCAGATATAAAAGAACTTAGACTTTTCAGAAATTTAGAGAACACAACAGCTGGAAAAAATGGCATGGCAATTTAGGTTAATATTCGCAGCATGCTAGTAGTATCAGTGAGACACAATACAAACACAAATAGTGCGCACTGTTTATAGTTTAAAAAATTCATCTAATGCTTTCACCCAGGAGCCATAAAAGCCTGGTGGTGCCACGGCATCACATGTATATAATTACTTCAGAATAATGTAATTATGTTTGTAAAATGTCATTTACGATTACCGGTCTCCGTGCATCACAGAGTGTATCGCATAAACTGCCGAAGACATATCCTGTGAAAGGCAGTTCCATTATACTGGTTGTCAAGCAGCCAGGGGGTTTACAATGAACTGTCCATGGTGCTGAGTAGCACATTCTCCACACGACTCACGGGTCATGAACAAGTCATTATAACTGTAACAGTGTTTACAATGAGCAGCAAGCCAAGCATTCCCCGTTACTATGATCTCTGGAGCAGAAATTTTCAGGAAAAATCCTTTCTGTGTCACGCAAAGTACAAAAAAAACTCTGAGACTTAAAAGGAAAGCGTCTTCTTCCGGGCTTTGTATATCAAAGACCCTGCGAATATAATGACAGCCTGCTGCCTTGTAAAGATGCTTTGAAAAGGTGCCAAACAAAAGTGGATTTAATTTTGAAGGAAAACAGCAATTCTCCATCACCTTTTATTCTTCCCCGTCTTCAGCCGCACGGAAATCAATATGTGCTTTGCATCGAACATAAAGTCAAAACCGCTGGCTTCAACAGCAGACGAAAGATGAGCGGTGTATCTCAAACCCGCGGCATCAAAATTCAGAGGGTGTAGCCTTGGAGGGGAGGTGCGAAGAAAGGGGCATTTAAATGCGAGGCGCTCTCCCTCCGGTCCTCGCGGAAACCGCTGTTACTCTTTCTGAGCACGCCGTAGATCACACCCGGGCTGGCCCTTTCCCGCTACATCGCTCAGTTATTTGCGCCGTTAATTCACGCTTAACCGGAATCCCTCGGAATGGGGAGGAGGAAACAGGAAGCCATAACGCCACAACATCGTGACCCCCGCTGAGCGACGGCGGTTTGCTGGCGGGGACGGCGAGAACGGGGCACGAAACCTGGCGTCCGCATTTGTGACAAAAACACTTTTAAAAGAGCAGAGAGAAAAAGAATACAAGCTTACAAGAAGAGGATGAAGGGAAGAGGAGCTCAGGCTTTTAACAACAGCAAAAAGCATCGCCCGAAACGCAAAAACAAGGTAAACACGGCAAGGCCTGAAGAAAAATAGAATAACAGTAGAAGAGAAGAGAAGAATGACTCACCTTCTATCAGTCATTATTTAATAATGTATTAAACTCACTAATAAGATCATAAGAACTAAGGAGCCTGGGAAGTTAAAAGAAGCCTGTTCTTTGTGGCTGTCTGTATTTTGATCGTGCCCCTCTTTATACCATGTGATGCTGTACCGTATATGAACCCTCTGACATTTTATTCACTGACATCTATTCTTACCGGGGCTCAAGCTGAAAGAGCTTCAGATTTATGTGCATAATTTTGTATTACCAGAGAGTGGCTTACTGAAATATGCAGTCTGAGGGCAAGGGTCAACAGAGAGGAAGCGATCACAAGCCGCTGCGGTGTGTGTGTCTGAAGTTCTGTGATCTTTCTCTCTCCCCTGACACTCCCCCCACTCCGCCTCCTGTCTCACATCTTTTTAGAAGCCAGTGGTCAGCTTTGAAAGCGCTTTGAGTACAACACAAAAACGAAAGCAATGCCCAGAAAGAACCAGCTCTGCACCTGAAACAGTCGTTAAGGCACCAATTGGGGATTTTGTTTCTTTTTTTGTAAAAACCCAGACAATTACAACGGAAAACGGTCTAATATATGCACCGGGTTCTATGATGGCTCAAACACAAAGTTCCACTTTCAGAGTCCGTGCGCTAAACCGGGTTAGGTGTCTTTATTACGCGCATAAATTGCCGGCAGAGCAGGAATTTCTCAGCGGCGCGCCCGAGAAGTACAGTACCGCGTCTCAGCAGGGACGCGCAGCTTCATCTAAATGCTAATGCAATGCGATTCCTCACTGAGGCACGGCGGCTAACGAGTGAGCCCGCTGAATAAATTGAAAGCCTAAGTAGTAATAATGACATAACGGAGCCGCACAAAAAGGAAGGTGTAATCTCTTGACCCGTGATGCAGCTGCTGGCGCTGGGGAACGATGCTACATGAAAGATACACCAAGGTCACATGCGTATAGAAACGCAATATCTCACGCTCGCAAATGGGCACGTTAGGACACGAAAAAAAAAATTCCGTCAGGAGAGTTGGGGGTTATTTTTGCCAGAGCTGTTGATAAACTAGAACTTGGAGGCCATATATGATGATGGGCTGCCTCAGAAGGAAGTAAATTTGAATTTTGTCCTTGAATCTCCCACCTATCACTGCTTCACAGAGCAATGGTCTTCGTCTAGTGCATGTTCATAGTCCACTGTCAGCCCATTAAATACAAAATGCTTAATAATCTGGTCGTGACAACCTCTCCTAAATGGGAATGTCTGTGGGCGCAACTGACTTCTAATGAGTCAGCCACCTCGATTTTCAACAAACTCCAAATAATTCAACCAACAGTTCCTGGACCTGCAAAGCTCTGAAGTTCATTCTAAATGGCACAAGCTCTCAACCACTGCCAAAAGTTGCCTGCCAGGTACTGTACCAGACAAGCGCATTGTAACTGAGCCATACACTACTTCAAGGCTAATGTCTATTTTTAATATTTCAGCTGGTTTACATGCCATTTTTATCACTCAAATGTTTTTTTTTTCTCCTGCAATCATATTCTAATTCCTTTTTGTAACTGAATAGAATGAAAACAAGGGGATGATTTTATTTTATTTTTGTGGAAGGGCATAATTCTGCGCTGATTTGTCAGCTTCAGAGAATCTCACATTAGGGATGCCAGTCCGCTTTCTTTTTTTTAATACAATTCATAATTTATGCAGGCATGAATGAAATTCTTTTTCAACAAGCGAAGGAATCTGATTTTGTCCAGTGTTTTCGCCTCTTTTTTTCTCCAAGGCCCGATTCATTCAACAAGAGACAAAAGCCCCTCAAACTTGGCCAAATGGAGCAACTTCATTTAAATGCTAATGCACTGGGGTCTGAACTAACGGGTGGCTATCACATCACGGGCTCTGAAAGAGATTCGGCTCTGCAGATCACAGTGTGACATCTGTATTCTGGATTACTTAAAGATGAGGAAATTCAATAACCGCACTCCTTACCTACCTAAATTGCACAGACACGCTGCAGAATAAATCCGCTCATAACAAGTAAATTATGCGGCCGCGGTGTAAAATTGCAGGAAGACGGTGCGGAAATGCGATTTACATGGCTGCCGCTAATGTGAGGTCTATGGAGGAGGTGGGGTGGATTTGAGTGAGGGAGGGCTACAAAAGGAAATGTTCACCATGCTCCCTTAACCCTGCAGCTTCAACCACATGAGCATGCAACTGTATTCCCTCACTAGCTTTATCTCCCCACGAGCACCTCTACAGACACCTCAACACATGAATGTAGTTGCCATCATTGCAATTTGAGGAAAACGACCCCCACCCTCACCATTTCCCCCATTCTGCATGTCCTGGTTTATCAAGGTTGACTGGGACACTGTATAGATGACAGGTAGGAAAAATGACCACCAATACCCACCCCCATCCAATGACACTGTGTCCTGGGAAATGAAGGTGTGATCCAAGAGCATTTAGATGACCAGGGTGGAATTTGACCCCACTTCATGCTGGCAACGCCATGCCCACAGTGCGGCTCCACAGTGCAGTGATGTCACAGATCAAACCAGATCTGGGGAGCTATCTCAGTCCTCCTTCAGGGGCCTTCAGGGCTGAAGCTGATTAGAACAGGCTCATTAAAGTGGGGTAACTAACAGCCCTGGTCCCCACTGCTCTGCCTTCATGGTTGCCAGGCAGGAATGAAACAAATCTCATCCCAGTGTGTCTTATATAACACCAGCCAACCAAACAGTCATAATTACATTTTCCTCAGGATGGGAAAAAAGAAGCTGGATTATATATTTTTTTTCTTCAATTTAAATCTGTAGGTTGGGGGGAGGGAGATGTTCCTCGGTTGAAAGCTACGCAGAAAAAAACAAGTAAATTACGGGAGTAAATCACAAGTGACGTTCTGCATTTATCCTGCTTCTGAAAATAGCTCACATCAAAAGACGTTCCCCGCTTATGAGATCAGCGCCAAAGACTGTATTGCAGCTTTTCCCTAGTCTTTCATCCTCACAAGCAAACAGTACGTTTCAAAATGTGTAAGAAGATGGGTTGTCTTAAAAACAAGAGGTTAACCAGAATGCTGTACCAGAGACAGAAATATAATATACCAACAAGTCCCACAAGGAGAAAAAGCCTTTCATGCAACAGGATATTCGTTTCACTTTTAATGTCCCAGCATCAAAGCTTTCTCTAATCAAAATGGCCTCGCCTAAATACAGTACATATTTACTGTTGAGAGGGAAAGGCAATTTGGTTTGGACAACAATAAGCCAAAAACCAATAAACGTGTACTGCAGACAAAGACTGTACAGTATATGCCGGGTCACTGTTGATCAAACAGCTAGTCTTTGCTGGAATACTTCAAAATGTCCTGTATTTAATACATTAAACCTTACTACCGCTCACGTAAATAAACAAATTCCCTCACCACACTGAAATAAATTTCTCCCATATCCGTGAGATGGTTTGTTTGCAAACACATCGCAGAACACAAGCCCTTACGTGTTCCCATATTTGCAATAAAATACTGATCATAAATTTGAGTGTGAATATTCAATTGATGGCAAAATCCTACTTTCCCATTTTGAGAGTCCTTAAATGCAAGTCACACAGCGTAATGTCTTTTACATCAGACACAAGGAAATGTGTAAACCTTGAGGAACTGGAGGAGAAAAATAAGGAGAACATTCTTCTCTAAGCAGTCTTTAGACTGAATAATTGGAAAGTAAAAGTGGAATGAAAAACAATTTTGCCTTGATGATTTGAGTTATCTGCTGCTGGACCAGGCAGAGGAAAGTGCATGGCTCCTTGGCAACAGTAATGTCCTCTTAAAAATAAAAAAAAAACAAAGTAATTCCGCAGCAAGAAGGGGAAGATCAAATTAGCAGATCTTTCTGACAGCACACAATTCTGGCTGAAGACGTTAATTGCTCCGATTCAAGTGCTTGACAAGCCAGAACATTTAATTTGATCTTTCTTTCTTTCATGACAAAAGCCCTAGACCTCAACCTACAGCAAAATACATACAGTAGAGTGTGCCTGAGACCTTCCTTTAGACCCAGTGAAATGTAATCTGCAGTCAGCTCTGTCCATGGATAGAACAGTCTGGTGGTCTGCAAATAGAATAGGCAGTGAACTAGATTTTAACCTATAGTACATCTCCAGTCTGACATAAATAGATTTAGTTACAGCATAATCACGTCCTCGTGATTAAAAGCAACGTGAATTACAGAAATGTACTGTAACAACACAAAACAGACACAGTTAAGTAAAAAAAAAGCCAGCTACTGATTAGTGATCCTCAGTCAGAACTAAATTGCCAAGCTAGCTCATAAGGCAGAGCGGTTCCAGGAATGGAATAAAGGGAAAGGTTACTAATGAAACAAAGGTAAGGTTTCTGCCTCTACTATTTCCAGCCAAGGGCTTCCACTCACAGTGAGCACTCTTTAAAGGGATACTATGTAGGACTTTGCAGCCCTTGTATAGTCACCCACTCCTTCCTCCTTCATCCTCAACCCCACCCACACCTCTGTTGAGAACACACCCTTGAACGCTACAAGCAAAATGTCAAGTGAAGCGGTGAGGTGGTCAGAGATATTGAAAACATTTTTAGCAACATTAATGATTCCATATAGATGGTAACAGTAATTAGGCAGTGTTATAACAAGCTTTACACTAAGTGCACCCCTTAGAGCATGGGAACATTGTACGGTAGCTACTCCATAGTGCCAGCACAGCTATTTTGTGTTTTTCCTTTTTTGGTATTTAGCTATTCTAGGCCCTGTTTCATGAAGCAGGATTACTGAGTTAGCTGGATAACTGCACTGAGTAAAACTCAGAACCCTCCCAAATCTGGAACATGGACTGAAAAAGAGCTGACCTGGGTTTTACTCCACACAGTCATCCAGCCAACTCAGTAATCCTGCTTCCTGAAACACCCCCTGGACATTTAGTTAGAATTGGGATATAAACACGGAACTGAATGTAGAATAAGTAACATTAGCAGGCCATAGGTCTATCATAGCAAGCCAGTACACTTGTAAAGTGAATGACTTTTTCATGAAGTTATCCGTAGCCTTTTCAGCAACTTTTGTTAGCAACTTTGTTAGCTTCGGTAGGGTAGTTAGCTACACATAATGTTAACTAGATAGTATGCGTGCTGTATCTAATTCATTTCCCCTGATTGAAATAAATGCAGGTGAATTACCGTAGCAGCAGTTCCCATAGGGGAGAAGACATCTTAATGGAAGAACAGAATTTGACATAAAAGCTACCCAACCTCAGTGATCTAGCTGCATAAGGTAACTAGCTAGAAGTAATGTTACTTACAGGTCCAACAGAAAACAGGCCTACTCCTCGTCGCTTTTCATCCTTGGTGAACTTCAGCTGACGCCACCAAAGAAAAGTAACTCCAAGGTTGACTCGAACGAGCTCTGGCGGCTTGTCTTTTTGCTTCGCTGTATCTAGGCTTCTTAGCATCTGCCATTGCAGCAGCTGACTAGCAACTAACGCTTTGCTGGGATCTGATCCCGAACCACAGGCTCTGTAGCCACGCCCACCCCTCCCCACACAGAAAAGAGCACCATGCCCAGAAATGTCCCAAGCACATTTTAGAACAACAAATACAGATAAAAGGTGCACAAATTCAGTTAAAGTGTGTAAAGACTGAGATTGCCAGTGCATCATAGATATGCCTTAGCACAGTTATTTTATAATATTTTCAAGGTAAAAATCATCTACCTTTAATTGTCTGGTTCTCTTTATAATCAGGTATTTTTCATCTTCTGCTCTCCTCTGTTGCCATGAAGAAAGCATCATAAAATCTCTGCCAATCAGAGGTGCAGAAAAACCAGGCTAGTCCCAGAGGAATAGTCCATACATCCAGATGTGACCCTGGATTGTTGGAAGCGGGTGAGAAATGAAGGAAAAGGGGGAACCGAACATTTTTCCCAAAATGAAAAGAGGAGTGTATAAATGACCACTTCTTGCTTTGAGCATCTTACCAGGTGAGATGCTCCGTTCCAGTTTGAAAGCCTGTTTTTGGGTCGCAATAAGTAACTCCTTTGTTTGCTCTACTTAGCAACTACATATCCCAGTGTAAAATAATATCACGAAGAATTAGATTTCCACCATGAAAGTCAAGAGGCTTTTAACTGTGTACAATGCACAGTAGAGGAAGAGTGTAAAGTGGCCCCCTGGTTCTTGCCAAGTGTTATTATGGAGCCGAATAAATTAGTACATATAAGCCAGCATATTTAATGCTGGAAAATAAAAAAGCAGATCCCAGGCGATATCTTCAAAGAGGAAATTCAATGGGCGCTGATTATAATTTGAGCCCAAATACTTTTCCGCATTGCTCCTGTGGCACGCTGAAGCACAGAGCAGACATATTTCCCGCAGGTTTAACATCCTGTACAAAAGGAATATTAGCAGCAATTTAAACTACAGCCAAGAGAAAGCTCAAATTCAAACCTCTGAGCGATGTACAAGGAAAAAACATGTGCCCTCTCACGCATACAACACAGCCCTTTGGCAATGCAAATCACTAGATTCCATACAGTACATACTGAGATGAAGGTTGTGGTATTTGTAATATAGCCAAAGGGGCATATTTTTTTCTGATTTATTTGCTCATTACTGCTTTGATTCTTAAATTTTATTTTATTTTTCCCCTGCTCTGACTGTGTTACGCAAACCACTGCGCGTACATCATTGGGTAAAACTGTGTTAGAAAACCCCCAGACAGACCCAGCATTGCTTCTCTCAGTCCCCATTATTCATTTCAAACAGGGGGCCGGCTTGGTAATGGGGCCCATCGGTCCCCCCAGAGTCTGTGCAGCCACACATCCTCTGGCCCCTTCCAGCCAGAACACACCCCTCAGCCAGGGTGCAGCAGGCTCTGGCCTGGGCAACTGTCACAGAGTGGAGCACTGCGCAACAAAAACGCTTAAAAAGGACAAAGTGAATGAATAAATCAAAGGGCTGCATGCGACAGCAGCTTAGAGAGAGAGTGAGGGAAATGAAAGCCCGTGCTGAAAGTAGCCTGGCACGCTCAACACACGCAGGCAGTGCTATGAAGCCATCACCGCGTCACCTCTGCAATCTTGATTTACACCACAAACGAACATCTTATCCGAGCTTCTGTCATGTCACAGAATGGATTATTGCAATATGTACCTAATATCTCTCCTTTCCTCTCTTTCTCTCACCCTCTCTTCCCTGATTATAGTAGCACCTCTACAGAACAAGGCGAGATGTCTGCTTATTTATGTGATTGTCAGTATAACAGTCACCTTCATTATGCTGAGGAAGAGCTACGAGATCCCTACAATCAAACCCCTCTCAGAGGAGTGACCTCTCCTGACACCCCAGCTTCTCTGCAAGGGTCTGATTTAGAATAGTCCTACTGGCGCATTAAAAGCAGCCCGGCACGCTCCGTTAACACGGTGTTTGTCCTTCAGGGCTTGTGGCGCACGCAGAACCGTAACGAGCATCCTCTCTGCGGGGGGGCGAGGGGGGGGAGGGGGGGCACACTAACGTAACAGCCTGTACAGTACACCTCCACAACAGCCTCCTGGGATCCCCTCTTTAAACCAGTCAACACCAAATACAGCAGCAGGGCCCATCTCTCCTCTCCCGCTGTGCCCACTCATGTTTGTGCTTTTTCGCTGCAGTGAAAGCACTTTTGAGCTTAGACGTATCAGTTTGCCATAGAAAAAACACATAACACAAAAGAGCAAAGCATTGTTTTGAATTTAGTTTGAGCTGGTACTGTTTAGCATTGAAATAGTTAAAGCATGTGTTTTGAAAATTAAGCTAGGTTTTTGAATACTTTATATCAAAAGAGATTACTAGAAATAATTCATTTATATACGTACTACGCACAAGTGAAACATCCGGTCGAAAAGCCCTGAATTACACGGGAGTTCTCAGTGTTACGTATAACTGGGTTGTATCCCATAAGCTTTGTTTTCACAAGTCAGCTGTAAAACAGAATATTATAAGTGTCAGTGCAACAAACAAAGAATGTTCATTTGGTGTATTGCAGCAGACACTTTAAAGAGAAGACAAGTATATTGCAAGGAAAAGGTTTTTTTTTTTTTTTTACTGATAATCTGCTTCCTTAATCAGTAAAGACAATATTCATTTGAACAAATATGGACAACCTGTAAGGTCTTGTAAACATCAGAGAAAGGATGAAATATATATTTACTCTTGGGAGTCATATAGCTTATAAAATTGTTCCTGTATACACATTTTTCACTTTGCTAAATTCTTCAGGACAACGAGGATAAGGCATATTTCAATTTCAATAGAAAACCTATATAATAGACCAAATTTAAGAGATGCGCTGGTCATTTGAAAGATACAGACACGTGATACATTCCATGTCTTAGAATTATTGCAAAGCTCCGTGAATGTAATCGCTGCGCCTTCTTGTAAACCTGCCTGTCTATAGTTTCATTTTCTTTGGCATGGCGTTTGAAGTATAATTGGCTTATATAATAAACGCGCTATGCAGTTTGAGGTTTCATTCGGACGACCTTGCATCAGAAGGTTTGGTCAATTACATCTGGAACAGAGGCTGGGTGAATTGTCATAATGAAGGCATAGCCAAAAAAAAAACGTCTACGGGGAACGGGACGTATTGGATGGTAAGCCCAGCAGTGCAGTCCTGATTTGATGTGCAAAAGTGATTCGTTATCCTGTGTAGTCCAGATGGATGTCATATGCTTCGTAAATAGCCAACTATTTCGTGAAAAGCTCTGCATCTTGACAATATATCAAACAAAACTTAAAAGCACAGTGCTGTAGTTCTAATGGCGTTTCAGATTTGCATTGCGATGCAAACATATTCGACAGATAATGTGTACTGTAGAATTCCGAGAATATTTAAACGAAAGTCCAAGAATTCAATCGAGATCTTGTTATGCGAAATACAGCATTCAGACTAAGCCATGCAGAAGAAGAAAAAAAAACTGACATCCACTATGCCCTCAATCAGTCTACCATATTTTATTTAAGCATACCCCGCTTTAAAACGGAATTAAAACAGAATCGTCCAATAAGGCGCGCGCACACATACAGTCATACACATGGGCGCACGCACGCACGCACACACACATACACACACACACACACACACACCTTGAAGGGAGGCAATATTTAGCGATTAACATTCTTTTTAAAGTTGGCAGCACAATTGGCTTGGTCAGAGTATCCTGACTCATGGAACTTCAGTAAAAGGCAATATTTTCCTGTTTTTGCTCACTTTTTGAATCGTGTTAGCATCAATTGTACATCTAATTTCGCTTGCCTTCTCACGTAGCCCGAGGTTGATCACAGGCGACCAACGATTATGTATTACAGTATGTGCAATTCGGCCGTAACTGTTTCCTTATTTCACCATTATCAGTTTTTCAAATGACCGACTTCATGGACCGAGGAAATACACTTATGGTGCAGGTTGGCTTTGAAGGAACGTTCTGGCCATGGGTTAAAGTGATCGGTTCATGTATATATCCTTAATTAGCAAGCTAGTTATCTAAATAATACCAGCCTATTACGCGTTACAATTATTATCAGCGAGGGTTTCTCAGAAACATCTATATATAATACTTTTTCCACAGCAGAACAGGAAAAATTGTAATTAGTACTATTATGAACATATTTAACATTCACGTTGCTTTCTGGGACACAGGCAAGCCGTTAAGGCACTAGAGATGCTATAAGCTACATATATTTCCATTTATTGAGCATTTACTTCACATACTGTTCCATTTAGCCTACACACAATAAGAAGGAAAAGATATCTAGCGACTTACCTGTAAAAATTAAGAACGCAGAATTTTAAACAAACCAATGTTCCCTTTTCGAGTAGTGGAAGTAATTGCTGCCTTACGCACTTGCCGATGCACCCAGGATCACATCAAGATCGCTAATGGACCCCGGAATCTGAAGAGGATAAAGGAAGGCCAATAGGAATCAACCCGGGAACATGTGTAAAATAACATCCACAGCGCTGCGGTTCCCTGGCAGATCACTGTTGAGCAGAAGCAGACTTTTTCGCCAACGGACCGCACTCGAGACACGGAACGTGTTGTACAAGCTTCCAAAAATATCGACCATTGCTTTTCTGTATCTTCGGAGGCCTTCGTTTATATGTGTATTTTGATAATACCCTGCTCGTAATATTACCAAATAATGTTTCGCTGATGTTAAATATATGTATAGTTATGGTTAAAAATAGTATGCCATAACCAAATAATCTTTGGTCTATTTTACTATACCAGTGGGGTATTTCACTAATTCAGTTACTCTTTCCGAAATTCTATATTAGGGAGCTTCATTAAAATGAAATGGAGTAAGGAGCCCATGTAATTATAAATAGGATTTTTGCTGGGGGGGGGGGGGGGGGGGGGGGGGGTGGGGTGGGGTGGCCGTGGCGGTATGGGGCTGTTTAAGTACGCCATGCACATAGCCTTTCTTTAAGTCTGGTGTCCATTTCCAGTCTTAGGATCCACATATCCGTTTTGAATCTAGCCAATCCAGAACACCCCCACTGAGGAGGAATTAAACTCTAAGCCTCTAATACCACCTAATGTGCCACCATGTCCACTCCTCGTTGATTTTTTTTTCTTTTAAATTGATGTTACACAACAAAAATGAGCAAGTGCCACAGTTATCCTATTTTACACTCTCGCCAAACCACCCCTTCAGTCCTTCACATTTGGCTGCAAGACAAAAGAGAAGAAAATGTCCATACATTGGGGTGAACGTAACTAAAATTTGAATTAAAGGGAAGACTGCTAGCAAGGTTCTCAAACCATTCTGAGCACTGTCTCTTTGTACTTCTGCAATATGCAATCACATACGTCCTTCCACAGAAACATAAAATGAAATGTGTATCTCAGCCACACAGTCCTCATCTAATGGCACTCTGTTTGTCTTGCAGTTATTCTTTTACGCACAAATCTGACTGGAGTCTGAAATTCATTTGAAGCTTCGTCAAGAAAGTCAATAAGGATTTCATAGTGCAGCCCATGAAAAAAGACTAGTGAGACGAAACCAGAAAAACAATATTTGAGAGCTGATTTGTACACGCTTGGCATGTCCAACCAAATACTTCTCCTGGGTGCTGTTTTCTCATAAATCAACCCTTAATTTTTATGTTATACTTGTATTATTATTTCTCCTTCTCTCCCAATTTGGCTAGCCCAGTTGTACCTGTAAGGCATCATACCCATCCCTGTGATATCCTCTGTAAATTCAAGAGAGTGTAGGCTCAAATATAATCTCTGAGGTTCTTCCTTCCATTCTGCTATCCACCGGTTAAGTCATTGCATCAGAGAACTACACTTCATGTACAGCTGGTGAAGGCAAAACACAGGTGTCCAATGAACCCGATACCTGTTCTTGCATGAGAAGGGGGAAATATAGTTGACTGAATCCCTCCTGTCAGCATTTGGCCAGAAATCAATTGTGAAACATGGGATTTGTCACTACATCACAGACCACTAAAAGCCCATTTATATTGTAAAAATGTTAAAGCAACAGGTTGGCTACCCTTTACCCCCCAAAATCTTCCATTTGCCAATTTCCCATCTGTGAATATTCTGTAATTCTGTGCAATGAGAGTGAAGCTGGAGGAAGACTAAGAGCCAGAATAAGAATGAATACATGGGAGGGTCAGGAGAAAATTAAGCAGCCATTGTTTAGACTGTCTCCTTAGGCAGATTTTTACAAAATCCTAATGGGATGCCTCCATTGCTGAGTGCCAAGCTATCAATCTGCTCCATTATCCATTATATACACCTGCTTATTCCTAGACAGGGTCGCGGGAGGTGCTGGATCCTATCCCAGCATGCACTGGGCAGGAGGCAGACACAGATACATGCACTTTTGTATTTATTTTTATAGCAACCCTGATGTTAACATATTTCAAAGGTGAATGTTCCTTTAGTTGGATGAGGTTTGCATTGAAACAGAATCAGGCATGACAATAGTCTTCCTGCCTCTCTAGGGGAGATTGCAGAATGGGGGGAGGCATGTTCAGGGGGCTGGAGATGGCAACTGTGGACTCATGTAGTGCCTCCCAGGCAGAGTTGGCACAGTAGGCGACTGCCAAAAAAGTTTGAGTATAAAGTGTGAAGTAAACAAATGTTCAATCTACAAAGTATTACGCTCATTATTTGCTTGTTCGGGTTGTAGTAATCTTGATTTTCTTTTTCCCCCATATTTGGAATGACCAATTGCAACTGTAGGCCTTGTCAATATCCTGCATATGTAATATCCTGCGTTTGCAACGTGACACATGAACACACATTTCCTCCAGTTGCCATTTCTTTTTTACTCTGCAATATCCGCCAGTTATGAGTTCACTGCAAACTTGTTGTGTATTTATACAAAGAGTCAAACTTGTTATGATGTGTCAAAAGTAAGTGAGTTAAGAAACCATTCTTTTAGGGCAGGTTAACATGCTTATGAAGGTCTTTAAAAATTGGTAAACAATTTTTTGCTGCATACTGTGTTGCGTTCTTCCATTCCACTAGGTGTCACTAGCATGCCTGTTCAGTTGTATAATTGGTTTGTGGAATACTTTGTCTATGCCCAGTGTGATGCTAAATCTGAAGTTGAGTGAAGTTCAGCTTTTTCCTTCACTGAGTAAAGAACATGAGTCAGAACAGACAGGACAACAGACATATTTAGATGAAGAATATTAATGAATATGCAATGTAATAATATTTGGTTTGGCACCAAATGGATCTGCTTTAGGTATGTCTGTGCATGCACCTACATGCATTAATCTGTCAATCTGGGAGTACAAGGCATATCCCCTAATTAACTGGAAAAATACTGAAAATAGCCCAGTAACCAGAAGCCGATCCAAACAACAGGTGGAGGAAGTTTGGGTGTTGGAGGGTAAATGCGACTCCGTGAGCTGCAGCAAGTGTAGCGTGGAAAGAGTAGCATAAAGAGCAGCACAGGAGAGGTCTGACTGTTGGTTTTTTAAAAGCGCTCCATTACTGATGTGTACATGTTGAAGGGTTGAGTATGACAACATGTAGTGATGTGTGTCTGCAATCGGTTGAGTATGAGAACTCGCAGTGATGTGTATATGTGTTCAGTTGAAACCGAGAACATGTGGTTCCTGAGGTCAACCAATAGCCGGCTGCAGCAAGATTTTCCTGAACAAACTTCTGCATTTCATTCATTTGAGGGATGTAAGAAATCTGAAATCCGATTTTTCAAGGACTAAGAAGAGAACTATAACCATTATTTTGCACTATCTATTCAACTTCGGTGGGAATTTGTCACAAAAAGTCAACATAAGCAACAAAAGCGACCTGGGATACTAAGAATAGTGCATTCAAAAAGGAGACTTTGGACCCGGAGATCCAACAGTCTCATAACGTATTTGTCACACACCTTGACACCCCTGGGAAAGCCAGAAGAGCTGGACAGAAGACACAGGGAGATGTGGGAATTGTGGACTTCACCCATCTTTAACTGAGAGAGAGTGAGAGAAAGGTCCCCTTTGAGAAATGGCTTTTTTAAAACTCTATCCAACTCTAAAATACTAAACACTAAGTAAAAAAAACAGCTGAAGATATAGTTCCTCTTTTCAGTTTTCTCACAAGATACAATTGGTTAATTCTAAAATGAACAATAACATTTGTGCAAAATAGGAAAAATACATCATGATACTTGCCTACATTCATTATTCAGAATGAATAATTCTTCCCCCTAAAGAACTCGCAATAACAAATTTACTGAAATGTGAAATAGCTATATTCCTACCCATGTTTCTTTTTTTTTTAATTCTCCCTAGATTTTAGTGCTGGAACATCTCTCCCTCCTGCTAGCACCAGACAAATGTCCTATGGGTACAGAAGTAATAAAGTCATTTGGTGCAGTCACTTTCTTTTCTTTCTTTATTTATTTTTTTGCAAATCTCCTTTTATCCCACATAAAACAATGAGAAAACAATCTCAGCAGTTCCTCAGCAGCGTGCAGAGTTTGCGCTGCGACGGAATTCGAGCTCACTGTCAGCCTTTGTTGTGGCGGCCTTTCAGTCGCAGTACTTCTTGGAGTCTCCTGCACCGGTCTATGTGGATGCAGGTGATTTCCAGGGGATCTTCCACGGCGAGCTGCGGCTGGCTACTGACTCACGCCTGTCCTGTTGAGAAAGGCCTCATTGCGACACGGCAGATCTGGCGCAACTCACCAACACGTGGTCACACGGGGGCCACCAAAAGACACGAACGTTAAAGCGACGTTGATGCAAACCCATCCGATGCCTTTGTGTAATGAAACGACAAAACAACGTCACAGATGTTGGATTAGAGATTTGAGTTACGTCTGGAAATCACGGTGTTCGATGCAGATGCCTGCATGTGGATTTTAATACAACGGCAGTAACTGAAAACATGTTTTATAGAGATATACTTGGAATGCAATAGCACTGGAGCATGCCCAATAAACCTCATTGCTGAAATTAAGAATAGAATGTCTGTTTTGGTGATGGGAGAGCAAGGTTCCAGGAACAAAAAATGGGTTGGGCTACCATATATTATCTGCAAAATGTTGATTTGAACTATTTGTGGTGTTTTGCTTCAGAAAGCAAAGTCCTTTTTGAAAAAAAATACTATTAGCTATTTTTTATTTTGTTACCAATTAAGACCAGTCATAATTCCCAGTTGTTCCCATCACTCCATTCAGGACAACACACACTGACCCCGGCAACCACTAAAGCACCTGCAGTCTTGTATTAGTCACCAATTCTTTACACTTTGAACAGCATGCCAGAGGACTGCACAAATTGTATCGACAAAGTGATAAGAGGGACATCTGGGTAACAATATAGCCAATTATTTGTAGCCCTGCAGGAATTCTGTACATAATCCTGGCATTGCCTGGACTCTATCCAATAAAATACAGAGCTAAGACTTTTGATTGGTACCTATGAGTCTGTGATTGACAGAACACAGTAGCTCCTCCCTTCCTGGGAATGATGAAGCCTCACTTACATCACTAACTGTATCAGTCTGTGCAGGTGGAAAGTTTTTTTCACTATTAAAGTCCTACCTCCTTAATTTGAACTACTCTGAGTTAACCTTCGTGTGTGTATATGTCAGATCCCAAAGGATCCTTCAACTGGATTTTTAAGCTCTGATTTAGACCAAGAAAATAAAGTCTTCCCAATTCCCAGAACCAGCCAGATGGTTCGTTTTTTTTTTTTTTTTTACCACCAATCATTTCAGTAAACAGTCTGCCCAGTAAACTGACAATTGAAATTAATTGTACATTGGGGAGTTACACATTATAAGAGATCTGTATTCCTATAAGGTGGTTAGGTCACATCAGTGAATCCTTGAAAATCGCACATGGAGTTGAATTGTCTCACAGTTGGACAATTATTTTACTAGCTACAGCGTCAATTAAGATTCAATTATTTATGAGTCACAGAATAAACGAAGCCAATAAAGATGTATTTTCATATTATATGAATTGGCTATAGAAAACAATTCTTGGTGTTTTACAGAAATTGGAGTGGTGATAGAAAAAAGACCCTAAAGAAATTAAAACAGGCAAATTCATGCATACATAGGAAGAAAAGAGGTAAGCAACCACACAGATGACAGTTATTATAGTATTACAAAATGGCCTGCACATAACATGAAATGAAAGCCAGGGAGTTAATGGAGGGATCATATACAAAGATAGATCTTTTTACCATGGGCTTGTGAAATAAATGAAAGTGTCAATGTAGCTGAATGAGCAGTTTTCACAGCGATACGCTATGACGGAACTACACTAATTGAAAGTGATGCAGCTAGCGTTGCGGCTGTGTTTTTTTAATGGAATGAAACACCAGCCATTAGACAGGCCTACACGCTGAAGGCTTAGAACTTAGACTTATGCATTCCAGTGTCGTTTCACCCACCTTCATTCACACCTGCTGCAAAAACAAATTGTGAATAGCTTTTCTCTGGGCGTTAGAAAGAGTCTGAAAAAAGTTCTAAAGATAATACTGAACAGATTGTTTAGACGTTCGAGCAATGGAATACCACGGTATTTGGGACATATCTTTATACATCTTCATATTTCTAAACACCTGCATCTGCTTAATGAAAACTCTGCAGAAACGCACCAGCATGACAGGACTTCTGCAGCATTTACGGGCGATCTCCCTGGATGGAAACTAAACAAATAACGAGCCCCGGGAAATCTCATTTCTTACCATCTGCAAGATGAGTTTGTCAGGTTTAACAACATAACACCATTGCAGATTGGTTGATTCTTACCTGTCCAGGGAGGTACAGCAGAGCAAATCTTCACACCTATAATCTTACGAGTATTTTAACTGAAGTCATTAACGCGATAGTGAGAAAGCAGTAGACATAATGATCAGTGGCGTTCTCTTCTGCAGTCAGCACAAAACCTCCGCAATGCAACTGCACTCCTTAGTTTAATTTCTAAAGCTTTACTTGGTGATTCTTCTGTTCTCTTACGGTGGCAAAAAGAGAGCCCAATATTGGCATACAACACTTCAATCACAAATTAATTATTCCTTGTAAACATTGGCTCGGGAGCCAGGTCACATGACAATTTCTAGAGGAGCGGAGGAAGAAAACCCCGTAAATGCCAGACAGAAAGACCGCAGACAATCTGTAAATGCAGGGGCTTTATTTCCAACTTTCATTGAAATCCAGAAAAGGCAGGATCTGAAACAAAAGAGAAAGCGCAGCATTCTGTCAACTGGGAGGGAAACCAACTGTTGTCAGGAAGTGGGAAACGGTCCAAGCCGTTTCAAAATTACTTAGTCGCCTGCCAGCCAGATTGAGCTACAGTCTGTCCACTCTTCTGACACCCAGATTAAGGGTGTATAATAACAGAATTGACCTTTTACGCCTTTAAGAAAGACTGGCTTGGTCTTCCATCACCTTAACTCACTTACTGAATCAAGGAAAAAAGATTAAATTACAAATGTACCATTACGAATGTAATAACGGTATTTAAGGCTGAAAATATTACGCTCATTTTGCAATCAAATCTCTTCTTGTAACTACCTATTGTATGTTTGCTGGTTCTGCTACCAAAAATACACAAACTGGCATAAAAATTCAATCAAAATATTTACTCACCTCAGAGAATCATAGATTTAAAATACCCAACAAACAAATGTTTTTTTCATTCATAAATTTCATTCATTCACATCATTCATAAATGATGAAATTATACTTTCAGCAGATCTAAATTTCAATATTACAGATAAAAATCCCCGTGCATTACTGACAGAAATAATAGGAACACCATGTTGTGCAACAGATGATCAGAGTTCCTGGCCCTAGGCAGCAGCCTAGGCGGTGGTGCATAATCTGATTATGACCTGGGACAAAGACAGCAAGCAATGGTTCAGATTTACCAACACTGAAACAGATGAAATCTCTTTGCTCAGCTCCAGTCGTCTTCATGATTGGATAATCACTGCAAGTCTACCAGAGTACCCATGTGACAAACTGCAAGGACATTTTCAGGCCCGAGGTTCAGTTATACAAGGAGCATGGAAATCTTGATGACCAATTCAAGACATGCAACACATCACATTATTACTTTTCCTGTGAGGAACCCACATCCAAGGAAACTTACATTTTACTTTTTTATTTATTTTTTTAACATTATTACAGCTGGATATTTACCCGAGTTCAACACTTAATTAGGGGATACGTAGCAGTGACAGGATAAACCAGTTATACTGTCCCCAATCTACACTGCCACCCATAGGTGAACGGACAGTACTCCATTTCAGGCCAGGGGAGTCAGGATGGACATAAGCTGGTCATGGCCAACAGAGAGGGTTTGACTCAGAGATTATTTGCAGTATAACAGCTTCTGTATTCCAAATGCAACGTGACAGCCACTTTGCCGACCTTGCAGCGATGTAGATACGGACCGTACTCAATGATAAAATGCATTTGATTAATTGAGTGGCCACGATTCGCATTTTTTTCCTCAGCTCTCAAGAGGTAGGAACACAAATGAACTCTCGGTCATCTGTCGCCTTCGAAAACAGCGCCTGAAAATTTTGCATCAAATTGCACCTGCAACAATTTGATTTAACTACTATAGGATAATAGCCCGATACTGGCATAGGGATGCACTAAAGGCTCTTATTAAATCAGACAGGATGGTGAATGAATCAGGGCTGGAAATGAAAGAAGACTAAAAAGAACAAAAGGTTTGGCAAAACATAGATGGCAATCAGCGAAATCACTGAGTGGACACAGAGAAGCTAATTAAAGTAAGAAAGGACATCTGAAAGGGGAAAAAAAATCAGTGCACCCAAATACAAGACCTGTTTCCAAAAATAAAGCTCTGATACAGGGACACGGGTGAGAGGAAGGCAGTCGTGAGCAGAATATAAATGATCCTTTTTTAAAGGAAAGAGGAGAGTGCACTGACAAATTCAACCTGTGATATGTTCCGGGCAGTCAGACGCCACTAAGAAAAGTATCAACCTCTGGATTGGCAGGACAATAAGCGAATACACACAGGCAGAATGAAAGAATGAGATGCCATAAAAAAAACTGATAGCAAGAGTGTTGCTTTGACACTGAATACAATGGTAAAGGCTAATTGAAAGTTGACATCATCACACGTGCTAGAATGCCCTTTCTGCTTAGATTCTAATTGTGCTGACACAGGGTTACAGGCAGTCGTAGTTACCTGATCAGCTTTTGAATCAGTCCACTGCAGTTGTTCCAGGTCTGTTTCAATGTTGAAAAATGTATTTACAGTTGGAAAAATAGATATATGACTGCTTTCACTGGTGCACAATGTGCTCAGTATTGGAGTGTGAAAGGGAGGAGGGATCTGTATGCTTCGCTGTATTTTTTTCTCCGTTAACAGTAAGCACTTTACTTTTAAATATCACCGAACATTACCAGCTGCAACTCGTTAAGGTATCAATGCCTTCATATACAATCAGGTTTCACTCCCCCATGGCCAAATCATCTTCGCTTTGAAGACCCGAACGAAAATTCTCTGCATAAATTGTGTCCCTGCTTATTAATTGAGGAAGTAATTTAATGCCTAGTCTCCACATTTTCACACAATGCACTCTTTAATGATACCGGCAGCATTTCCATACATGTTTGCACGTGACTTTGATTGCTATTTAAAAGGCAGGAAAGTCTGGGGAGCCACTGTGAACAAAGGTGTCTGAGATGTGAACTGCAGCCATAATCTTTGTATTGCTTAGCTGAAGCAATTACACCAAAGAAGCCCCTAAGATAATTGACAATGGCCTGCCTGCTGACTGCACAGTGCAATAATGATGATCACATGAAGTCTTTCATACCTCATTCAGAAAGATGCAAGGGTCGTCCTTTTTCTGCCTCTGTTAACGAGCCTAATCACTACCTAATCATCACCCCAACATATATTTACATTATAAAAATATGTATTGTTTTGGCTATCAGCTCTCTCATATTTCAGTCAGCACATGCAGTTTTGCTGAAAGACCTTCACAACATACTGGAGGACCATGCCCATTTTCCATTACAGCCATAATGCGGTGGAAAGCTGACACAATGCATTTTACACAGACACTCCAGTGATAAAGAATGGCAGATCTGGAAGTGCTGATATATGTTGCCTGCAGTGGCAAAAACAGCAGCGAGCCTATACTGCTGGAAAACGGACGAAGGTGCATGTTAGGGAGGAAAAGGTCTCCTTGCAGGCCATCTTTTTCCAACCTCGCTGCCGTCGTATGAAGAAGCATGAAAATCAATAAAAATAATTTCGCAAAAAAAAAAAGTCACATCGATGGCACCAGACTGCTAAGTAGAAACAGGGAGACATCTTGCCCAGCAAATCATAAACATACACTCTTGATATAATCCATGTGTGGGGGAAAAAGAAAAACAATAAATTTCCACTTCATTACCTGAGAACATTGATTGAGTTTACAGGAGGTAAGAAAATCTCTTATTAGTAAACGTTGCTTGCCACACTACACTCACTGCTCCGGTTTATGTTATGGATTATGTTACGGTTTCAGGGATTTCCAGAGCATAAACGAAATTTGAAGCAACTCAGCAAACACGATAAGGCGTTTAAGCCCTGAGGAAGTTAAATCATTACAATGAATGAAACTGGAACAGCATTGCATGACATTCAAATGCACGAGCCGTGGCAGAGCAAACACTATACAGGTTGTATGTGGACTATGTGAACCGATTTTTATGCCTCACAAACAGGGCTGAACTAGCATAGCGTGCTACTCATACACAGGTGCAAAAGCCTGATTTTCCACACAAGCTTCAGTAAAGCATCTGCATTTCCACACAGCACTGCCACCTGCTGTTTCCTTTGCGACCCTGCAATCCATACGGAACAAATTCAGGCTGGGGAAAAAAAGAATTTAAATCTATCTCCACTGTATTATTTAGTTATTAAATATGTTCCACTGACTCGTAGATCAAATAATTTTTTACCCCACTCTATTCCAAGATGAAGCAGAGATTGCATCAAAGCAGCTGTCAAGGAGTATAGGGATAATACATACTGAATGAAGGATTGCATGAATCACACAATGTGTGGTGTACATTGTTATGCCCTTGTCATATTAACATATTTTTAGTTATTTAGAAGCAAGGGAGACCATTGCCAGAGACATTTAAAGACTTTATGGTTCTTTAAATATGCACCGTCATCTTTTATAAACTGAAAGCCTAGTTTATTAGACGGTATGTCTGACTAGGTTTGAAGTTAGGGTCTCAGGAATATTGTGCGAGTCATTTCAATATCCCTTACTGCTTACTCTTTTTTCCCTCTCCTGTATTTTTCTAGAATAATATGCATGTGTGTGTTACACTAGGGACAGATTGTCTCTCTACAGTATCACAACTTGCAGAGACTATTGCCGCAAGGCAAGCGTCTAGGCAATAAAGAAAACTTGCACAGTACACCCTTTTTGTTATTATCTCCATATCAATTATTAAAAACGTGCTTAAATTCAAACATAGTTCAGCATTTTCACTTATTGCAACATAATGCAGGTTCTACTCATTTACTCCGGCATTGAACTCAGTTTATCACAGACTGTTGAGTTTCAGTGACCAGGCATCCACACTAATCAATTAGGACCCCGCTGATTTCATCCACCAGTCTATAATTGAATCAATTAAAAATGTTAACCTCTTTCTGAAGGAATCGTTTTCCATACACAAAAATGAAAGCAGATGATTGGACCGCGCAGAAGTGCCAGGAAGGATGGAATCCGGGCCGTGCCAGCTGGCAGCTCCAGCGCACCGCTCAGGGTACGGGGGGGGGCTCAGTCAGTCACAGGAGGGGTCTGAGTTTCATCGCTGTCTAGCGACCCCCGCTGGTCGACGGGGCGCCCCTGACCTGCATACCAAAGCCGAATCGAACCGTTTGAGCCTGCCCACGGAGCGCGGTGTGAAAAGCAGCAGCTGGCCACAGATGGTTACTCTCCCCCAAACAGGCAGTGGAAACTACTCATGAATGAGACTGACTGGCAGCAATTCTAAGACTCAACTTTATGTTTAAATTTTGGGCGGGAAATAAATCGTGTTCAAAGTAGCTTTCGGAATGGGCCCACGTAGATGAGATTCTCCAAGTCCATCAAATCACCATCACAAACATGCCTCGATATCTCCTTTTCTGAAATGAAGTTAAGTGCCATCTAAGCCTTCCTTACACAGTCATTTATATGTATGAACCTGGAGGTCTCTGCTGACTATTACACTCTTAATCCATTCTCAGAGTGGATCTGACTAAAGGGAATGAGTGAATCAACCCACCCCAAAAAAAAAAAAAGCTCAAAGGCACACACAGACAATGTTATTGATCTGTTTATTCGCAATAAAGGGGACCTGATGAAGTAACAGTTCTAATATGGCTTCCTGGCGGCAAGTGGTGTTTGAACCAGAGGACGCCAGTAAACATTCTAGAACATGGTTGTTAAAAATGAAACTGGACAAGCAAAAGCACAGACTCAGCATTCTGAATGCACCGTGAGGCTCAAGCTCAAACTCCCCTTTAAAGGCACACAGGACTTCCGGTGCCCCAGTTAGTTGCATAACTTTATAAATATCAGCGCTGTTTTTCCATTATCAAATTATGCAAACACAAAAAGCATAATGGTCATACATTAACAGCAAAGTGCATCCTCAGAGAAAATTTGTGGTAAACAAACGCAGCTCACTTGAATTACCATACATTAATAGCTGCCATTTAATACCATTAAAAAAAGGTCACAAATTAAAATAATGAAACTCAAGGGAAAGGAACAAAATGTAGGCTACATTTTGTTAGCAACAAAAGGATCAAACTTTGCCATACAACCATCCCAAGAGATCGTGTGGACAAATATTTGGTTTGTTGAAAAGGGAGGGGCTTGACTCTCAAATTTTTAGTGTTTCTAAAGACGAATGCTTGGTGGGTCAGATTCAGATGACCGCACAACAGGCATCAGAGTGTGCCAGTATCAGTGTAACGGTTCTGACTGTTGGTGGGAGGCCGTCAGTGAGATTGCATGAGAGCGCTAAGGCGGCGATGTCACTGCGGTTTATGATTCACAACACGCCTCAAACCCAAGAGGCGGAACATGAACCATGAATCTGCAACTCTGAATATTCTACTTCCCCTGCGTATGGGTTAAATAGAAACTTGAATGGTTCTGTGAAATTTTTCCTCCAAAACAGGAAGGTTTTTCTGTTTAGAAAGTTCCTCAAAGTCCTAAAACCACAAAGAAGAAGAAAAAAAAAACCCACTATGTCGCTGATGTGTTACTGTGGGCCGCACCTGGAGGAAGTACTAAAAATGCTCATTTGGATGCCAGTACGAGGTTTTAAATACATTTTTATATTTTAAATGACGCACGTTTCTAACCTATATTTTAAGGGTAAAAGCCAGTCCGATAAAGTAGTGTGCGTAGCTCTGCTGTCGAACAGATCTAGTCACGGCCCAGAAGCGTAATGCCTTCCTGCGAGTCAAGCCATGTGCACGAAACCTCTCATTCCTTCGGTAAGAGTGTTTGAACAGTGTTGACTAATGCACCAGTCAGCAGGCGATAAAATTAAACTGCCCTACCCTACCTCAACAAAATGCTTTTTTTAGAACATGGGGGTTATATATACTTTTCAGAACAGTGACTGTTGCTCTTTACTAGAAGGTTTCTCAAAAAAAAAAAATAAATAACACCGCTCAACGAAATGCTTAAGAGGCCTGAAGAGCGTAAAGCACCAAAGATTAAAAGCATTAAATCAATTAGCATCTCTCTCCGCAGGCCTCTCGGTGTAAGCATCTCCGCTGAAACTCCAGCGCGCTGCTCTTCCCGTACAAATATAAGCACGCTAATACCTCTGCATCGCACGCTTCAATACCCGACACCCGGGAAACCAGGTACACAGCAAGCTTACTCAGGAAAATGTGCGATTCGAGCGACTTAGTGAATTATCTCCTGCAAAGCAAAATAAATAAATCAAATGCAAAAAGCCCAAAGCTCCAAGCCCCCTTTGCAGGGAGAGCTTATGCTGCGGTCCCTTGTAAGGATGTAAGGAAGCCGGGGCAGGGGGGGGAGGGAGGGAGGGAGGGAGGGGGGGGGGGTGCGGCGGGGCTCATAGAGTCTCGCTGGCCAGCGTTTCGGTGGAGAGCCAGATCTTGGCGCCGCTGAGGAGCTTGCTGAGGGGGGTGCCCGGGCCGCTGCGGCGGCACAGGTTGCCCACGGGCGAGAAGGGGAAGGAGGAGCTGAGGTACTCCCCGGGGGGCGAGGGGGGGGGCGCGGGGGGAGCCAGCCCTGAAGTACATCCTGCGGCGCTCGGCCTGCGGGGGGCTGAGGGCGGAGCCCGGCGAGGGGGCGGGCCCGTTGCACTGCCGCAGCTGCAGCCGCAGCGTCTCGATCTCGTCGGCCAGCTGGGACGCCCTGCGGAAGGCGGTGACGGGGCCGCCGCGCGGGATCTCCGCCTCCGCCGCCCAGCGCAGGAAGTGGAGCCGCCACAGCCGCAGGTGGGAGGGCAGCAGCTGGGGCAGCAGCAGGCCCTGCGGGTCCGCCGGCCGGGAGAACCAGTCCCAGGAGAAGCGCTCCCACGGGCTCTCCGCCGTCTCCCGCGGCTGCAGCGGGTCCGGCTTGAACCCGAGCGCCAGGGAGTTGCGGCGGGGGAAGAGGGGGTGCTCCCCCAGCAGGCCGTTCCTCGGGGAGGGCACTCCCCGCAGGGTGGAGCTGTAGTTCTTCTGCAGGACCGCACCGGGGCACACAGAGGGCATTGCATTTCACTAAAGGGGGCGGCTGCAGGATTTCTGTTTCAACTGTACATTACACCTACCTTCACTTTCAACTACAGAGAGAACAGGTACCTATGCAGAGGCCTACGGGTACACACTATGCAGGGGCCTACAGGTACACACTATGCAGGGGCCTACAGGTACACACTATGCAGGGGCCTACAGATACACACTATGCAGGGGCCTACAGGTATACACTATGCAGGGGCCTAAAGGTACACACTATGCAGGGGCCTACAGGTACACACTGCACAGGGGCCTACAGGTACACACTGCACAGGGGCCTACAGGTACACACTACGCAGGGGTCGCCAGGTACACACTGCACAGGGTCCTACCTTTGTGCGTCTGAATGCCTTCACTGCTCCGTTCTGCACACAGGGGGCACCCTTGCCCACGTAGAGGGGGCTGTTGAAGAGGGTCTGGTCCTTCGGGCTGAACTGCTGGGACCAGTCCCACACGGGGGGGAATCGCAGTCCCCTGTCCTCCCCCAAAGGGGCGTTCTTACTGCTGGTCAAGGCCTGGGGAGGAGAGAGGAGGTCAGCCACAGACTGACACACGGGGCCTGAATCGCTCGGTGAGAAGGGGGCGGGGCCCGAAGCGCTCGGGGCGACGGGGGGCGGGGCCTCACCCTGCAGTGCTCGGCGTGCTGACGGGGGCAGTTGAAGAGGAAGGTGCTGAAGACGGGGACCCACATGCTGTCGCCCAGCACGGTCAGGTAGGTCTCAGTGAACTCGAAGGCGGCCGGGTACTGGTTCAGCAGCTGCCACACGCAGTCCAGGAACAGCAGGAAGAGGGGGCACTGAGGAGACAGAACAAGGGGGGAGTCCTTAAAACACCCACTTAGACCCTTTACATATCACGCAATTACACAGGAATAACTGAATTAATACATGCACGCAGTTGCTGCATTTCCCCGAGTGTGAGAATGTTTGAGTGTCTGTGTGTGGGAGTGTTTGAGAATGTGCAAGTGTCTGAGTGTGTGCATATACAGTAAGAGCGCATGTGAAGTGGGGCTAACCTTATCTAGCACCAAAACACAACCAATCATATGCCTACAAGGGAAGTCCAGCATTCTACCTGACCAGTTAAAATGAGGGGAAAAGCAAAGGGCGGGCCTGAGGACGCCGCACAGCGCCCCCTGCTGCCCGTTCCAGCCGGGCTAGCCCCACCTCCTCCTTGCCGCTCTTCTTCAGGTGGTTGCAGCGGTCCAGGAAGCGGTGGCCGGCCATCACCCACTCCTTCTGCACCAGGCTCTGGAAGCCGCCCAGGCTGCGGAAGTGCGGGTCCAGCATCAGCTGGGCCAGGGAGGAGACCACGCAGCTCAGGTCCCGCCCCTGCTCCTCTACGGGGGACAGACAGCGCAAAGGACCACTTTACCCTTACGCTAATCTTATAAAGGGACTAAAGCAAAAGTGTTCTTTATTGAAGAAAAAACCGTTCATACACCCTTAACCAGTTTATCAATGAAAAGTATTCTTCACACAGAATGTTGATGAATTTGGATTTGCAATGCATGGTACATGTATTGTAATGTAAGTTTATGAGAGAAAAAAAGTTCTTAAAATGGATAGAAAAACAACAGAAAATGATAAACTGTCACTCAGAATCCAAGCACTTTTCACCACCTGGAGTTTTCCACCCTCGACATCAAACACTCTCGTGGTTCTTAAAGAGCAGTGGGAAGCCTGTTAGCACGGTTACCTTTCAGAATAACGGACGCCTGCTGTCCCTCCAGCATGTACACCACCTCTGCCGAATGCTTCAGGAAGGCCCTGGAACCAGCAGACACACGAGCAGGGTTAAGAGTGCGGGGACAGGAAGGGAAAGTGCATTACAGACAGGGCAATGCCTGCTGTGCCCATGAGCAGGGTTAAGAGTGCGGGGACAGGAAGGTACAGCGCATTACAGACAGGGCAATGCCTGCTGTGCCCATGAGCAGGGTTAAGAGTGCAGAGACAGGAAGGGAAAGTGCATTACAGACAGGGCAATGCCTGCTGTGCCCATGAGCAGGGTTAAGAGTGCGGGGACAGGAAGGTACAGCGCATTACAGACAGGGCAATGCCTGCTGTGCCCATGAGCAGGGTTAAGAGTGCAGAGACAGGAAGGGAAAGTGCATTACAGACAGGGCAATGCCTGCTGTGCCCATGAGCAGGGTTAAGAGTGCGGGGACAGGAAGGGACAGCGCATTACAGACAGGGCAATGCCTGCTGTGCCCATGAGCAGGGTTAAGAGTGCGGGGACAGGAAGGTACCAGCGCATTACAGACAGGGCAATGCCTGCTGTGCCCATGAGCAGGGTTAAGAGTGCAGGGACAGGAAGGGAAAGCGCATTACAGACAGGGCAATGCCTGCTGTGCCCATGAGCAGGGTTAAGAGTGCGGGGACAGGAAGGTACCAGCGCATTACAGACAGGGCAATGCCTGCGGTGCCCATGCGCAGGGCACTAAGGCAGGGGTAACCAACCCAGCCCCTGGAGATCTACCATCCCCTGCAGGTTTTCATTTCAACCCTAATTTGGCACACCTGATTCCAGTAATTAGTAGCTCAGTGAGATCTCTAGCTGTTGAGCGAGGTGTGCTTTGTTGGGGTTGGAGTGAAAACCAGCGGGACGGGAGATCTCCAGGAACAGGGTTGGTTACCACTGATCTAAGCTGTGAAAATCCAAGGCTCAGGAGTGACCCCGGACGTCCGGGCAGCCATTACGGTGACATCATGTTCTCTCTGGCCAGCGTCTGTGCCGGCGCTAAGGGGTGCCCTGCTGAGCGGAGGTGTGTGAATGCTTGTGCGTACCTGACGTACTCCAGCCACCGAGAGCTTTCCATGGATGACAGCCACTTCTCCTCAGACTCCCCATAGGGCTCTGTGCACAAACAAGCTCACGGTCAGCAGGCGTTCTGCAACTCCAGAACGCACGGTCGCTGTGTGTTTCCCGGTCACCCTGAACGCACAGTCAGTATGTACGTCCAGTCGTTCTGAACACCGGAAAAATACCACCTGGTTAACTGGTCTTTGAGTTAACAGTGAAACATGGACCATCCGGTCGACTGAAGTCCTCCCACACAGGGTTACAGTATGACAGACTATGCAATGACCTTCATGGGTGCTGACCCCAGCAGGCACTCACAGGGTCAGGGTTTGAGTACCAGAGGGGAACCTCGCTGCACTGGAAGTAGCATTAGCTACATCAGCTAACTGGCAGCCCCTCAACTGAACAGTCGCATCACTGTAAATTCACCGCATTGGCACAGAAATGAGAGACTAACGCATCACAGGGCTCCCAGTGCAGACGTGGGCACGCTCACCGATCACACAGATCTGCCGGAGCCGGACGAAGGCCGCCTGGATGTCCTGGATGTTGGGCAGGGCCTTGTCCAGGTCAAACTTCAGGACTTCGCCGCGTTTGGGGTGACTCTTGGTGACGGCGTTGCAGATCCTACAGCACACCAGCAGAGAAGACAGACAGGCCAACAAAAGTGTTCATGGGCGAAAGTTCATGGGTTTATTCTGTACACAGCAGATTCATTGCATTTTGCTGGGGTTAATACAGACACAGATGTACACCATAGAAGTGGTGAACCATGCCATGAAAAATAAAAACACATGATCTGGCTATAAAAAAAAAGTCAGCAAACACTTCAAAGTATATTACTGGCAGATGACTGAAGCAGACATACCATAAACATCATCGGTTAAATTCAAGCCCTGAAGTTAACAGCACATAATGAAACCACAGCTGCTTTCCAGTCGCGGAAGAGTAAAGGCTCTGCTTTTTCGGCGCGTACCTCTGGTCCAGCTTCCTCTGCTGCGCAGGGTCGCTGATGTTGGCCATTCGGACCAGGGCGCTCCCATTGTGATGGTTCCAGCACCACAGCTGGGACGGGACAGAAGACATCAGCAGCGGTGAATGAGTGCCTGTGCACACTCAGGCCAGTGAGCCTCCCCACGCCTTATTACACAAACTCAACATACCGCAAATACACTTAAGCACGACAATACTACCTATACACTACAACATTTCAGACAACACGGGGAAATTCCTAACTTACTGCCACCTTCAGATGTTGCAATATATTTTTGTCGCAATACACTGCTGTGCAATATATTTCCTTTATTTTCAAAAAGAACATATTTACAATGCATTTCTAAGTATTCCGCTTCAGCGGCAGGGACATCAGCGGTGTTTGCGTGGGAGCGCTTGCGAAAGTGGTCAGATGCTCGAGAGCTCTGAATCCCAGGGGCCCTCAGAACAGCCGCTTTTGTTCAGAGTTTGGGCAGAGAGGAAAGCTCACGGGCAGACGTTGAGCCATGAAGAAGCCGGAGTACTGCTTCAGGTCCTGGTCGGCCAGGGACACCGGAACCACAAAGTACTCCGGAAGACTGCAAAACAGACACCGCCAGCCATTAGCCATAGTGTGGAGAGTGTGCGCTAGAGTAAAAGAAGGAGAATGAGAGACGGAGAAAGACAGGGAGAGAGAGTGAGAGAGTCTGTGTGTGTGTGTGTGAGAGAGACAGAAACAGAGAGAGAGAGAGAAAGAGAGACATGCATATATACTTTCATGTGACAGCAGCTGCTCTCATCTTTTATGCAAGCCCGAGCTGGGCTGTTTAACAAGGCTGACATGTGCAGGCTTAATCACACAGTATTAGAATAATGCAGCTCAGACTTGTGTAGGAGTATGCATGGATTCTCAAATCAAATGAATAATTTGGTTAGATCACACTCAAAAGCATCAAGCAGAAAATTGGACAGCCTCAAAAAAAAAATGCTACCAATTACAGATCTAATGAAACTTCAGACAAATGCGGTTCTTGCTGGTCCTGAGAAGTTACGAAAAAAATCTTATTTAGTCTCTTATCTAGGCCAAATAGCTGTGAACTTCGATTATAGTTGGGGGTTGGTTTGGGTTCACAAACATAAACTTCATTACTAGATTCAGTACTAGAGTTCAGCATCTGCCATACATGTAGACCACTGCATACTGTAATGAAGCCCATATTAAGTGGCCATACTAGGCAGCTGTGGTTTCAATTTCCCTGCAGAAGTGCTTTTGACATGGTGAAGCACCGCCGGTTATACAAGTCCACTGCATAAAACGCAGCCCTTGTGATTGCACTCGGGATTACAGATCTGCGCGGTGCTAATGCTAGCGCTAATCCGCGTGGCTTTGAGGAAGGATTCTGGAAGCTGCTCTCCTCCTTTTTCCCCCGGGAGAGCCTGACCTGGGAGAGACGGCGTAGCCTTGGTTGACGGAGCACACCCTCCACTCCGACGCCCCCGTGCGCTTGATCTCTCGGTCCCAGTCGCAGGGGCGGTCAAAGAGGGGCGTCTGCACGCCGCCCCCCTGGTCTGCGCCATTGACCTGGTCACCTGGCAACCACAGAGCCACACAGCAGGTCTTACCACTAGCGTGATTATCATTGCCGTTTATTCGGCAGGAGCGGTTACCCATAGAAACGTGCAAGGCATTGAATCCGTTTCAGTACGATGTATGCACCAGCACCAGGCTAAAATAAAGCATGGAGCGGGCATTGCTTTAGCAGACGGCAACAGAACTATGCATGGCATGACACACGCTTGATGAGCAAGCATTGATGGTCTAAAATCCATCGATAAGAACGTTAACTGGTGTTAAAATTCATGAGGAAAACATGGTGTGTTGTCAACCTGTATTCCATTCATTCCAAGCAGGCACTATACACACTATGACTTCTTAATTAAGCTTCAAAATCTTCATTTTGCACTGTCATGCAACAGACAATGAAGGGGGCTGGGTGTACTGTAACGTTGTTGGTATTACAGCAGAAAGGGAAATCCAGTGTGTACCTGAAGCATGGTACCTCTTCCCAACGTACTCGAACCCAAAGAGAAGCTGTGGATCAGCAGGCTGGGAGTAATGGGCGATGGCAAGGCACACCTTAAAAAGAATTCAAACCACAGCCAATCAACACTCACCAAAAGCAGTTGCTAAGGGCTCTGAAACAAGGTGATAGGCCATCTCATTAAGAATCACAGCGAATGAATGCTAGTGCTGGAATCTCATTGAGCAAACCTTACAGATGCACTATTTTCTCTCTTTTTAAATGGTCTGCTGCTCGGAAGCCACACCCTTGTGAACAGCCCCTTCTGCAATGTGTGACGGCTTTCTCTCCTCCTATTTCTGCACTTCCATTTTATACGCTTGGATTGGCTTACCTCGGCCTTGGAAAGCCTCAGCTCAAACTGCAGTGGGCCATTATATTTGTGCTACAAAAAAACTCAATTTTCCAGGAAACTGAATTTCTTATTTTACCATGACATTTGTATTAGCTCCAGGACTAAATCATCTGTGCTTTTTTTCTGCTCCGCACAGAAGCGCGCTTCAACAAAGACGAAAAGCGAAAGACGTCAAATGTCGAACACGTCAGCGCCCCTCAACAAACAAATGGGGGCGTTCGCGTGCGAGCTTTCACTTCCATCGCTTTGGGTAACAGGGGCGGCCATCGACAAGCACGTGTTTCTCGTCCAATACTGCCGCTAATAGAAACATTAGAAAACTATTTTTGGGCGATTTACCGCTCGCAAAAATGCACGCTGTTTGTTTTCCCAAAATAAATGCAGTAACGCTTGTGCCTTCAGGGCGACAGGCAGTCCTGTAAACGGTCAGAGGGAGCAGACCCCGTGCACGGAGCCTGCCGCTCGCGGGACGGAGGCGGGCGTCGGCCGTTTGGAGCCGTCTGACGGCGGGGCAGCGCTGCGGGGGCCGCACAATGAGGCCCATTCACGGAGAGGAACTGGGACGGGCACAGGACGTGCGCCGGGGGAAAGGGGGGGGTTGGGGGAACTCGCACGCCGGCAGCTCCTGTTCATTTCCTTCCGCATAATAAATAGTCCGCCACAGACGCGCCTCGTCCCGTCTGACACCGAGGAGAACAGAAACCAGCGGCTCCTCGCCTCGGCTCCGTAATCGCCGCGCCACGCAGGCTGCGGGGCGGTCACACCGCACGCTTAACCACACCGCTTCAGCGCCGAAACACCCGTTCTCAAAGCCAAACACGAGTCTGAAAATTACCTGCTGCTCAGCTACTGAGCTGTTAAAACACACGACTCCTGCCCCTTTAATTATACCCACAACAGCAGCAATATTTAAACGCTGCATGGCCAGAAGGCACAGGGTACCATATCTTCTCTTACCTAGAAAATGTGACAGAAGCTTAAATGCTCGGTGAGCTTTGGTAACAGGGAGGTTAAACTGTGATGGAGCAGTCTCAAAGGCATAGCTTTCAGATAATGCAGACTCTAAGGCATAGCTTTCTTAAGCTGTAACCCATGTTCCCTGAAGAGTATCAGTGCGCACTATATGTGCCAGCTAACCTGTGTGCGCTATACACACCATCTACACAGTGTTTGGTGTATGTGAGGGCAAGTCTGGTATACCGCAGCCAAAGAGCTACCACAATGCGGAGGCCCCAGCGCCTTTTAAGACAACAGTGAGCTCTTGAGTTACGTGACTGAGATAACAATTCACTTCCAGGACAAACCTCAGCTTCTGAGGATTTCTGGAGCGGGGCCCGTCGCCTAAACGCACCCGTGTCCGCAGGCTGATCGGAAGCACCGGCTGAACGGACGTCTTGTTTTCCGTTCTCCACCGAACCCCTCGTCTCCCGCGCACCCTCTCAGGGCTCACGCGTTCGGAGAAACCGGCAGGTACCGCCAAGGGCTCTGGCACCTGGCCGGTCCGGCGCATGCTTGTAGTTCATTATCCAGGCTGCGTGGGGCGTACGTAGTTTTACACGCCATTCAAGGCCACCGAAACGGATTTAAATGACCTTTCAAATGAAGAAACAGACCGCTGCATCATATACGCCTCCTAAATGTTCCATCGCATGGCCTTTTCTCACTTGATGGTACATCTAAACACTGTAATCTACTGCTAGATGCCATGAGTCAGAGGCAGCGTGGAATCTTCGTTTTACATTAGTTCTAATTTCCCTTAGCAACCAAGTCTGTTATTCCGCAACACAGACAGCATGCTGCTTTCTGTGAGTCATCATGCTTCATTTTAAACATGACAGACTTGGCAACCGAAAAAGGATACATTAATATAGTTCAAACACCTGCAAAAAAAGACAAAACTAAATTTGTCTGACCTGTCCTCACAGACAGAGAAACAGACAGACAGACGTGGGCCCCTGTCAGAGTCCTCCACACAGACAGAGACAGAGACATACAGACTTGGACCTCCCTTACAGTCCTCCTCACAGACAGACAGACTTGGGCCCCTGTCAGAGTCCTCCACACAGACAGAGAAACAGACAAACAGACTTGGGCCTCCCTCACAGTACTCCTAACAGAGAGGTGCAATTCTGGCTCTACTTAAGGCACACTGCCTGCCAGATGGGAAGAGAGGATGAAAGAGCTGCTGGCCAGCAGACAGAATCAAATCCCCTGTTACTGGAGTCTGGAGGAGATGAGAGGAGAGGAGAGGAGAGGGAGGGGCCAGAGGAGGAGAGGAGAGGAGAGGGAGGGGCCAGAGGAGGAGGGGCTGCCACTGGGCCTCTGAGGCAGCACCCTGCAGTGCTAGCAGCGCACCCCCAACTCCACTCCATTATGTCTGTCCATAGCACAGAAACCTTCATCCCTGCAAATACTGATGAGATAAGGCTGTCTTCAATGTGAAATCACCTTTAATGACTGTGAGGACCAAGTCAAATTTCAAAACTGATATTCGACTTCATCGTTGGGGGAGGAGCATGCCATGATGACTACGTACATTAGGCACAACCAGCATTGAAAATAAGTAACGACAGCACTGAAATTTCTCCTGGAGTTGAGAAAGACAGGGTGATTAGGAAGGATTTTCGGTGAAAACTTAACGACTGAAACTGAATGACTTCAAACGACTGAGCCTCGTCATTTTAAATTAGAAACGACAACCCCAACGCAGTCCGCATGCAATTTCACAGCATAGTAAATTTGGCTCCTCCCACAAAATAACCACGCTCCACGTACCTTCTTGGCGCTCTCGGGCCCGGCTTCGTCGAAGCGGAACCTGACGACGCGGAAGTCCTTGCAGTAGACAATGAGCTCGGTGGGGCTGAACTTCAGCTTCTGGTTGGACCCCAAAACTTTCCGCTTCCCCTTAGCATCGTTAACTGGGGGTGGGGGGGGGGGGGGGGGGGGGGGACAGGGGTACAGGAACAGAGACAGAAAACAGGAAAAAGGCCTCGGTCACAGGATTTAATTAGCGGTATTGGAGTTAAGACCACGCTTCCCATGACGCCCGCGGTTTCTGGGACCCTGGGGAGGGGGGGGGGGGGTAATCAGGGCCATTTCCAACGTGCCAGAACTAAGCGCTGAGAGGACGGTTTGTGCTCGCGGTGGGTGGAGGAATTTCACAGCAACGCTGGCTGGCATTCTGCAACTCAGACAAAACTCTATTGTCCGTGTCAACTTGACTGTTTACTCTAGCAACAATGCACAAAAACACAGGTAATGTTCATAGGAAGGGGGACCACTAGGCACATATGCTCTTTGAAAAACCCATTATTTCATTAACTGTATCTGGATGACTTAAACACAGATTCTTATTTTGATAACAAATATAAAATGTTCATGGTCTCCAATCCAATTTTCACTGTGGAAGTCAAAAGTGTGCAGTTAATTTCCCTTATCTACAGCAGGTCTCTTTTTAAAGAAGAGTGGACAGTCCACACTCCCCATTTATTTTTCCACCTGATTCATAAGGGGAGAAAGCAGAGAGGGTCAAAGATAAAAATCGCAGGACAGAATGGCCATGCGGGGAACTGAACTGCAAGTATGAGTACTGCAAGTATTCTTCAGTATAAAATAGTTCACTTAAGGTATACTTCAGCATGGGTCCCCAAGACCTAACGGAGGCACTGGCACCACAATCCAGTAATGGCTATACTGCTACACTACTGGTGTCGAAGCAGAACTTCCACCGGAAAAAAACGCTTTGGCCCGTCTGGTACAACTGCCCGACAGAAACGGGGACGCATACAGAGCAGGGATCTACCACGCATGAGGCCTTGGCTCCACTTGCCAAACTCTCCCCTGTGTAGTGCAGGGACAGACGGCAGAGGGGAGCCAAAACGATCCCTCGTTGTTTTTGCCAAGTTGAGCGTTCGTGATGCAACTTTGCGGAGACTAAACAGACAAAAAGAAAACAGCTTCATGCTCGGCCAGGTCAGTATAACAGGCCCATGCTTGTGGCGGCGTCAGCAAAAACAGCAGCAATGGCCTAACGCACACAAGAGTAATCCTGACCAGGCTCTTCAACTGGGGAGGCTGTGCTATGACCTCATCTGTAACGATGCTTAAAACGGATCTGCTGTGGGGACAAAGCTAACAGATGGATTTGGCCAACAGTGTGCAGCTACAGTCAAGCTGATAGAGGGAGCACAAAGCATGATGAAAACAAGTGTCTGAGCCTCACGTCTGGCAGAGATGTGGGCAAATCTTTATTCCAAGACTGATGGTACAAACAGAATCCAAGTCTCTCCTTCGAACTACAGACATGCATTGCAAAGATGGGAGAAAAAAAAACCTGCCCAATAATGCATCTAATCTCCATAAACCAGACTTTCTTTTGGCACTGTACTGGGGCAGATATTGTGAGGAAAAATGTTATTTGCATTACAGGAACACATTCCAGCAGAGGGAGTGTATTTCACAGGTCAGTCATTTTACACAATTATACCCTCATTTCTCTACTCTACACCGGGCCGGTCAGCAGCGGACGGGCTCCCCCTCTACAGCTGGATTCCTCCCGCAATCTCATCAGGGAGCGCACTGTCACCGCACTGAGTGGCTTTTCCTTGCTTGCTTTTTGAGGGTGCAGATCTGGTTTTTCCCAATTATCCTTCAGTTACTCTGTAAAAAGCACTACAGAAATAAAATTGATTTGCACAGAAAGGAATGCCACTCCACACTATTTCAGGTGACAAACTAATGTCAACATAGGCAGGACACGTCGGTGTAAACTGGTTACTTTACGGTTCGTGTACCGAGCCCGCCTTGCTCTTCCACAATAACTTCATGGCCACATGCTGTGCACTATTTATTGATTCATAAATGGCATCAGGTGCATTGTTCCTCGTAATACAGGCAATCAAGAGGTTCGGTTTCCAAATATCACAGCAGAAAATCTTATTCTCTCTCCAATGTATTCCTATATATACACAAAATATTTCTGTTTCACAGGGGTGAGAGAACAGGTCCCAGTGCCTCCCCTGAAACGATACACAGGTGAAATGAGGATAAGGAATGTTTGCCTGGTGAATATTTAAGTGTCGGAGGAAGAGGCCACCTACCTGTAACCACCTGCTCCACGCAAGCCAGCGGAATGTCATGCTCTCCTAGCAGTCGATTTACATAATGGAATTTCTGAGGATGAATAAAATCAGTTTTAGTGTGGTTTTGGAGTCACAGATGTAAGGGTAAAATAGCAACGGGCTGGGTGCAAAAAGTTTAAACAAACACAAATCAGAACGCCAATTAAAAGCGTATTTTAAAGGTAGAAAATGCACAAAAAACCTTCAGTGAATTACAGCACATTTCCAAAAAGCAAGCTGAAAACTCCAGAACAGATGCATCACTGCTGACATAAAGAAAACAGCCCTTTAGGCATGAACCGCACAGTATCAATCTACTGATGCAAAACTTTTTCTTCAACTTTTAAAGGTTAAACAAAAAGCAGGTGGAAACTTCAAACAGCAAGACAAGTGGGCAAAAAGGTAAACATTGATTTCTCAGATTCAGAAAAGGATACATATGGGCCTGAATTTATGAAACTGCTTGGCCAAAAGTATGTGGACACAGGACATCCAACATCTCATCCAAAATTATGGGCATTAATCTGGAGTTGGTCTAGCCTTAGCTGCTATAACAACAACCACTCTTCTAGTTGGGCACTGATTGGGGCGATTAGGCCTGTCTTCCAGTCGGCTTTCCAATTGATCTCAAAGGTGTTGGATGGGGTTGAGGTCAGGGCTATGTGCAGGCCAGTTAACCTCGCTGTGTGCCCAGGGGCACTGTCATGCTGAAACAGGACAGGGCCTTCCCGAAAATGTTGCCAAAAAAGTTGGAAGCACAGAATTGTCTAGAATGTCACTGCATTAAGATTTGCCTTCACAGGAACTAAGGAGCCAAGCCCAAACAATAAAAAACAGGCCCAGACCAACGGGTGTCCACATACTTTTGGTCATATAGTGTACCAGCAAACACGGCTGTGGTGAGGAGTGTATGGATCAAAATTCAATTTTATTTGAAAAGCGCCTTTTACATTACCACTGCTGCTCAAAGTGAGGGTGGGAACAGAACAAAGGGGGACACCAGCATGACAGAACTGTATCAGAACTTGGATCCCAATCTTAATCCTATCACTGTACAGGCGCGGTGGGCCAGATACCAATGACTCCCCATTCCACAGGTAACATTATGGATATCAAAAATCATTTCTGTTTGGAAACTCCTGCATGGTGACGTTCTGGGATTTTAGCCAACCTCTGCTTTGGTTACCTGTGAAACGCCAAGACTGGTGTGTCAATTATGACTGTTCTTATTCACTGTAGACTAAATCATCTTCCCTTGTGAGATCCCCTTTCATCATTTAGTTGAACTCCTGAGAAACATATACCTAGTACAAAAAAATTAAAAACCCAGAATGTCAATCTGCTGAGCATTATCCTGACCATACCCCAACATTGCACCAATCAATTGGTTTCTCAGTACCTGAAAAAATTGTAAGGAAAACACAAGATCTAACATGGTATGTTGCTGCTACCCCCCCCCCCCCCCCCCCCACCCCCACCCCCACCCCCACAGAAAGAATTATAATCCTGGGGTACTGTCAACACCATTCTCACTATTTTTAGTTTTCTGAGTGAATAATGCTTTTTAGACTGGAAGCTCTGTCACAGAAACACTTAAGGCAAAACATAATCAGAGTTCTTGACCTGGTGCCAACACGTCCTCCAGAGCGATGAGTTAAAAGCGGGCAAAAAAGGGAACATTTGTGCATGGTGGTATTGGCTGACATGGAAACGGAGAGAAAAACGAACCTGTACATGTTTTCCAGGGGGATGGACATGCCACTGAAACTGAACTAAGAAGCTGGGAGCAGTTTCCACACCCTGACTCATTGATGCTGGCTTAAAAAAGCAAACGAGCAACAGGCTAAAGCTGGCACATACTGAAACACACAGACAACATCTAGGCTACATAAACCAGCTAACCGGCTAATTTTCTAAATGTATGACAGGAGAACTTTCAAACAATGCAGTGAGGGAAAGAACCTTCTACGGGCATGACTGCAGCTTGATTTGTATCTTAAACACCCATGTTCTTACCCAACAATTAAGACGGGAATTCCACAAATGCACAAAGAACACAAAGTTCTAAAACAGATCTGAGGCTAAATCTGCTGGACTAGCACTACACTGGGAGACCATGGCACTGTTCCAGCAAACCATTCCAGCACCTCTGCCAACTTGCTTCCTCCAGGATTCAGTCTTCGTCCCCACCACACACACACACACACACACACACACACAGCAGCTCAAGATGTCACATCTGTGGCTTGGAAAACAGATGATGCCCTTCACAGTGCGCACCTGTCGAGGCGATGGGTCCTGGGTGATGAAGGAGATCTTGAAGTTGGTGCAGATCAGCTTCCCCCACAGATCGTCCTGGCTGCTGTCCGTGCCGATGCACTTCCTCACAAAGCTCGCCTCATTCACCACGATCTCCCCTGCAAACAGCGCGCAATTAGGCCTACAGGCACTCGCTTGCATTAAAAAAAAACAAAGTACCACTTTCTCATGTCTGTATTCAGGATCACCATGCACTGAGTGATTTCTTTTCTTCAGTCACAATCTACTCTGCAACACACACCAACGGGTCCTAAAGTCAAAAACTGGTACAAGTGATTTTTGAAACAGGGTTGTCATTTGCTTTGTGATGATTAACCTCTGAAATACAATTACCTCTAAATATGCATCAGTAACATGACTACTAAATTCTAAAGTGTGAGCCTGGCTGCAGAAAGGCCTGCATCATGTTGGAAGAGCAAGGGGGGCATATAAAATGCAACAGCAGCAGACAATGAGCCAATATCGACAACGCCATCTACGAAAAAGCGTTTGCGTCAACGCAAAAACCTGCAACGACTTCAACTGCCAAAAATCAGTCGACGCCCCGGATTTCAAACGCTCGCGAGAGGACGGACCAACAAAACTCGAAAAAAAGGACAAGACCCCAGACGGCAGCGGGAGGCAGGGGCCAGCAGGAAGGGCGGAGTCAGCAGGGCCCGCTTTACTTATTCATTCCTCCGCTGAGATGCCGGCGGGAGGACGAGCGCTCCTCCACCGTTCAGGTTTCCTCTGAGGACGCCCGGGGCGTGCGGTTTCCCCCGGAGGAAAGCGATCTCTGTCCTGCCCTCCGCTCCGAGGTACTCGGTAATGGAGACACCGACAAAAACAGGGGGATTGACACTCGCTCCCTCGTTTCCATGGCCACGGCGCTCCGTCCCTCTCCTTTTCTTTCGTCAACCCGGGTCTTGACGGATGCCGCAATTCTGGGCCGAACATCGCTCGGCTCTGCCCATTTGTGGAGGTCCCTCGCCCTAGGAATCAGCGGGTTTTAATAATCAGGGTGCCTTTTCCAGCCCGTGGGCTCGAGAGGTAGTTTAAAATAAGGCTCACTGAGTCACTGTACTTTCCAGCACAAGTGTTCTCTGAAAGAGATTCAACACACAAGCAAACACACTTATTGTTACTGGCCAACGACAAGCCTAGAGGGGCCACATGACCTTCTCTCATCTGTTCCGGTCTTCTGTTGGGCTGTATTAATAGCTTTTCGTCTTCTTGGAAGAAAAAGCCTTGTCAACAGAGACTAAATAATCTTCAGACAGATGGCGAGGACAAAAGTCTTCTACCCAATTTCACTCAGAAATCTGTAAAGAGCTTTGTGAGATTCCAGCCAGTCCCCCTTCCCCCCAATCGTTTGTGCGTCTCTGCCCTCTTCAGCTTGAAAAGGACATCAAAAGGACGATTTCATCAAAGACAGGAGTGGGTTTTGTTTTTCTTCACCAGCCCGCAAGAAACCTCTGCCCTAGATAGCATTTTATTGACTTGCACATGTTTGAAATAACGGAACCATCCGGATTCAGCCGATGACTTGCAGAAGTTTCACTGAAGACGAAAGAAGGCGTGCTGGATGTTTAAGGTGTGCGCAAGGAGCACAGGCAGCAGTTTAGCTTTAACACCACATCACATATAGGCCAACTGTAGCCAAGACCAAAGACCAATCACCTCTGACTGAGCCGTGGGACGGAGTGTGGCACAGTGGGTAAGGAACTGCGCTTGTAACCGAAAGGTCGCAGGTTCGATTCCCGGGTAAGGACACTGCCGTTGTACCCTTGAGCAAGGTACTTAACCTGCATTGCTTCAGTATATATCCAGCTGTATAAATGGATACAATGTAAAGTGCTATGTAAAAAGTTGTGTAAGTTGCTCTGGATAAGAGCGTCTGCTAAATGCCTGTAATGTAATGTAATGTAATGTTAATACCCCAAATGTGGCCTAGCGCTGGTGTTGCACTAGCATATAGAGCAAAACAGCTGTCTGCCATTACAAAAGAAGGAGAAAATGCTTCACCAGATAATATTCAGTTCCAATCATTTCCAGAACTCTTCACTGGTGTGCAGCTACACCGACACACAAGAACACACACCCTTGTTCACTGTGACATCAGAAGTGTCACTTAGCCCTAGAGAAGGGCAGGAAAGAAGCAAAAAAAAAAACTGTTTGCGGCTTGTCTTAGATACTCCCTGCCCATCAGTATGGATAAGTATCATTACACAATGAGTCAGAGAAGGAGGAGCCTCTTCTCATCTGACTCAACCTTTCAGATGATTAAACAGGGTCAAGGTGTGAGCATCGGCCAGTTATGCTGCTTTACCACAGAATGAAAGACACTTACAAATAACTCTACTCTACTTCAACAAAAATTCCACTGGGCTCAAATCAGTACCATTATGGGGGGGGGGGGGGGGGAGATAATGGAATGGACACTCTCACTGCAGAAGAAAATCACCTCGTCCATCTCACACATGACCCCACAGCCATTCTCGTCCATGTATTCCTGTATTCCTCCGCAGCTGACTCTGCAGGTCACTTGTTTCTTGGGACACAGAAGCAAGCCGGAGTGATTCTGACTCCGACAGTATTGAGCAAGTGCCTTCCAGCTGTACAGACATCACCCGCCAACCCATCACTCCCACTTCTCAAGTGCTCGTGGGTTTCAATAGCCTCCGCTCGGCTGAATCACTTTATACGTCCCGTAAAATGGCGTACGCGTGTCTTTCAATAGCTCCTCGAGTTCCATTCGATGCACCAGTTTCAACTCTTTCAAACAACAAAAGGAACTGGATGGAAAACCAGATGGCAATCATCTCATGCAGAACTAAAGCGAAGTTTCCTATGCATGATGTCTTTGAGGATGGTTGGAAATGGGCTGCGATTAAAATTTTCCACAGAAACTTTATCGCTGGAATTCCGCCTGACCGTAAAAGCATATACTAGCATATAATATTGTATTAGCAATTTCTGCCAGGTCCTCACATAGAGGGACGTTTAAACATGAACCCATCGCCTAACTGACATCCCTTCAGATCTTAATGTTTTGCTTTTGTTTGTTTTTATACTCAAAAGCTCTGTGAACGACGCTATGGTCTGGCTCATCAGATAAAGGGATGTTGTGCATGGATAGTCTCAACGAAAGATTTTCCACCCTAAAAATAGTACAGACAGGTCTATACTGAGAGGTCAGCCACCCTATAGGGCAGCACATAACTGGTTCTGACATCACCCAGGAATGGCGGTGTTTCAGTCCACCATGATGACATTTCATGGCAAAAGATAGCAACCCCCGCGGCTCAATCGGTTGTCCACCTACTGCCCTTCCGCTGACTCATATCCTTCTGAGCCTGACTTGAACTCCAGAGATAAGAAGCAGTGGCGGACATCACATGATCAGGGGGACAGCTTGCCTGAACTCTCCTAAACTGATAGCAGAGGATGTGGCAAAGCGTGGTGGCTAAATTAATCAGATGGGACTTTTTAAAATGCGACGAAAGGGAGTGGGGGGGGGGGCATAGAAGAGCTCTATAAACAAATGAGTTCTGACCACCAAGATGAGTGATTAGTTATTTGCAACAGGGAACACAATGTGTTCACATGAGCGTCAGGAAAACGAGAGCCTCCAACTTGCTGCATTGTGCTGTTGAACACACAGATGATGGCTGGATTAGATCACTCATTTATGGTATAATTTCATGGTCAAGAACAGTTAAATGGGCCATGTGGGCAATCAGAGGGTCAACCCCCCACCCACCTAAAAATTCCCACAAATTCCACTGAAAATTTTTCAAATTCTAAAACTGGGGTGGTGGGAAGGAAGACTTCGTGACCACATGTCAGAGGGTCCCTTTACTGCACATGAAGCTCTTTGACGTGGGAATCTCTGGGAGGAGGGCAGGTGCAGGGTTAAGGGCTGGATCTCCTGGCAGGGCTCTGTGCCAGTGCCCTGCGGTTTACCCTTCCATGATGGGGCTTAAATGGCGGCTCTGCTTCAGGAATTAACGGCCATCGTCACAGCGGACTGCTGACGCGTTCGAAACGGCAGAGCGGAGCAGCTGCAGCGAGGCCCGCAGGCCTTTGTCTCCCCAGCACACACGTTAGCGCGCCACCGTTAGCACACACCTTAGCACGCTGCTGTTAGCGTGCACGGCCTCAAACAAACAACGCGCGCCTGAGCATGCGATCAACAGCATCCTACATTTGAAACACCACTGTGAGTAAGGCTTGAAATTGTAGAAATGAAAAGGCCCTCAAAATTTAAGTGAGAGCCATTAAAGGAAGATCTTAAGAATCTAATCTTTTAAAGGATGACAAATATGTTCTAGTAATATCAATGTAGATCTCCTAAAAAGCAGCTCAGCCAACCCAAACAAAGGCTATGCATATGAGGTTTTTTGTCATTTATAACTATATTATAAAGATGAGTCTGAGAAGAATCAAACAAAAACATAGGAATAAGACAAAAAAAAGTCCAAGTTACAAAAAATAGGAAGTACCAGGGAGATATGGTAATGTGGTCTCTTAAATCTTTGAAGAACTGAAGACCTGGTGCACCAAACAAATTATTAAAGGAGCGAACACTCTTACAGGATGGAAGGGGAACCAGTGATAACCTCAAAACTGAGGTCACAGGCAAAGAGAAAGTCAAAGGTGGGCTGTCTTCAGGAAATGCGTGTGAGTGAGGTACTGTTAAAGCCAAGGAGGATGAAGAGGAGGACTGTGGAAGAGCAGAGGAAGGAAGACATCCAGAGGAATAAAAAAGATAAGTGAGTTGATTCTAGAAACTGCAGAACGGAGACTGAATAAGACAGAGGGAAGACGGAGAATGATTGAGCAAGGCAGGGAGGGGACAGACCCGAACACAGAGACATTTTGAGGAAGAGAGGAAGACAGTTTAGGCCCCTTTGTTCAGAAGGCTCTGCCTGACTGAAGTTCACTGTGTATATTTCGTGGTGGGCTGTACTGGGTCTGAATGGGCTATTCAGTGAGCGATGGTGGTAAATGAAACGCATTCTAATCACGTACTGACAAGGGGGCAGCTGAGAGCCAAGGGACCCAACAAATAAATGATATTTAAATTACACAGCCCTATGAGGGTCTTAGCCAGGGATAATGCATGCTACAATGTATGCTAACAGGGAAGAGTCCAGGCTACTCTAAACTTCCAAGTGCATTTTAAAACCAAATACGATCACTTGAAAATGCTAAGTGATTTAGCCCAGATTTTACCCCACAGGACCTTAAACCCTTACCCCCAAGTGCTTGCATTAACAAGATTTGTTTTGTTTAACAATGCTAGGCAGGGAAATAGAAGATGGGGACCCCTTTAAAACAATGACATTTCTCAATTTAATATATTTCACTGGAATGCTGAAACACTGGTCCCACTGAACAGGAAAAACAGTCCTGTACTTTCAGGAGATTCGTTTTCAACCACATACAGGATGAGACCAAAATAAAATCACTCAAATACAATGCATATGATCAAAAGAGAATAAAATACATAAATCAACCGCTTCAAAGGACAATGTGATACAAATACAAATACGAACCTCTCAGACATTTGAGGAGAACAAATAAAGCAGCACATACAACACCACCCTCAAGAAAAACGACAGACTTATCGTGTTTTGGTAATAACCCCTTGGGTGTTTTACCCACCCTTTTCAAAGTTTCTTCCACAAAATGGAGATCTGGCCTAAAGGGCCGAAATTTTCCCCAGTGACCCTGTAGTCACTGCAGAAATGCCCGCTCACCCGGCTGGCCCCGTCAAGTTCCTCACCGTTCATCATCTAGGGGCATTTTGAGGGACATTGTATTATCAATAACACTGACTTGCTCTGCAAGCTAGACAATTACAAAATGTACCACTTCTAAATCACAATACAGAGTGGGTTTCCTAACCAAACAGCAAATTATTATTATAGTGCACGGATCAACAATAATGGCCACCCAGGGTGAGCGAAAGCAGGCGACAAACAGCTAAACGCACTCCTGGGCCACTTCACCATTGAAGCTACGATCCACAGTTCAATTCACAGTTCCATTCTTTCAACTATCCGTTTGGCGCTGCACACAACTGGAAGAATGCTATGTTCACATGTTGAAGAGGAGCAGGGATTACCAAACAAATCAAAACAACTGCCACTTTCAATAACAAGCTGAAAGGACAGCTTAGTCACATTCCCTAACAGTAATGGCAAAAACAGCTTTAAAAAAATTAATACATTTTTAAAAAACTCAATTTGTCTCAGCCACCATACAATAACAGGGTTCATCTTGGAGCACCCAAACAGCAACCACTGAAGATCTAAAATCTTTTACATATTTAAAAATGTTGCTGTGAGCATTTTTACAAAAGTGAATATCCCAGACTTTATACTGTCACTACTTACTGTAGTGTAGTTACAAGTGTAGGTCTCCCTGATCATCAATCACATCATATCCAGTTACAAGTGACAGAATGTAGACCATGCACACCAAAAAAAAAAAAGATCTGACCACTGCTTAGCAGAACAAACATCATAACAGTATATCTGAAGTCACATACATTCATTTATGAATATTTATGTGAATTAATAGCCTACATCTCATTTGGAATTGAGGGAATGCATAAATAAAAATGATTATGGCTAAAATAACTACCTTCAACTACTTGTTTTCTGCAGACACTGATACTACTCACGATTCAGTTAAACATAGTTCTCCATCCACAACTTAAATTTTTCAGCTGTGCTGTAGGAATGCCAACTGATTCACCACGATAAAAGATGAATCATGAATCAAGGTCACTACTAATGCAGGTGAAATATTTACCTCTAAGCAATTCATACATGTGCTCTCCTTTGACATCTTCTGTAATTAATTTCATTATTACCTAATGACTTACTGTAATGTAAAATATATGTTGCTGGGCCTGAATATATTAAGCAAATTACCTGTATTGTGGAATTTGTCCTTGTTCATTTCTTTGTAATGCTGTAAATAACTCTAGGCATAGCACAACATTAACAATCTCTTTCCATCAAGGGCTATACACTTTTTGCTAACGTTACATATGCACGCATTTTAGAATTGCGAGTACAGGCTAGTGTTTCACAGCATACCTGAGATGGATAAGAATTCGTTTGGAAAACGTAGTAATAGGTTCATTTGTGTAAAAATACAACAGTAATGAATACTATTACTAGATTAACCAAAAAAGCATGCCCCAAGGACCACGAGATCAACCGGCCTGTCATTTCTGAATAAACCATCATCGACTCCTGCATGTTCGAGACTAGCCGGTTATTTGTCATACAGGGTAACTGAAGTGCAACAAATAAATAACAGCCCAGCTTTCAATTGCTTACCTGAGAGTAATCTGGCCTCTAACGACAGGGGGCTTTTTGTCAGATCTGCCTGTGTGTGAAAACGTCATTGGTAAATTCATGTTAGCCAGCTGTACATTAGGCTACGCATCACTTAGCCAACACCGGTATTGTAGCTAATTAGCATAGCCGTTTTAGAGCACAGCGAATAGTCTGCAATCAAACTCAAAGGGACATAATCAGCGTAGTTAACGTTAGTGAGGTTAACGTTAGCAAGCAAAATTTCTTACTCACTAGCAATGACAGGTAAAAAAAAGCTTGCTGGCTATGTGTGATAGGCAAATTAATTCAACAGCTAGCTTGCATGCTGGCTAACATAACATCTCTTCTACAATTCCAAAAATTATCTAATGCTAGGTAATTAGGTACCTAGCAATCTCCTAGCTGTAGCTAAACTATTAGATTGAATACCAATTTAGAGAAACCTGGTTTAACTCGCCTAATGCATTTATATGTGCAGCAACGTATTGGCAAATTACTTGTCATTGTTGTACCAAAGTTTGTTACTATCTGCCCAGCTAATAAGCTTCTGAATTATTAACTAAAAAAATGTACAGTAACGTTATTGTTAACCTGGAAAAAACACTTCACGCTAAATACTTTTTAGAATGGTTGAAAATGCTTACCTGTAAAGGCAGAAGGTATGATTTAAATGTTGGTTTCAATGGTTTGACGGAAAACATCCCAAGCAGCAGAAGTGGCTGGCAAGCTCGCTTGCCAACTAGCTAGCTAGTTCACGCTTTCTGTGTAATTTACTAAATCAACAGGTGTGCAGGTGAATCACCTCAATAGCTAGCGTTAGCTAAACTATTGCTTTTAACTGACTTTAACTTACATTACTGATATAGTAATTCGCTGTTGCTTCCTTCTCAACAGAAGGCGGTTTTTGTCGTGTTACTACCATTCTCCATTTGGTCAGTTAGCAAAGAAGCCAGATATAACTTGTTACTTGGCCGGCTATCGCAACGTGAAGACTTGCCACGACGCTTCTCATTTTTGTCCTGTATTATGCTATACTAGCAGACACGCTAGCGGTAATGTTATGTTAGCACACTATCGTTTCACAGTGGGAGACCGGTACCAGATAGCAAATACGTTAAAACAACCATTGCCACCAGAATGTTCACGCGTTTCTTGCACTGAGCTTAATATATTCGCAATGTACAATATCTGCCATATTGAACAAGAGACAGCGTGTGAAAAGTAAACGAGTTCACGTTAGCACAACTTTCCCCATCTCCTGCTTTTGACCATTCCGAATGCCGAATGAACAGATACATTTCATCTGTTTAAACGAGGGTCCCATGTCTACATTCGGGGCGTAACTTCCATGTGTACCGAGGCTTATGGTTTGAGAGAAGTCTTTACGTGTTTTGGCGCTGCTACCACAACAGGAAGAGGTGTGTTCGGGGTTTTCCATACTCCTGATTGAATCCCGAATTTCTTTCAACTTTCGTTATATTGGCAAAGATAGCCTACTTTCCCTAAAGGGAACTGGTGGGAGATTGGACCCGAGGCATGAGGTGCGTCGCCCAACTATAGTTCAGCATCCGTATTGGCACATTACTTTTGTTTTGTTTCACACATTGTATACCCAGATTTTTAAAAATCAATATTTTAAATATATATTTTGTTCAAATCTGTTAAATGAATGCGTGCCTGGTGTAAGAATAGGTAATGGTATTGGAGTGTAATGAATATTGAGCGTCATCTAGTGTCGAGTACAAATTTTGCTTTGCGCAGGAATGGCCGGCAGCATATTTCACGTGAAAAGAAGCAACCTTTTATTAACTTTTAAACTTTAAAAGCAGTATTCAGTGGCACAGCTTCTATTAAACAAAGTGAAAATTGAACAGGATAACCAAATTGATATACACCTGACATCGGATACGTAGCTACATAATGCATCTCAATTTTATCTTTCCAAGCGGAAGACTGTGCTATACACAAATAATTATATTGTAAAATAAAAAAAATGTACACCCAGTTAATATTATATAACAATGCACATTGTAATTCTAATGCTCTTAAAGCAAAAACCCTGGAACTATTGCACATATGTCTTGCTAATGGAAAAAAAGCAGAAAGTTTTCAAATGAAAATGTAAATATGCTTCCTTTGTAGATCATTTACAGGTGCTGTATGTGTCATTGATGCTCTCATACACAAGGGCCCCTGTATCCACAGGCTTCTCTGGATGCTCCAGCTTCCTGTCCTCCTGAGATCTTCCCAAGGTGTTGCACTGAGGGGTGAGACTGATTATGGAGTAGGGCTCAGTCGGGAGCTTAGCCTGGTCCCCCTCCACACTATGGGCTGCTGGCTTAGCTGCCAGCTTTACCACAGAATATGGCTCAAATTCTCTTCCAGCCACTGCGTAAGGGGAAACTGAATTCATGGGAATGAGGGGAAAATGTATTTATTTATTTATTATTATTATTATTATTATTATTATTATTATTATTATTATTATTATTATTGGTGTTGTTGTTGTTGTATGCTACTATTACTACTACCAGGGCTACAAATGATAATTTAAAAAAGTCATATAACAATTTCAAAGAGGTTAAGCCCAATATAATCAAAGAATAATGTAACCATTTCTTTTAGTCAATTTATTTTTAAGTAACTCACTGTCAGGGTGGATTGATTCATCTCCATTTTGATGTCTGAAATGATAAAAACCTGTGATTAGAACAAACCTCCTGAATTAATTTATTTCAGGATCCTACACATAGCTGATTGATAATCCTAACTATGGTCATAGCTGTATTTCAAAGCTGATAAATTAAAGCATTACCTTTCTTTTCTCACAAATTGGGATTCTAGGGGGGAAAGAGAGCATGTCAAATTATATGAAATAAACTAAAATATTAAATTAACACTCTTACAAAAAAGACAATGGAGAAAACTAACCCGTGGCAATGCTGGACTTTCTCTTCAGATAAATGGCAATGGCAAAGATACTGATGATTAAGAGGGCTACAGCCAGATACAAGGGAGCAAATTCCACTTCAAAAAAAAGAAACACACTTTAAACATATTGATGTTTAGAGGGCGCAAGAAGTGATGTGAACAGGAAGCAAATAGGAAATGTTACCGATGAGATTGCAGAATAAATGTTATCTAATCGTGAAATTGCATTAAATAATAAATAAATAAATAAACATGTTGTCGCTTCAGATAACAATCAAGTTGGCCTTGGCCTTGTTAACAATCAGCAGATGTGTATTTCAGCAGAGAAGAGAAACTGTGATAGACGAATAGGTCACCTGAAAGATGAATTGTGTTTTGGTTTTCTTGTTCCTTCTTATCCATGGTTACGGTGACATTAGAAATTACCACCCAGCTGCCTTCAGTTCCATTTATCACATTTAAAGCACACACGTATTGTCCACTGTCTGAATGTGTGCCATTAATAATGGTCAGGTTATGGTGGTGGGGGTTTTCCAAGGGACTATTTGAAGTGGTGTTTGAGACCCTGGTTCGAAGGTCGTCTTCAAGAGAACACCGAATGTCATAGTGTACCCCTTCTTGAGAATTAAATTCATAAGAATAAACACATGTACTGCCCTCACCACCTGTTTTGATCCAGTACACAACATAAGGCAAGTTTGAAAAGGCTTTAGCGATAGAGAAATTGCATATCAGAATAATGGGCTCTCCCTCATGTATATTGTGTGACTTTTTTCTTATTTGAGGCAAAGGCTCCAACACTGTGGGGGGAAAGGAAGACTGATGGTTAAAGCACTTTAGGTCAAGAAAAAAAATCACCAATGGCAATTGGATATTGACAACCACTTATAAATGCTGATTAGGTGACTGTGTATGATAGCTGAAAAAAACCTCACAAAGAGAGCAAAGCAATATAATTTTGGCATTCCAAGCCACAAAGCTCATACACATGCATAGACAATTACCTAAAAAATAATTTTGCATTTGTACTCTGCCATTATATATTAAACCTTCACAAGTTTTGCACATGAGGAAAAATGTGGTGAAAAAAAAAAAAGAAACGAAGTAAACTCACCATCTGGTTTTGCAAACGCTATGATGAAATAATCATTTTTGCCAGTTGATTTAAATGGATATATAAATTGTGACTGAAAGGTATCAACACAAGCAAAAAATCCATTATTTTTTTCTGGATTTTCAACAATAAGGCATCTTGTTGGTTTTTTACTGGTGCAGCTTTTGTTACTATTTAAGTAGTTTCCAATTTCCTTACAGTTATCTGATTCTTCACTGCTTTCTGAACTGCTTTCTTTGTTTTTCAGATTACAATCCACTTTGTAGTCATAGGTCATGTCAATTTGCCACCCGATTTGTTTACAAACCATTGTGTATCTTTCATCCTTCTTCAGATAAAGGAAATAAGTTGCTCCTTGAAAAAAAAAGTGCAGATACAGTATAAGATTTAAGGTATAGAATAGTGGCCACTTTATAGACCTACCATGGTAGTAAGCAATTTGTTTCAATATATTTGAGTAGCTATTGTTGTTTTAGTCACCAGTCTCCACAGAAACAAATTGACAAAGCTTGATATTAATGAAAGAAGTTCTTACTTATGTTTTTAAGTCAAAAATAATTTCTACTAACTTAAATTACATACAATATATAATAGATACTTCAGAAAGTACATAAGCACATAAAATCATGCTGTTAGTTGGGATTTCTGTATTTACAATTTCATTGAAATATGTTGTTATAAGTATTGACCATAATAATAATAATAATAATAATAATAATAATAATATCTGTACTATCACATGGCTATTACACTGCTAGCAATTTTACCACTGAAATATTCTTTATTACTGTTTTCCTGTATTAGAGTTACGTAAAACTTAAAGGTGCTTTACTTTCTGTGTGAATTATCCCATTCTCCTCAGTTGTACAGAATATTTAGTCTTTTTATGTTAAATATTCAGTATATTCCACTCGTAAATCTTATTTCCCCTTAAATCTTGAATTTTGAGATAGTAAATATGATAATGGTTGTTTACCTCGAGCTTGTCCTATCAGAAGTAGCAGAAGCCCAGCACACAACAGGTCCATTGCTACTCACAGATGGAGTGGTCTGTCAGCGTAGATCACAATCTTGTTTATAGGCTGTAACTAAAACAGAGGTAGCTACAACAAAAATAAACTTTCTTTCACTGAGCAGGAAATGGAGGTTATGTTGCAGTGTTCTTTGTTGTATTCCGCAATAATCACAGCCAGCATAGCATCTCTAAACACACAATTCCATTAATTACTTGTACCGCTCAGTTGTTTTTACTGCATTTAAAAAATTTTATTTTAATTTTCAAAAACTTCCTGAAGATTGTGAATGTGCGCTCCTATTGATGGCCAGGCTATATGGGAAGCTCTCAACCTACACAGATTATGTGCACGGTTGTACAAAAAGGAAGTGAATCACATACAGGAAGTGAGCGGTACAGAATATCATGCATTTTCCTTCTGCAAAGTAGTATTGTACTTGTTACTTCATTTATGTTGCACCAATCCAAATTGAGAACCCTTATGGCCCTGAAAAATATAAGTAACCTGCACAGCACAGTGTGTAAATGCTCCAAAGTGGGTATTATTGGTAAATAAAAAAATAAAATAAAAACATTTTGACTATAAGGTATTGCATAACTTTTCATTGGTCTCGTATAAAAAACACGTCATCTACCGGTCAATTTCCAGCACAAAAAAGCACTATCGTTGCTGCCACTCTCTTGTGGTATGTACATGCACATTAGATGTCATATTTGTTTCTTCCCAGTACAATGCACTTCAAAGAATTCAAAACTATGTAAATTAAGTTGTTTTCAATAGCTAGAGACACTCTTACGGGTATGTATGTTTTCGCTTTTCCAAATTCCAAAGTCCCTTCGACCCCCTCACCTGCTATTTCATGGTCCCCAGTGAATATGTAGGATTTCACTTTTCTCAGTTCTTCTTGTACATACCACACTTTGCCTCTGCCTTCAACAAAATAACTTTTCTGAGGTTATTGTATGTACACAGTAAAATGTTAAGTGTGTACATACAATAACTGCAGAAGAAAATGAACTGTTGCATCATACTACACATGGTCCCAATTGTGCTCATATGTACTCTGTTAGAGTTGTATTAACACATTTTACTGTGTTTTTTTGACATCTTACTGATTCTGTCGTTGACCCCCTTCTCAGTACTGCAGATTGCATCCCCCGTATCTCCTCGTCCCTGTCAATCTTCAAAAATTAAGTCCACTTCTATCTGGGAGGTTAAAGAGACCTGTGGAGCTGGGAAGACGGCAACATAAGTTTGAAGGTATTTGCATATTTATGCCCAAATATGCAATTACTTTTATAGACTGTCTAAGCATGCTTTGTTCATTCTGAAATTGCATGCTACTAGTTGTGAAATCCTAAAGCAGAAGTGATGGTGAGAACAGCTTTTTTTTGCAAGAGAGAGAGATCACTTCTCCATTCCCCAATTTTCTCTTTCATCACATAATTAGAACAGCATATTTTGGTGCTAGTACAGGGACACAAGTTCATTTCAGGATATCAAATATGGGCAATCAAATGGCAAACATGCCACATTAATCTTTCTTATTAAAAATGGATCACAACATGCTGTTTATTTTGTGCAGTCCCAAATTACATTACATTACATTGCAGGCATTTACCAGATGCTCTTATCCACAGCAGCAATTTTTTTCACATAGGACTTTACATTGCATCCATTTATACAGCTGGATATATAGCTGAAGCAATGCAGGTAAAGTACCGTGCTCAAGGGTACAATGGCAGTGTCCTACCTGGGAATCAAACCTGCAATTTTTAGATTACAACACCAGCTCTGTACCCATCATTTGAATACTCTGCACATTTGCTTAAAATGTGATTGGACAAGCTCCATTTACTCTCTATGGCAAAGATGAGCCCTTACTATGCTGAGCCAGGGATAAGGCAAGTTAAATGTATTGTAAATATATTAAAGGTAATTTGTAATTGCAGCTTGATCACCAGCAGGTGGCGATAGTCTCATTCTGAAGATTTCATGTCTGCTTCAGTTGGATCAGTTTTTCTGTAGACAAAGGAATTCTCAACCTTGTATCCTATACAGTCTAAACACAAAGGAAATGATGAAAAGAATCAGAAATAGGACCTGAGTCTGAAAATAACTGCTTTTTTTACAGTGTGAAGAATTTAACACCGGGGCAGTGTGAAACCACAAAAGTAGATATAGAAATTTTTCTGAGGAATGTGTTTTGAAAGATTTTACTCAAGTGCTGCAGTGGATGGTAAAGCGTTCTGTGATTACTGTCTTTACTGTCTAGTATCTACAGCATCAAGCTAATGTGATTCTTCGGCTGTTTAGAGTTTGGGTTCAAAAGCACAATGATAACACAGTATGTGCCTGTGAATATCATGAACTCCATTATTTTGAGTCATTGACTGAAAACTGAATGTTACATACAGCCACTTTGTTATTTTACAGTACTGAACAAGGTCTGTTTGAATACAGTAATTGAGCCCTACTCAGTTACTTTGAACGTCTTCTATCAATTTGTATTTATTTAGTATTACCATAATCAGTCCTTTCCTCGGTTAAGATACAGTACAAGCATAATATAAAATTGTTTGTTATTGGTGGAATGCAGGTCAGCTGGTTGCCTGGTGATGAAGACATCAAACATGCCCTACACAGGACTGGCATCCAAATCAGGTTTGGATTGCAAAGGTGTTCTCCACCAGCCTTGCAGCCAGTAAACCATGTAATCCTGCTCATTAGTATGTGTAGAGTCTTGTGCTGGATGTAAGAGTTTATTTACTATTTTGCCTTTTGTACCTGTTATATTCCTCAAATATAAACTGACTGAAGCCATGGTTTTCCACAAATTTTGATCAACCTTCAAAAAAATAATAATGATAGTCAGTATCCCTCACAACTGTGCTCACCAGTAACCTGAAGAACAAGCTTTTGAAGAACTTAATTACACATTAAGTTCTTCAAAATTACACATGTCCAAGGTGTCGTTTTGAATTATCCAGCACCGGCTACATTGGGCATTTTCCATGAGACACAAATGCCTGGAGAATGACGCCGGAGAATGCACTATTGAGGGAGCTGTCAGACAGGTTTGGTCCAGCCAGGTCCCTCCCTTGTTGCTCAGCCTGAAGCCACCATCCTGTATGGCAGCATACCACTGGCACTGTGGAGCAGAGGGAACACGCTCCACACCCCACCTGTCAGACAGTGGAAATGTAGCATATTTCTGCTACAGGGCAAATGTGTCACCCAAAAAATGAATTAGTGCCATTTTTTACTCATAGACATAATTATTTTTTGAACTGAATTTAATTTATCATCACGATAAAAATGTTCTGCAAATATGAATACTTAATACTTAATTTACAGTTATCCTGTAAATGGAATATAACATATTTGAGATATCATCAACAATCATGATTTTAACTAAGTCAATATAGCAGTTTTTGACTGAAGATCCTTTGTCTCATGGAACATGGTCTTGTGTTTTACAACTCTTAAGAAAGCATATACAAAATTGTGCATTTGTCCCAAACTCTGGCTATTTTAAATGGGAAATATTGCCCAAAATGATGCTGCCCACCCACAGAAACTGAGCAAAGATGATTCAGTGACACAAAATCAGTGTTTGAAGATATGAGCTAAGTGATATGAGCAAAGATAAGTTTGATCCACATTATAAGGTGCATAATGGGCAAGTCCACATGTACTGTATAATAAAAACACAGGGTGAATTTCTAGTTTGTGCATCATAGCCCTAACAATATATATATATATATATATATATATATATATATATATACTGCCCTGTGATGTTCTAGTCTTTAGATATTCATTTAGGGAGATATAATACATGAATGCAACACATTAGTTATTATTCAACAAATAGATATGCTACAATTTGGGCACATTTGTTTTCTAGTAAATATCAGGCCATATCAAAATAGCTGGTCCAGTGTGTAGATTCAGCCAAACTAAAGCATGTCATTCTCACAGAGGCAGACCACAGTGATATATGACTGGGGACAGAGTGAAATGTAAAATGGTATATTAACCACAGAGGAATGCAGACATGTCAAACCAAAACCACCAAGCTCTTTGACATTGTCTTCCTGACGGTAGCATTTTGATACACACAAATCTTTTGGTCTCCACTGAATGCAGTGCAAGAGAGTGGAATTGAAACAGTGTGACATTTGACAAATGTGCCTAATACACAAATCTCTAAAAGACTGAGACCCAGCCCCCACTGCATCACAAACTTTGCTGTTGTGAAGGGCTGCACCAACCAGGGTGCTACTGTATTTCAGCTGCTGGGTGCTGCTCAGCTCCTCTAAGCTGAAGGTGAAAATCTGACAGATGGGGGATAGGATGCATCATGACATTGTTGCCCAGAGAAAACTGTAGAGGGTGGGCAGTTTTTTCCACATGAGGCTCAAATCCCTTTGTGAAGGAGACCATCTACTATTCCCCAATGAGATCGGAGCATAGCATTACATTACAATGACTTGGCAGACAGTTATCTGTTAAATTGTATAGTTCAGTTTTATTAAAGTGGTATATAATAAGAGGAATATACATATAACGAATAAAATAAACTGTAATAGACGATACATTTTTATATATGGAGGCACTCAAAATGTATTTTCCAATACATGCCAATATATGGATATTTTTGGTTAATAACATTATTTGGTTGCATTCAGGTGTGTCCATCTGAGATAATTGGGATATGTTCAGATATATTCCAAAGCTGCGATTCAGAATTTGTTATGTCATATATTGCAATATATTTCAATTCGTTTGCTTTGAATGACAGTATATTGTATGTTTTAAGTACAGTAAAACAGGCTAAAATCTACTGTATCTCATACGGGTAAGGTCGCCACGCTACCAAAATTATACAAAGACGAACCATCCATAATAAACTCGTGCACTCTACCCAAAAACTAAATTCATGCACAGTGATCCGAATTTGCGTTAAATCCCGCGCACCATAACGCTCAAACACCTTCTCTTTTGAAGAACTCTGCGCAGCTGCGGGAAACGCGGCTCACTGTGGACTCCCTCTAGCATTTCTCAGCCTCCGGTAGGATTCCCTCTGGTGTGACGCGATGGAGGGTGGCTCCCATTGGCTGGGGGCAAAAGACGAATTCTCCATTTATGGATTGTTTGCCTGGTGTACTCCTCTGACTATCGGCCGCCAGTTAAAACTTTCTCGTCCGATGGTACAGTCTGCTGTGTCTGTGCGCGTATAGATGATCGCTGCAGTTGAACTGTAACTATGGGGAGGGAGAACGTTTGGTGCTGAGGAGACTCCGATCGTCCCGATTTGGAGAACTACTGGGATTCGAATGTAGCCTACATCGGACTTCTATAATCTAAAATTGTTTAAGAGTTGCCTTGTCGAAAATACGTCGGAAGCAATACCTTTAAGAAGATTAACTTGTCAAGACAACTCCATAATACGGAATAATCCTTAAGAACATAGTCGCTCTAGAAGTAAAGGAAATTATGGTGAGTGAATTATTTATCGAATCTTGTTCTCCAGGTCAGTAGAAAGCTGCTAAGCCGGCAGCCACAATACACGCCGCTTTTCAGTGGTTTCGTAATGGGAAAAAATAGATGGAAAAAACGCAAGTATATTGAATGATAAGAACGACTGAAAACTCACTGATTTTCTTTTTTTCAAAGATAGACTATATTTGTATGCAACCAACAGAGCTGGTTCAAAAATATATCTGAAATTGCTGTGATGCAAATGAAGTTGTTCATGATATGTAAGGAAACCATTTATGAACAAAGAAATACTGAACCTGAAAACCTGAGTGGCCTACGCTGTCTTTCACGGCCAAGTGGTTATTTGATTTTTTTCCCACGGAGGAAATGCTGGACACGGTGGTAAAACCATGTTAAAAAATCCAATTTCCCCAACGATGCAGTGTTATCTACAGTAGATTCAGACCCTTGTCAGCTGCTCATATTGATAGTCGCTTTGCAGCTGTAGCCTACAGTACCTACGATAGTAAACTGTCTTAAGACTACAGCTTCAAGTTCAACCGGCAGTTACGAGGGACATAACATGTTTACGATCTAATGCTGTGTATATCGTAAAATGAGATCTGGGGTTTCATTGTAGACTATTACGCACAATTAAATAATTCACATCAAGGAAATAAAACATTGATAAAATATCTTGCGTAAATGAAACAGTACAGTAGCCTACTATAGATTCTCAAACGAGAGTGTCACCTGGCGTTTGGTTCGTGTTTAGTGTTTTTTGGGTCACAGGTTGCAAAGTTTGTTTCTGAGTAGGCCTTTTGACTAGATTAATGATAATGGAAACATTTCTGTGCAACTTGTCGGGTGAGTTTATCCAGAGATGTAACTGACGAGTTATCTTGGGTGTGTTGAGACGGGTTGGTTAGTTAAAGTACACAATGTATTATTGTTCATATAACGTCGTTTAAAATGGATTATGTCTTTTTATTTTCAATGCATCTTTCATGTCTTTATTAGATGAAATGTTTCTTTAAGAAGGAAACATTGAAACTTATTTTTTGAATGAATATCAGTTATTGGCTACAAAAGTTGTAGCTCTAAGTGTGACACATTCTGTAATATAAAATTGTTTTTCAAAACTTTTTGTCATTATATTTATAGATTGGATTTGTGACCATTTGCTGGTAGCTAGGCCTTTGGATCACCAAATGTGACTCTGTTATTATAATAGATGGGGGGAATCCAGTGATGTATGGATGAATAGGTGTAACAATAATACACTGTCAGATACTCTTGCTGTCCTTAATGTTCAGTATCATATTTAAACTGATCCATGACTTGTAGTAGCCTGTATTCAATAGAGTCATTGTAAGGGCATCACCTGCACCAACTAAAATACAGTTTGGCTTTGGATATGTTTTTAATTAGCTGACTTTGGTTATACAGACATGCCCCTCGTGGTGTACAAATTGCTTACCAGTAAATATCTTGAGAATGGTTCCCATCCAATCAAAGGCGTCTGAAAGTGATAGTCAAAGACAGTAGAAACTCAGCATTGTCTGAGCAATACTCACGCACAACTCAGGCTTGGTTGTGTTTGATCGGTCTCTGTGTATATTAGATTGAATGGGATTTTCCGCACAGGGCAAGTAACTACCAATAGCTACTGTAGCCTACTTCATTCAAGTGACTGATTAGAGTGTAAGGCTTAAAATATATTTTTTTAAATGAAGGAAATATTACCTTCAAATCACATTTGATTGAAAGAGCACTTGAGATCCCAGTGCAGTGTGGCATTGTCACGCTGTCAGAGTGTGTTTACAAGTTTGTCACGCCAGAGCTGGCAGACTACAAGTAATGGATTTACTGAGTGACGCAACGTCTCTGATTTCAGATGACCCTCGTCCCACAGTCAGGGTCAGCGTATATCTGAGCGGCATGAATTATTTAAATGCGGTGGGGAGCGAGTGGAAAAGCGTTGGAGGAAGAAGGGAGGAATGGAAGGAAAGGTGTTCGTGGACGGGCGGATAATGTCACGGATGGTCACTTGCTATTTGTGAAAGACGGGCACGCCCTTGCTTTGAATAAAACCAGGCGGCTGTAGGACAGGAGCCGAGATGTGTGCGTGCGTATGTGTATGCGTGCTTTCGCTAGGGTGGATGGCAGGTTCCTCACATTACAGAAACTCGTGGATGTGCCTTATATCACCTGGCAAATGGCTTTGGGGAAAGTCATGTCCCCTGCTTAGGCCTCACCCTTTGTGCTCTGAGACAATGACAGAGGCCTTTGTCACTGAGGGTGAGTCCTCTTGTGGTTATCAGGTAGAGTATAGAATGTCACATCTCGCAGGTAATTGAAAAAGACATTTTTTGATCTTGGGGAGTGACACTTACTGTGATTCTCTCAATTTTTACTTTGATACGCCACTGTTTTGTTAGTAAACCGCATCTGCCTCCTCTGGAGTGCGTGTGTCTGATTTGCTTGTTAATCATTAACAGCAATACTTTTTATGCTGTTTTTTTTGTACTGTAGCTTCCTCAGTGTCTCTGCATTTCTCACATTCCCTCTTCGTGGCGGAACGGGTAAATCCTGTTACGCTGCGATCTCACCCCTGCTGTGCAGAAGCCACCTAATGGGTGGAAACATGCAGCCCGCAGAACTGGTTTGCCACCAGTGAAGTGTGCAAAAGCTATTTTACGTAATGCCGCACAGGCACAGACTCATCTTGACATTTCAGACAGTTTGATAAAGCGAAGCATCGTGCCGCTCCTGGCTGCTTGCGGCGGGTGGGGGTGATATGGAGTTTAGGCGGTCCACTTGTCACAGCCGGCGTAGAGCGCGTCAGTATTGCCAAATCCGCCATGCTGCTCACGCCCTGTTTCAGATAAGATATCGTGAGGTGAGACCATGAGCGGGAAAAGGTGCTGACGATTTGGAAATACTCCCGCTGTTTTTTATAGACCAGTGTTTTATTTGTCAGCGATTGGTGAGATGACTGTGATCAACAAGCACAATAAAAACGTCAGTGAAGGCGTGCCGGTTCCCTGTGTCGACTACTCTCTTCCCTGTTCGTTGACAGTGATAAATGAGGCTTTCTTGTCCTTCTCAATTGCAGAGATTTTTTTTCTCTTGTGTGGTTATTGATGTTCAGTCAGGTCTAGGTATGAATCCTGAGGTTAGTTCACTCAACAGTTTTTGAGAACCACAGTGCCGTTGGGCAATGAAGTCTATTGTTAGAGTCTGTGGAATATATTTCAAACGGGTCTAGAGTTCATCATTTATCAGCACCTCTTTAAAATGTTGCTTAGCACGTTGCCTGTTGAGCCTACCCCTAGTAGGCTGTCCTTCCTGGTAATAACATCAAGTCTAGTACTTGGAATGTGGTTGAAGAGGGTGATATTTCTGTTGCTTTGACCACAGTTTTAGGTGGGTGATCTGAAAATTCAGTCCTTATTTTAGTTTTAAATGAACTAGAGGAAGAGGGTTGATTTTTGTTGTTTGTTTTGAAAATGATAATCATCCAAACCAATTTCTTCATCCCAAAGTCATCAATTAAACAAAGATTGTATAATTGTTTAAAGCTATGATCTGATTATCCTTCTGCCCTTGAAAATAACAAATATTAGGATATATTATAAATATATAGGAGAGTGTGCAGTGGCAGTCTGTTATCTGCTGTATAACTTTCTCCTTGCGTGTGATTACATTTTTTTTTGTTGATATGTTGAATTTGTCATGTCATGTAGTAAGTAAAAGTTTGAGCACAACATTTGAGAAGCAGACATATTTGGACATAAGTACCTCAGGAACATTAGTGTGCAAAGAACTTCTTTTTTTGTGGTTCTTGGTACTTCATTCAGTAAGAGCCATATATAGAGGCCAGACGATCCAAACAAACTGCAACAAAAACGGCTTTTCACCATTTCTGCTGCATTACATAGCACTGTGGTGTCCTGGAAATGTTAAGGAAAAACAATTAATGGGATGAATCATCACGATACCAGTACGGACTTCCCGGATTCTGAAGGGTTTCGGGGGCGTGTTACGACCGTGCAGGGTACTCCAATATTTGGGTTTTGTGCAAAGGAAGGCTCCGTCTCCGTCCGTCTGGAGCGCCAGACGGTAGCATCAGTCACGGGCTCCCTTTTCGCCAGATGCTGAATAGTAGGTCAGTGTGACAGCATATGTTCTGCATTACCAGCTCCTTTAGGGAGGTGCAAGCATAGTAACATGCCCCCCCCCCCCCCCTCCCTAATTAAGAGCCTGCAATTCATTTTCCTCAGCATGCAGGGGAGGGGAGCCTGCGTAGGAATGCGGGTTCCCTTTCGAGCGGACATGGCGAGCGCTTCCGTAGGGCTGGGGAACCCATTAGGCCGCGGGGCGCTGCTAACCAGTAAACCCCGCACGCCCCCCACTGACGGGCCTTACGTAGCCAGGGCTTGTTTTTCCCCATGAAACCCGCGCTACGCGCATACAGTAAGACTCCCTGTGAGCCTCAGCAGAGATTCCGGCTTCTGTGCTGCGCTCTGGGACCGACGGCGGGTCAATAAAGTTCCTGTTCTGTGTGGCTAGCGGCTCTTCGTTCTGCTTCCTGGAAGGTGTTGTTCCGAGTTAACTCAGGGCAGTCTGAGGCTGGTTCCAGTTGCTCTCGACATCTGCCGCAGCTGGTTTTCTGATTATCCTCTGGTTTTGTCCAGACAAAAAAAGAAGTGTCAAAGAAACACGTTAAACAGAACAGATTTCTATAAATATTTTCTGAAAGTATTCAAAATCATTTGGTAAAGAATGTAAAGACTTGGCCTTGACCCTTCTTGCTTTTCATGCTGTGCACTGTGTCGTCGTTTCGCGCCCTGCCAAGTTAAATTAATACCAGCTTGCTTTGCACATTCTTTGCATTACAACAGTCTTGACCCTGTGCCCCTTTATTATAAGGTCTTCACCTCTAAATCCTCCCTTGTTTTGTGTCCAATTAGCAGTCCTCTGGTATGGATGACAGCAGCAGGTTTTCCTTCATCTTGCCAAAAATATCTGTTCACAGCTGCCTAATAGGTGGACTGTTTTCTATCTTTAACATGAGTTTGGAGGTGTGTGTGCTTTTTGTGTTTGCTAGCATTACAGTTTACTTATCAAAAGACTGCTGAGGCATAAACTGGCAGGCTGGGTCCAGCTGTTCCCTGGGAGGCAAAGTGCACAGGGGCGTGGCTTCCTCTCAGCAACGGCCATGATGTCACCTCTCGCCCTCAGACTCTCTCTGACCCCTTTCCCCTCTCACGGGGTGGAAGAGCTCTGCACCTGAACCCTCGTTGTAGCTCTTGGTCCCATTGGTTCATTTGTGAGATGGCCTGTGCGAATCCATTAGCAAAGCTCTGAGGCCTAAGGCTTTTCTGTCAGGGAGAAAAGGCTGTTCTACGTTAATGTTTTCCCTCAAATAGAGTCTGTGGAAACGAGGCCATTCCTTTGATCACGAGGGCTGTCTGAGCAGAATAAGGTGGAGATAGGCTTCGAGGCAAAGACATACACATCCGCATACACATCACAGGCACCCGTTTTAATCTGAAAATAATCATCGTTCAGGACGTTGATTGATTTGTCTTTAAGAAATGGGCAACGCATATTGCCTTTTCTTGATAGACACGGCCGACGCCCTGAAAACATGCCCATAAAAATAACATAATAAAACATTGACGTAAATCTCTACTGTTTGTTTGACCCTGAAAGATCTTGGCTGTTAATACGATCCATCTTTTAGCGATTTAATAAAAGCAGGGCTGTCGCCCTGTTTGGCAGCGCTCGTGCGTTAGCGCTCGTGGTTAGCGCCCGCGCTACCGCCGATGTTGCGGACTCAGCATAGCGCAGGAATACCAGCGAGCGCTGCGTGCGGCTTTCGCGCTCTTGGCGCCGTGACATTATTTGGGCTGGGGACTCACAGATGTAGCGAGAGCGTGTCATAACAAACGGTTTACTCTTTTCCCAAATGCTAAATCAAACAGTGGAAGGACCATTAGCGTCCTGACCTCTTTCCCTGTTAGCTGTACTAGATCCGGTTTTGCGCTGCCCGTGTAGAGGGACCAGGTGGACGCAGGGCTGTTTGCTGAAGGTCACAGATGTGCATACCAACAGCCCCCCTTAACCCCCCTCCACCCCACCCAGCATGTGACTGCCTTCCAGCACCTAGTAGCTGAGCGCTGGGGGGGGGGGGGCTTCTCCAGCTGCGGAGCTGCCTGGACGGATAAATAAGTGATCGGGGCTGCCGGCCAAGCGGCAGCTCGGTTACTCATTACAGATGTGAAGCCCCGGTGTCCGCGCTCGGAGGCTGTGTTTGTTTTCACCCTGAGCTGGCTCTGCGCACCGAAACTGCCGCAAGGTCAGCGACACCCCGGTCAAAGCCGGGGGCCCGTACTGGAGCAAGGGCCTGGGCATCTGCCTCATCCTGCTCAGGGTCAGGGGGATCGACTGACTGCAAATGCAGTTTTGTTTACTTTCTGCAGAACCAGTGCAATAGCTCATGAAGGTAGGCTATAAACTACTTCAGGAGCTTCCTCTGTACCATTTAAAAGCCATATATTATTGAGCGCTTTCAGTTTTTCTGTAGCTTGGTAGCATCGCTGATGCCTCTTTTCTGGTTGCTTTTGAAATGTCGGCCTTGTCTGCCCTGAGTGGCTGCAGGGCCAGGACTGCTGTTGCTATGGCTCCATCCTGGAAGGAAGGTTGCCCCTGGTGATCCTTTCCCTCTATGGAGTAGGGCCTTCTCCTAGAGCCAAGTGCCAGCACAGAGATGTACGTAAAGCGGATTGAGCCGAGCGCCATGGCTCTGTCCGCTTTGAGGTGTATAGAGCAGGTGGAGACAGGTGCCAGCACATTACATTTGTTATTTTTATTTTATCGTCTTAATGTGCATGGCTGTTCTTGTTTTAGTACTTGTCTTTGTTCTATGTGTTATTTCATCTCCTCTAGTTCTCAGCATAAGCATTTATTATTATTATTAATAATAATAAGAATCTGAACATATTATTTAGCCTTGAGTGAGACTTGTTACAGAGCGGTCCTCTAATTTTTCCTCTCAAGCATTTTTGTCTTATGGGGAATAAAATGGCAAGGCCTGTGTTTTCACTTGCCTGACATTCGTCTATTGCAGTGCCCTGGATTCCACATGGATTTCCATGCCCGACCATTTCTAATCACGGGAATTTAATGCTTTGCAAGATGTTCTGTTTGCTAGCTTTTTCTGACCAGTTTTTCTTTCTGGAGAGAAAGAGAGACTGCTGGGAAAAGGCTTGCTTTCACACCTGTTCTCAGTTCTGTGAGTGAAAGAGTTCATGTCTAAAGCTGATTTGCCTGCAATTTGCATGGTAGTGTGTTTTAATGCATATCAAAGCAGATGGGTGAGGTCATGCCCAGTGTCGGCATGCATCCCATTCTCTTTTCATCTCATTTTCAATGACCACAGTACCCCATGGGCCTAAATCTAAAGCCCCAGGCATTGAAAGGGCTCAGTCTGAAAAATGACTGTCTGAAAAATGGATTGATTATACTAATTTGATTAATTTGGTCTGGCCTACAATCTGAAAGAAATACACATCAGTGATGTGGAATATGTACTGTAGTTCATGGCTATACCATCACATCTATGTTTATGTACAGTAATGTACATGGATCCCAGCTGGGTTATGACTATGATGAACAGCATTGTCCTTTTTGGAAACAATCTTCATGATGACGAAGATTGTTAGCACGAAGACCGGTTCAAGTAACTGGCGGACACTTGTACATACTAGTGTATATTTTTTAAAATTATTTATTGAAATTAGATTTAACAGATAAGCTAACCATAACACAAGCAAATCTTGCTGTGTTTTCTTTAGCTGATTCCGAACTAAGACGTCAATGTGGAGGATGGCGCGTAGCTAAACATGTCGGGCTAACATAACAGACGGCCCACGGAACGCCGCGGCCGCATAGCGGTATCTCGCTGGGAAATCGCCACATGTCCCTTTCTGTGCCGCCGCGTCCCCTGGGCATTCACCGCTCCGCTCCGCTCCGCGGGGAGCCCACTTCCTGCTGGGCGGAGAGTGGCCGAGCAGAGGGCACGGCGAAGTAATGGCGATTAGCCGCGGCGCGGCGTCCGGCCCGCTTTTGTGCGGGGCGACAAAGCCCCTTCGGTCACGCGTCGTAAAGTGTGAAAAGTGATGTTTCGCCGTCAATCTGCCTAATGAGCCGGGACAGGTGGGAATAGCTGGGGAGTTCGAGGAGCTTTCCGTTCGCTTGCACGTCCTGCTCAGACAAACCTGTGTAGCTTGACCCCAGCTAAAACTCATTTTGCTGTATAAACCCCTTTTTTTGGAATGTAAATATTTGTTTTTGCCTGTAGCCTACAAACTACAAGATGTGGAGCCCTTAATCTGGAGTCTGAAGAGACGATACTGTCGCTCACCTGCACTTCCTCCACACATCTGCAGTCACTAGTGAGAGTCTCCAGATGTCTGTTAGTTTGTATCCAGTCTTTTAATTGCTGGAGCACCTCCACGAGGAAGAAGAGAGTTCAGGGGTTCAAAGATTCTTTCCAGCGCTCCTTGGCGAATGCCAGCTCGTTTATCTGATGCGGAGATGAGGAATTCTTTCAGAAAAGGGTGTCAGCATTACCGGGAACTCGGACGTGAGTTATGGCGTTCCTGGTGTCCTGCCAGAACAGTTTCCCGCAGGCAGTGAGTAAGGCTCTGACAGGCGAGTGAGGGTTTTGAAGTGCTTTTCTTGCTGTCATTTTGAGAACATTTCTCACATGCTCTATTGCCTCGCCTGCATTAAAGGCTGACATCCTGATTATGTTTGTTTTTCTTACCAAAGTGTGCTTGGCTGATTAGCTTTCCTTTTCTGCTTGTTTTTGTTGGGTGTCAGCATCTGTTTAAATCAGTTGTAAGTTTATGCTCATTTATAAAGCTTGTTTAGTTGGGACTTCTTATGGATAGTTTGTATGTCTGTCTCTCACTTACAGCAGGTACTCTGTGCAGCAGCTTTGTCTGGCTTTGTCTAAGGCAGCAGTGAAAAGCAGTGTGGACCCCTGTAGATGTGGTGGTGTGAAAAAGCAAGTGCAGGCCAGGTCTGCAGTGTACTGGACTGAGGTGGAGGCTGTCTCGCTGGTCACGCCCACTGTTAATCACTGACTGAGGCCCTCAGAATGCAGTCACATCCATGGCCAGGCGTGTGGTGCATTCTGTAGAGCGGCCGACTCTCAGGCCATCTGCAAGCCCCCCACCATGACGCTTTCTCAGCTGTGGTCCCTTCCCTGTCTGTTACCCTCTCTGCATTCTACCTGTCTAAATAAAGTAATAAATCTGAAAGGAGGGCACGCTCACTCTCCTTAAAAAAATGAGATTGATAAAATACACTGGCATCGCTCCTGGGTGCCTCTTCATATCTGAAAGATGCCAGTGTTCCTTTAGCCATTTATGGTAAATGGTAAATGGACTGCATTTATATAGCGCTTTTATCCAAAGCGCTTTACAATTGATGCCTCTCATTCGCCAGAGCAGTTAGGGGTTAGGTGTCTTGCTCAAGGACACTTTGACACGCCCAGGGTTTGAACCGGCAACCCTCCGACTGCCAGACAATCGGTCTTACCTCCTGAGCTATGTCACCCCTCATGTCTGTGTTTCTTTTCCACATCAACCAGGGAAAAAATTGATCCTCAATTCAGTGATAACTGAAGAGTGTTCCTTAATAAATGTACAAGGAAGCTTTTATTGGCAGTTTATAGCCCATTTGCATGACATGTAACCTTTTTCCTTTTATTATTCTGATTATAATGTAAACTACAGTGCATTCTTTTTTACTTGAGCTATCAAGCTAGACACATTTCCTTGTTTCTCTTTATGGACTATAAAGGTATTTGAATTTAAATTTGAATGTTTTTATTTGAACCTTACATTTGTATCTGCACACATTTTACGCCAGTCCAATGGCATCCCTTCATTGTATTCACGTTGATTTTAATCGCACTGTCGTTTCCCGACTCAGGCTCTATGTACTGTCTATGAACCTGAGTCTGTCTCTTTAGTGTTGTCCAGTGTGAGCAATAAAACACATGTTGAAAGCAGTAAACATGTCTTTGGCTTACAGTGCACCATTTAAAAGTATGCTTTTCCTTTGGTGACTTATTGCATTCTGTACCTATAGTCCAACTGTTTGCCGGTGTCCTGTACAACGCTGTTAGTGTACACTAAAAATGTGGGACATCAGAGTGTCTACAAGGAACACTTCATTTACATTCTTTGGCAGCTGAGGGCTTGACTTTCCTTTTACTCATTTACATGCAGAAAACAAAATGTCCAGTCTTGGGTGGCCCTTTTTATGCATGTCACTTAATGCCCAATTATCTCCCTCCTAGAACAGACTCCTGGACTGAAACCTAACCCGCAGCCTCTTAACTAGCCAGCGCTTTTCATGGTCGTGGACTTTCTCCCTGGAAGGCCTCATTAAGTTAGCAGCTCACATAGTAATGAGGAGAGGCCGGTGTGCCCGAGAGCATTCTACCGGTTGTCTCGCCATCTGAGACCGCTCACGTTACCATTAGCTGCCGTCAGGGGCTGCTTCCATCATGACTCTTTTGAAAACAGCGAAAACTCACCACGCATTAATGTCTGTGCGCTATGTTTTTCCCACACTGCCCAAGTATAGCAAATCCAAAGCCTATCCCCCTCAAAGGTTTCAACGAACAGTTTGATTCTTTGATAGGTTTGAGGCGTCTCTGTCAAACTTTCCAGTTGAGCCAATAGATGATTTAGCTTTAAGGTTCAGCCACTGAAATGACTTAGGCTATCATTTGTATCCTATGAAAACATTATTAGATGTGGTAATATATTCTGTGCAAATTAAACCCAGCAGATTGGTTGATGTTCTGTGGCTAGCGTCTTTGTTCAAATACAGTTGACTAAGTTTCGGAGCATGCTGCTGCCATCCAGGTACAAGAAAATGCATTCTTTTTTTTTTCTTTGACATAAAGAAAAGGGAATGTTTAGGAAAGGATCAAAAGAATAAACAGTATACAAAATAAACAGGGAAAAAAATAAAGGGAAATTGTAATTGGATAACTATGCTATTCATCTTTTCCTATGCTAATTAATTTGTATTGTAACTTCATTGTTGTCAGTGGAAGAACAACAGTTGTCATAGGCTAGCAATGGTTTTTTGTACAGGTGGGAGTTGTGCAGGTGGGACAGATTTAAGCAAGACATTCATAGCAAGGAAGTACTATGGAATGGTTGGGAATATGGTCACAAACCACCCTTAACAAAACAGGGAAAGAAAATATGCTAGGAAAGCAGGAGCGATTCTAACAGTTGAGTCAGAGTTGAGCTCACTGGAGTTTGGAGTCTGAGACACATAAGTTGAAGTCCTTGGCCTAGACTCTATCAACATTTATCTTTCACTTTGACTCATAGTTCTTTTTTCAATGCAAAACCTGTGGTTGCATTACATTAAATGACTTTTATTAAGCAGAACCTGTTATCCAGACTGACTTAAAATGTAGATCGTTCTGTTAAGTTTTTTAAATGCTGAAAGATTCTGTTCATTCATTTTGGCAAAAAAAAAAAAAAAAAACTAACATTAAATCGCGAGTCAAAGTTGAGGGCTAATGTTGATATAATCCAGGCCTTCTTCCAAAATAAGTGTGTGTATGTGCTCACTTCCTGCTGAGGTGTGGGACCGAAACCTGACTCCAGATGAATGAATGGTGGCCGGTGCTCAGGAAGTCGTGCTCATGAATGGGAGCCTCTTTCCTACGGTCTGTCATTTACATTTCAGTGGCAAGAAAAGTAAGGGTGTGAGATTCTACCAGCACCATACTGTACACAAGGCTGTACTTAGTCTTACTTGACCTCTTTCGGCTTCTGTTTCAGAATGAGGCTGCGTACGCTGACGTCTTGTTTCGCGAACAATATCTGGCCTTAAAATTATACTTTCAGAAGCAGTCTTTCTCATAGCGGTGGCTTATGGGCCTGGTTTTTGTGGTGTTTTTGTTTTTCTGTCAGATTCCGTGCTTGTTAAGGAGAGAGAGGGGGGAGGGAGGGAGGGAGAGAGGGAGGGACTGAGAGAAACAGCAAGAGAAAGATAGAGAGAGGGAGAAAGATATAAATAGCTACGTTTCCCCAAAATTCCAAACCCTGGCGTCACGTTATGAGGCTACACCCTTCTCTTTCTGTACCTCTTGCTTGCCGCCATTTCCTCTACCGTGTAGGCTAAGACATAGCATCACCTGCCCAGGGCCCTAGTTGGGCAGGTGATGCCAGAGTTTTGCTTGCTTGATGCTTTATTTCAGCTTAATTACTATGGTTATTTGCTCCATATATCAAATGACTGACTCATGCTTACCTGAGAGTACCCTGACACCTGCAGAGCTTTCCACACTTGTGTAGTGTGTGTGTGTTTTTGAGGATGGCGAACGCACATCTGTATGAAAGTGTAGCTGGATGAGCTATAGAGTCTTATGTCTCATTCCATTTTGTTACAGGCAAACCTTCATGCTATCTGAATCATCTGGAGGACAATATGATCACATATGAATTCTAAACACAAGTTAAAGACTTTAAAGTCATTGGTGCCTGATATCAAAAAATGCCCCCATTTCTAAACACAATGGGGCCAATCGTTCAGGTTAATTACATTCGTGTTCAGGCACTGCCCTCCCTGCTCCTCTCTACATACGCCGGCTGTGAGAGGGAAGGGGGAGGGGCCAGCTCACGCAGCGAAACGAGAGTCGGCTCTATGTCGCTTTGACAGTTAAAAGACAAAATAACGAATACAGAAGTATATTATGTTGTTTATAGAAATATGCAGCTAAATACCGAAAAATGTTTTTAGGTGGGGGAATTATCCTGCACATTATCGCATTGGTAAAATAATAACAAAAAGGATAACGGCAACAGAATCAGTGAAACGGATTTGTAGGGTCACCTTAACCACAGGTTTATGCGGTCCTCTTCCTTTGTTGTGAAGAAGGGCAGATAATAAAGCTGATGGACTCGAGTGTGATTGGGCTTGTGTGTGTTTTCTTTCGCTGTTGTGATGCCAGCGGTGCCAGTATTGGGCCCAGATCGTGCCTTTAGACTTCCCACCATGTTGTGACACTGATGTGTCTGAGCCCGGGGACATTTCTGGGATGGGGGTGGAGGGTGAAAATGTCCTGTCATGTCCCTGTCAGTATTACGCCATCCTGGACAGAGAACCCAGCCATAACCTCCAGAACGCGTCTAAGACTGAACTTCCCTCTCAAAGTTTCCAGGACAACCGTGAGAGGAGTAAGGGGTTGCTGTCTGGGGTGCAGTTTGATCTTTAATGAATATCCCATCCAGTTGAGTCACCTCCGGTGGCCAGAGCCACTACTGATTCATTGTTCTTCCTGTGTTATTGTCCCCGAGGAACAGTGATGCTGTGCTGGAGAAATCAACTTGCTGTTTTATGCATTTTGACGTTTATTATATTCAGCATCTTATGTTTCTTTTGGTAGACTTTGCAGTCTGTCAGCTTTGGGCCTGGTAGTGCGCTCCAACAGATGTGGTTTGTGAAGTCGCTGACTCAGCATTTATTCCATGGCAGTAATATAATCCAGGTGGGAGGTTTGTTTAAAATGTTCCTGCCCTCTCCAATGCTCTATACCCACCCCCGGTGTGGAGTTGCAATCTGGATCAAACCACACAAACTCTGTACTCGTTTCCAGCAATGCGAAAGTGTCGAGGCTTAGGGTGATAGAGGGGTTTGCTCTGCAAATGGACCCACCATAAAATCGCTGCAGTGGTGTGAGGTCAAGGGTCAATGCTGATTCAAGGGCTGTCTGTCTTTCCTGTGACCAGAACAAGGAGGCAGGAAGTGTTAACTAGTGGAATGCCCTTTGGAGGCAGATAGGTCAGTGCTGATTGGTTATGGGTAGTGGTGGGGGAGGGGACATAGCTCAAAATTTTACTTGTAAGATTGAACTGGCATTTCAAAACTTCTGTAAAAAATCCTGAAACTGTCTCATAATCCTGTTCTGGCGGTGCCATGTCTATTCATTTCCAATGCAATTTGGGTATGGAAGCCAGTAAACCCGTACGTTCCTCAGCACATGGACTCAAACACCCGCTGTGCCTAGACAATATCTTAAGTGACATTAACTACCCTGTCTTATGAGAGCAATGATAACATTTGATCTAAATGCACTATAAAAGCAACGAAAACATGGGTAGACTTCTTAGCTGAAGGCTGTAAATCCCTTTTTTCAAAGCTGGTCCCGTCCTTGTGCCAAAAAGGCTCGGATTGGTCCTGTTTAAACCAGCGCTGAAATAATGAGTTGAGTCTCAGTTTGTTAATAGCACGCTGGAGTCTTGGCTGGCCTTGCGGCCAAACCACAATGTGTTGGCCAAGACGCCGCACAGCTGAAATTGGAGGGAGTATTGGAACTGCGTTTTGGCCTTTTACTGGTTAGTAATATAATTCTTTTTAAAAATTGGCACCCAACATGAGACTGAGAATATACAATTCCCACCCCAATTTGGAAGGGCGAATCATCGGCAAGCACAGCTGCATACATTCACGAACCCGACTGCCGATTCGGGAGAGTGTGGACATCCATGGTCCTCCTTCGAGACACGTGGCGCCACCAGCTGCTTCTTTTCACACAGAAGACTGCAATTAAGCTCGAATGGAGCAGAGTTGGAGGAAGACTTTTCATACGCAGCTTTAGTACGCAGTCCAAGGGCACCTGCTCGGCCAGCTAGATAACGATGGACGTGGACCCCTGACTGGCTGAGCCCTCCCGTGCCTTGGGTGACGCAATCAGCAATTGCGTGTCACCCTATGGAGCTCCTGGCCCCAGACGGCCCTGGAACACTCCGGATTCAGGCCGAGCCGTGAGGCTCATCCATGCACCCCAGCATGGGGCCTTAACTGAATGAGCCTTCCATAAAATAAATCTGTAAAATAAAATTTTTCACTTAATTTAATCCTTTAATTTAAACCTTGCTTCTAGGCATATTTTTGTTTACGCCTGAATGAGGAAAAACCACAAATGAGTTCATAGTTATTTCATTCATTTTTCCATCCATGTGTGCAAGCTTTCATTAATGCAGTACACAGTACAGTCATACCGCACTGCGATAAAATTGTGATGATTTTTAACTGGTAGCACAGTACAGGAAATTTGAGGGGGAGGGGCGTTACGCAGACTGCAGGTTCCGTGTAAAAACCCATGCAGGGAAAAAGGAGAGAAACAGCACAGAGGAGAGAGAAAAGTTTCGCCCGTGTGACTGAATCAAACCCAGCCATTTCCTGTGCCCTGAGCCTGGCTCGGCTCTCTCCATATATGGGAATGGTATTTGCATGAAGGGGAAGCGGGCCTATGGATCTGGGTCGTCCCAGAAATTTCTCCGGTGCCGTGAGATTGCGTATTGAAAGTGGCATTTTACTGAATTCTGGAACAAGCTGAGAAATTGTGAAATCGTGAAAATACACCGTGCACAGTTTCTGTAAAGACAGCATGTGTGTGCTGTTTTATAATTAGGATGGTCTTTATACTAAAAGTGAAAAACCCTACGGAGAACTCCGCAGAGAAATGATGCTTTGAAGCACCGAGTAGCCCAGCCCTTCACTGCCTTTCAGCCCTGCTATTGGCCCTGTGAAACTGCACTGGGTAAGTTTGGGGTGGCTCCATGGTGATGCTGTTATTGTGTGCTCCTCTGAGGAGTCTCCTAGCAGAGTCATGTGCCCTTTAGACCTCATTATTACAGACCCACACTGGCTCTCTCCCCCCAGCTGTTTGTCCCACAGCTGGGGTTAGCAGGAGGACCGCTTATTGGTAACCAGGCGATTCGCTAACGCCGTATGCCCGTAACCCTGGGTAAATATGTTCTATTCAACGGGTCGTATTTTTATTTGGTTCTTTTCCCCCGAGCAAACCTGTGTTAACCCCTGGAGATGGGAACGACTGTGCTGTAAAAACCTGCGCTCCTCCAAAGGTTCCAGATGCCTGGAAATACTTGGACTGAACATAATGCCTTCCCCTGTGGTCCGCAAACACCGCACTGCCATTTTGCCCACTGCCCTCTCTCCTCCTTTATGGTGGGACACTAAACCTAGAAAGAGCGGAAAATGGCGTTCCATTGAAACCAGGTCTGTTTTAGTTCCTCCTTTGTTTGGTCTGGGGCAGTCCTTAATTTCCCTTTTGCAGGGAAGGTAAGGCCATTGCGAGTATATTGTTCCAGCTGTATTAAGATGTCCCTGAGGTGGTTGAGCATCGAGTGTACTGACTCATCAACGATGGCCTGAGTGACCACCACCATGGCTTCTGCAAACTGCTTATGCGCATGTGAAAAGGACTGGATCCTTCCCACAATGCATCTGGGTTTAAAAGGTCCACACCCAGACGCATTATGATGGGAGGGGAGAAAATGGGCAGAAACTGTCATGGGTGCATCCAACAGGAAAGAACTAGTACCAGAATTAGCAACCACACTCTCCCAGCTAGGACTCCATAGGCAGAAGGTTCTCTAATGGGCTTGTTCTTCTGTGTTGGATCTCTGGGTCCCCAAGCATTATGTCATTTAGATGGCACCCCATCTAGCCTCACAGTAAGAGGAGAAGGCAAATTTGCCTGTTCTTTTTTTTTTTTCTTTTTCTAAAATGCGAGCTGTAAAACATGATAATGGCTACCTTCTGGAAAATTAATCGAGCGGTAATTTATGACATGCCTACTGAATAAAAACACTGTGAGGGGAGAAGGCTGAGGCAGTTAGCATTCCTCTCTGGACTCCATGCTAGGGCCGAGTCTGTAAAGGCACAGGCGTTTAGTTTGTTGGTATAAGAACATATAACCGCCCTTGTGAAAGTTAATTATGGTAAATTTGCTCAAGTTTTAGGTAGGTTCTCCTGAGGGTTTTATGTTTTGCCTCCAACTGTAAGTCAGTCATGTGCTTCCACTTTTCTTACCATTTTCCATGGTTTGTCATGTCCTCTACACTTCACCGTGTGATTACTTGTCTGCTGCACTTTAGAGTGCTTTTATAGTTTTTTTTTACTGACAGGTTGATTTAGGTCCAGGTATGACTGTGCCTAAATTAGCATTATTTTTGCCTGACACATTGTGGTAAAAAATATTCCTTGGCTTTTGAAATGCTGAAGGGTTGAAACATTTCTTCTCAACCTGAATCACTCTTATAAGCAGTATCAAAGCATTTCAAAACCTCAAAGGAGAGAAAAGAAAAGCATCAAGTTACACAGACTGAAAAGCTCCTTTTCATACACCTCATGTGCCCGAATCTCACTGTAAAAATGTGTCTTTCTTGAATACAGATATTCTCAATATGTGATTTAGTCAGAATCTATGCTGTTGACGGTTCTCTCTGTTGACGGGGCGACATAGCTCAGGAGGTAAGACCGATTGTCTGGCAATCGGAGGGTTGCCGGTTCAAACCCCGCCCTGGGCGTGTCGAAGTGTCCTTGAGCAAGACACCTAACCCCTAACTGCTCTGGCGAATGAGAGGCATCAATTGTAAAGCGCTTTGGATAAAAGCGCTATATAAATGCAGTCCATTTACCATTTACCATCTTTATCATCAGTGTTTTGCATATATGCTTCTTCTATCCCAGTGATTTGTATCTTTCCAAGCCCTCGACCCATTTAATGAGCAAATGCACTTTCTGTGACACCCCCTTATTTGAAAGTTGTCTAAAATATTTTTGAATGTAGAGACCCCTTTTGTAATGAATGTCAAAACGGACTGTTTAAATTTGATAAGAATGTCCATGGAAAGTGTGCAGTAAGACACTACCCCACAAGCTGACCAAGCTCAACCCCCCCTGGAAACCCCTCCAGCGGGTCCTGACCTCCGTGTGGAAGCTGCTGTTCTGTCCAGCATGTCTTCTGCCCTGGTGCTTTGGAGAGGCATTTTAGCACTAAGTGGTGTGAAGCGCTTTCATGGGTTGGCTGAGGTTCTGAAGCTGTGGCGATGCGGCCTTTCGGGAGCCGTAGCCTGGGGACCGGGACGGCTCTCCGTCTCTCTCTCCAACAGTAGCCAGATGACTCACGGCCCGCGACGAACGGCCAGAGCGTGTTTGGAGAGAGCGGGAGAGAGAGAGATACGTCAGGGCGCGCCATCAAAAGAGCCGCTGGCGGCACTCGGAAATCTCACATGAGGCCCGCAGCTCTTGTGTGGAGTGACTCACCGCAGAGGTCGAAAAACAGCTTGACATCTGAGAGCTGGAAGGAGAGAGAGCCGCTTTGGCCGGCCGGACGGCCGGGAGGGCCAGATGAAGGGCAGCCCGCGTGGAAGCTCTGTCCAGAACGCTCGCTTCCTCCTGCGCCAGTGCTCCTGGGCCGGTCCTCCTGGGCCATGCTGTAGCCGCTCACTGCCATGCACATTAAAACCAGATGAACCAAACCAGTCCCTGTGGGCCTGGGGCAGCTAATCCCAGCTCTGGAAACCTAGAGGGCCTATAGGCTTTCATTCTTACTTATAATTTCATTGGTCACTTAAAGCAGTTGATTAAATATTCGACTTGTCTCTGATTTGATTGGTTGATTGATTGATTGATGTTAAGATGAAAACTGCTCTAGGCTACAGGGGAAAAGCAGTCATCTTTCAGATACAAAAATGGTCTCCGTTTGGGCAAACGGGTGCAGAGAGAACTGCGAGCGGTTCGGGGGCAGAGTTTTAAACGTGGCTGGTGTCCGTGTGATTTCAGGGGAGCAAAGGCCACCACCGGTACCACTGGCAGAGCCACAACGTCAAGCAGAGCGGCGTGGACGACATGGTCCTGCTGACGAAGATCACCGAGGACGCCATCGTGGAGAACCTCAAGAAGAGATACATGGACGATTACATTTTCGTATCCTTTTTCGCCCTCACTTGTGGGGAGACGTTCAGAAACTCAATTTCATTCGTGAGCCACGGTGGAAAATCCAGATTCAATCGCCTGTATTTTCTAATTTGCACTGTTCCTCAGCCAGGTGGTAGAATTAAATAACGAAATCAGCTTGGTAAGTTTGTGGAGGGAAGAAACGCATGGCAGGGCTTTTACTTTCTGACCCATGGGCTCTCCATCTCTAATCACAAAGTTCCCAGAGTTCTTTGCAACGGGAGTTTCCTGCGTGTACCTCCCACATGACCCACTCCCAGTCTGCCAGGATAGGGGGAGGGGGGGGCTTTGCTGCTTTTATTGTTTTTTTTTTCCCTGTGGGACAGGGGTTAATGGGGGTTGAGCTGCAGTAGGTATGAAAAAATGAGCATGGTCACTTGTCCACAACAATGGTAATGGTTTAGAGGGGGGGGGGTCTTCCCCACATGCAACAAGCTGTAGACATTGTGTGGACAGATTTTAAACATTTCCATATGACTTATTATATAATAAACTTGTTGTTATATCCCTTCCATTTTTAGATTTTTCACTGAAAGAATGATTTGGGGCTATTCGTTTAAGGTGTTTTGCAAAATGGCAGCTCTTCATTGGTCATTTTGTTGAAAAAGTTGTGGGTGTGAGTTTGCTTTTGTCAGAGGTTCACGTCTTGCTTGTCTGTGGAGTCTGCTGTGGATGGAGGTGTGCTTGGCAAACCTGCTCCTCTTGTTTGCAGTGCCAACAAGATCCTGTATTATACAATGTTTGGCGTACTTGAAACAATAATCAAAATAACTGCTGTAGGGCTGCTTATTTTTGTTTTAAAACAACCTAAATATTTGCTGAAGGTTTGAGTGCCTTGGTACTTAGGATGACTGAAATACTCAACTACACTATTCCAATTGGTGCAGTTGTCATATCAAGGCATTTATTGTGGTGAATTATTGTTTTAATGAAAGCTTGGATAAGAATGGAGACAGTGTGGCAGTTCAGTAGTTAAAAGGCCCCGGTGTGTCGAGAGTATTAGTTTTACAGAGCTTAGCTGTCACAAGCAGTTTTAAACCCTGAATCAGTCCTCTGATTGTGGTTAGAATAGCAACAACATCAGAGCGTGCCAGCTAATAGAATACTGCGCGGGGGCAACGCAGGCCACCCTGAATGCATGCAGTATTCACCGACACCACACACACACATACTCACACGCGCACTCACACGCACACATGCACATACCGTCATAATCTAACACCACAACGGGCATATAATCAAGCAAAGCATTGCTAAATTGGTCGATATTTGTTTTTAAAAGCCTCTGACCCAATCACCCTTGAATTAAGTAATTTTGCATGAAGCCCTCCACAAAGGTTCACATAAAACATTAAAAAAGTGGAAAGGAAAATGTATCTGGTACTATTAGTATATAATCCCTGACATCCAAATGAGATTGGGCCCTTTTATCTATTGTAGTACTGTTTTCATCAGGCTGTAAATATAAGTAACCTATATCTTCACTTCAACAAACCTGCTTTTTTCAAAACACCTGAATGAATGATGAGTGTAGAAGCTGTGGTAGATGTTCTCCAAACTGTGAAGGGCAGTGGGCAACCCATTGGGAATATCGCTCACTACACCATGCATGGAGGAAGTGGCCCTTGACTCCTGGCAGACATACATTGGCCCCGTGCTCATCTCCGTCAACCCCTTCAAGCAGATGCCCTACTTCGGCGACAAAGAGGTGGAGTTATACCAAGGCTCGGTGAGTAACGCACCCCACTGCTCTTCTGAAACCGGGCGTGTCCTTCCAGGAAGAGCACCCATGGGCTGAACTGACAGCATGACAACAGCACAAACAATGCAGCCTGCCGTTTTGATCATGTGAGGAAAGTGAGGCATGTACACAATGATATGGCAGAGATACTATACATCAGGGCTGTGTGCTGCTATTATGTAACAATGGGCCATATTAATCCTCTCAAAACAATGGATGCCAGTTGCCAAACCCCCGGAAAATAGTTACATCGTGGCTGGTTTTCTTTTCACGGTAACAGAGAATGCCTGTGATTAGTCTCACCTAGGTGTGGTGCAAATTGTTTTTGCTGCTGCTCCCTTGGCTGGCATGAAGGCGAAGGGAAACCTGCCTTACCCATTGAAAAACCTGGCCACTACCTCATAGTGCAGCCTGTTCATGTCTGTCCCTCTAAGGGGTCTTGGCCAGCGAAGGCAGTCTTGGCTCCTGAATTGGGCATTCCATCAATGCAGCTTATTGAAAAACTGTTCAATTCTTGATGAAAATCATCAGGCCATGATTTGTTGCCAGATTGTGTAAAATATTGAACAGTGTTTCCGCACACGTTTGGAAAAAAATGTGGGGCCAATTTTGAAGAAGTGGCTGACCTTACGGTTATTCATTAACGTCTACCTAACAGGAGCTTGGAATTAATTAAAAGTTTTCTGGTGAAGTTCTGTCATTCCATAATGATGTGCTTTTAGTTTTAGTGTAGTTTAGTATATTTATAATTAACGCAGCCGAACGCCTCCCCTATGACTTTGAAGCAAACGGCCGGTTTTGTCTCCTGTGACGGCAGGCTCAGTACGAGAACCCGCCGCACATCTACGCGCTGGCGGACAACATGTACCGGAACATGATGATTGACCGTGAGAACCAGTGCGTCATCATCAGGTAAGGAGCGACTGCGATGGCTTCTCCAGGGGCGTGAACAGTGCGACTTTCTACGCTTGTTTTCTGAAGAAAGAGGGTAGTGACCGAAGACCTTTTAAAAAAATTTAACAGAACAACACTGGTATGTGTGGAATGTATGTGAAAGACGTTGCCTGACAGTGCAAGGGGACAGATAGCTATCGAAGCAGCGAAAGGGACAAGTAGACACTATTGAATGATGAGAATAATGTGTGGGAAGTAAGAGACTCAGCAGAAAAGTGGTTCGCCTGCCTCCATGTACTCTTAAACTTTGAACAAATTCTTTTTAAAAGTATTTTTTTTCTTTTTAAAGTTATGTAATATCTGCCTCCATCAAACACGCCTGCTATTTTGGTTTTCCTGGATGATCACACCTAAGAATGTGGCTCGTGTTTTGTGGACGGTGTCCCGCACGTTCTGGCAAAGTCCTCCCGCTTGCTGCTGCTTTTGCTCGCGCTCTTGGCCTAACCCTCGGACGTGGATCGCAAACAATGCAGAATGAAACGCGAACCCTTTTACGCCCGCGCTTCCTACTTCAGGAAAACAGGAAGTGCACCTGTGCGGCTCCTCTCGGGGGCCCCGGGGCGGTAAACGGCGTTTCGCCTGCCTCCCCACGCCAGCTCCTCATCGCGCCTGCGCGTGTCACGACAGAGGAAATGGCCGCTCTGGCAGAACTTCCGTTGACAAGTGGAGATGTGCCAGCGGCTAATTGGATCCGTGTAATGACGCTTTGTGGGAAGTCAGTCGCTTTATAGGAAGTTAGTCGCTTTATAGGAAGTTAGTTGCAGTGTCGTGTTTATTTTGTTGGGGTATTGTTTGCCCTCGTTATGTTTTCAGATCGTATCCAGAAATAATATGCGACAGGAAAAAAATGTGAAAGATGCTTGAAAGGCAATTAATTGTGTAAGAAGAGAAGAATCGCTCGTATAACCAAAACAAGCGTAAAACTCAGCACATGCACCTGAGTGCGTATAAAAGCCAAGTTGATGTGCAGCGTTGCGTTTGATTATTTGAAGTTTTCCGGGGTTGTAATTCTGCGGTCGCTACCTTTTCTTTTTCGGATGCTAGCCTAGAGGCGCTTAGTGGCCGTAGGTTTTGCAGCGCCTCCTTAAGGGATGTAAGCCCTTTCCGAGCTTTTTCAGTGATGCGTAGCTGAACCTGGTCCCACCCCTGCTGCCCGTCCTGCAGCGAGCCGTCTGATTGGTTACTGTAGTGCCTGCTTCATGGCGGGCGGCTCCTGCTTCAGCACTTTTCCCCTGTTGTTTGCACAGCGGGCAGCTGCCGGTACAGTTAACCCGCATGAAAGGAACAGAAGAGGGCCAGCGATGGGCCAGATTAGTGGACAAAGCCTCGTGCGAAACGGCTGTGCAGTGCATTGTGGTCATCGTTGTCCTCTGAGAGAGTTCGTCTTTTTTTCAGACCATTAAATAGCCTCCACCTTTATCCGCACCGAGCGAGAGACAGACTGCAGGTGGAGAAGCAGAGCCGACTCTGCTTTTTGTCGGGATCTCGGCCTTCTGTGCTTCTCCACCGGCTGCTAGGGAAATGTAGTCCGTGTAGAAGTGTCAACGCAGAAGCGTCACAAAACCTGTACAGCCTGTTCCCCCTGTGCACATTAGCACGTGGCGGTGCCTTGCTAAATATTTACTGAGCTATTGAGACAGCCAGACGTACAGAGATGGTTGTCATTATAATGAGAAAATGAGATACACCCTAAAGGTTTGGCCCTTGTATGTAGGGAGGGGTTGTGGTATTTGGGCTTAGATAGCGCATGTGCCATGTTTATGTTTAGGTAGCTTCAGTACCTTGGTCTTGTGCACTATGAGTGAGCACAAAATGTGCCTTTATTGTACTGATTTTACAGAGGGTCTGTCTCCCCAACCTCCTGGACTTGGCGAGGTGCCACACAAGATCTGATTAGAGAAAACGATAACTTTTAAATATGTTATGCTTTCTTGCTGTTTGATTGCCAATTCGCTAATACAGCAAACTCTTGTTTGGTCTTCATTTTACAATTTGCTTTGATCTTTTGCTGTTCTTGTTAATCAAAAAAATAATTGTAATGGAAGTGGCAGCTGGAAGAGATAAATTCCATTTCAATTAGAACAATTATTTTTTATTGACGCAGGAAACGATTTGCAGATGCAATGTTCTATAGTGACAATATCAAAAGAAGGAGAATACAGAATTCATCATCTTCCAGTGGCATCAACACCACCTTTTACCAATTGTAAATTTGTGTTTCATGCCATCCTGGGAACATGTGTGCATTTTATTAAAATTGCCAGAACTGCTGTCCCTGCTGAAACTGAATACAGCCATTCACTGGAAGGAGAGCGTGTCCATATCAGTTGGCCATTTATTTGCATGTAATATTGTTCTATAGTTCATGTAGCACCAGTATAAATTGCTGGAGGCTAAAATGACTGAAAATAAGACTGGTTATGTATGGTTCCTTCAGTCAGCTTGCCGAGTGTCATCTTCAAAGTTAAAATAGATGTGATTCAGCATTGTGCAGTACAGTACATAGGCACTTCACGACCAGTCCATGTTTGGCAAATAAATCTGACAGGAAGTCAACAATGTCTTTAGCATCTGACTGCTGTATAATTACAGTATACAATGGAGGAACTCTCCACTGGAGGGCTAAAAATAGGATCCATTAAGTCAAACTCCAACCCTCACCAAACGTCTAACTGTGCTTGCACCCAGACGTCAGGGCTTACTGAAGCCTGTAGATGACAGCTCAGGGCCGGGGTGGATGCTGGACGCTAATAAGCTCCAGTTAAATGTGGAGGGAGAGAGGTCAATGGGGAGATACGTGGTCCTTGATTATGTGTCTGGGTCAGCCTGTGGTCTGCCTTGAGTTTAATGCTGTAACAATGCGCCAGTGCTGCCGGGGGCAGCTTGTGGAAGCGCTCTGGGAAGGCTTTGGTCGAACGTTACCCGGTAGCGAAACCCGCGAGCATCGACTTCGGTGGAAGTCGAAACAACGAGCCTGTAGGGTTTCGGCTGCGTGTGCAACCGTATCAGCGGACTGCCTTCACCAGTGCGCAGCTGTGTTTTTTCAAAAGGGCCTTGCCAACGTGACTGCTCTTTAAAGAACCATATTAAAAAAAAAACCTTCTTTAATGCGGAGCCAAGCCACACAAGTCTAAATGCGTATGATCCTGCAAAACGAGAAGAGCGGGGAGAAGGGCGGCTGAAACAGTCGAGCTAGCTCAACAAATAAATCCTGATTATCGTTACTGTGGCACATTGGGAGCAGGAGCTTTGTTTATGTAGCAGAGCATTCTGTAGGCTGACACAGAAGAAAGGAGGAGAGGAGGAAGTGTGGATCCGGGCCAGCAGGATAGCAGCTAACGATATTTCACGCAGATATACTCGCACAGCATTTCAGGACCTTTGTAAATGGGCCCTGAGCCCAGGTTGCCGTGGCTCCGAGGTGAAGCATTCGCCTCAACAGGAAGATGCCCTGAGTGGTGTAGAGACGGCTCCCAAGGACTGAGCATGTGCATGCCGCATGCCCCGCCTCCTTTCCCTTACAGCCCAGCTTCAGTCAGGCTTCCCTTCATGTCCTTTTAGCTGCTAAAACTATAGCAAAGTCTCATACAAAGTTATGAGGATTTAATTACAAAATGTACCCATTTCCCTGTTCAGTCTCTAACAGAACCGCCCGATCCCTCATTTGTATTAATTGGGGGTATGTATCAATAAAGAGGGCTTTTATTCAGAATCTCTCTGACCCTCTTGGAGAGCTTGCTTAACACAGATTTTTCCAAGCGTGTTGCTTAACACAGCTGTGTGTCTGAAACCTTGAGCTTCTGTTCTGTTGTTTAAATCTGATTTCTGAGCCTTCTTGATTTTGTGAATGCTGTACTGCAGGCAAAGTTAGTTGCTGGATACTCCTCAAAAGCCCTCCGGTTGGGTCTTCTGCTCTTTGTGAATAAGCTGCAGTTGTGGTGTGTGGTTGCTGGAACCTGCTTACTCATCCACTCACTCAGCTTGCAGTAAGCTGTTGTGTAATTTTCGAAAAGTTGTACAGTGGTACTGGCCTGTGAAGTGCTTGTGGGGTTTCCTCTGTCAGGACAATTCGATCACACAATGGTATTATTCAGAATGAGTATTGTGCAATGAGTTTTGCCCCAGCTCCAACGCTGGAGGATAACAACCACAGTAAACTTTCACTGATGGAACCCTGCTGGTGATGCATCGCCTGCATGTGTGTGATTGTACTCCTTACAAACTGGAAAAAGCCAAAATATTGTTCAGGAGACTTTCTGTGGTGTGTCACAGCAGTGCATGCATGCAGGCTTAAGCTACGGATCCATTTTGTTTCATTTTCTTCCTCAGTGGAGAGAGTGGTGCTGGGAAGACGGTGGCCGCCAAATACATCATGAGCTACATTTCCCGAGTATCTGGCGGGGGGCCCAGAGTGCAGGTATGTACCATAGAGGAAGTTCCCTTCACCCTGGAGGATTCTGGGAAGGTAGATACTAAAGTAATGGGGAATGTCAGCATATGTAACGGTGGCATGTGATGGAGTGTACATGCATCACACGCACATGCCCACCGTCTAGTGGAATGGGGCTTTGAGGTCACCGTGGGGTTTAAGATTCTGCCACTGTCATGTGTCGGGGTCCCCAAAGCCTGTCCTTAGCATCATAAAAGCCATCTCCATTTATCTACATCCACAACCTCCGGGTGTCACCAGCCCCCCTACCCACTTGGGCCATCTGTTCCCACACACTGCTCACCAGATGCCACGTGCCCAAAGCCACCCTCCTCCACTGGGCCCAAAGTCACCCTCCTCCACTGGGCCCAAAGCCACCCTCCTCCACTGGGCCCAAAGTCACCTCCTCCACTGGGCCCAAAGTCACCCTCCTCCACTGGCCTCTGACGTGTTTACTCAGTTCTTCTTCTAACGCACCGAGCAGGAATATGCAGTTGGCTGCCACTTAAGCTGGACGGAGATGTTTGACATATTTCCAGTAGGAACATTCAGTACCTGCGCTTTTCAAACCTCACGGAATTTTCAGTCACCGTGTGCCTGAACTAGTTCATGGAATTCTTATCATAACACCTGGGGGACACATTCGATTGGAATTCAGAGGCTGCATTTTAAACCCCCCCTCAGTGCCACATGATAAAAACACAAATCGTGGATTATCATCTGTGGAATTATCTGTGTTCCAGATCTACTTTTTGGTTAACACAGATGTAAAAATACAGAATGAATCTCGTCTCAGCAGTTTGACTCTCATTTGAAATGAGGGATGACGGGAGGTTAATTCAAATACTAAAAAACATTTTTTTTTTATTTAAAAAAGGCATTTTCCCCCTGACATTTGTATAGTCAGGGCCCAATGAAATTTCTATCTCAGTTCATCTTTTTGTGCGGCACATGTTTGTGCGTGTGTGTGTGTTTGAGTGCGCGCGTGTGCGTGTTTGTGTTTATCTTGTGGGAACTGCCTTTTAGTTTCATCCAATTGTCTTATTTAACAAAGCGGCCTATTGTATCAGAACTTCCCCCCTGTTCCACCCCCCTCTCCCTTCTCCCCTCCTGGAGTTCCCTCTGATGTGCCTGGGTGGGTGTTACGGCGTTTGTTCCCCTACGGTCCGCGCTCTCCCGCCAAACTGCAGGCCTGCTGTCTAACGGCAGCACAGCGGCGCTGCCAGCGACGGCCATTTTCCGCCTCATGCAAATCACTCCAGCCATTGTTCCTTTGTACCTGAAAGTAATCCATGGAAATGAAGCGTGAGCTTGTCGTGCCATCAGGTGCCAATATGCCGTGTGACTTTGATGAGGAGGATAAAAAAGAGCACAGGCACAATGACACTAATGTTTTTTTGCGAAGGACAAAGTTGAAGAATGCAGAAGGATTCTGAGAAATTCCACCGCTCTGCTTCTGAATGGAGAGAAAGATGAAAGATGAATAATTACGTCTGTCTACACGTCACGGTGACTGATTTAAAACGCATGGCCGCCAGATACGAAGAGTTTGACTTTCAATAATGTGTTGCAGATGGTGTGTGTGTGTGTGTGGCCGTGCTCGTGCTCGTGCGCGTGTGTGTGCATGTGTGTGCGTGCGTGTGGAAAGTTACACTGATCTGCATGCTGCCCTGGCACTATGGGTGTGTATCACTGCAATAATCACCTGCCTCTCTCTCTCTCTCTCTCTCTCTCTCTCTCTCTCTCTCTCTCTCTCTCTCTCTCATTCTCTCTCTCTCTCTCTCTTTCATTCTCGCTGTCTCTCTGTCGCTCTGTTTTTTCTCTCTCTCTCTCTCTCTCTCTCACAGCATGTCAAAGACATCATCCTCCAGTCCAACCCTCTGCTGGAGGCCTTTGGCAATGCCAAGACAGTGAGGAACAACAACTCCAGCAGATTTGTAAGGAAACGTTGCCTTTAGTCACATTTTACTGTGGAAAGCCTCCGCTCTGTTGCTGTCTTGTCTTTTGGCCCGGCCCTTAAACCCTTCCATCCTTCTGGAGCCAAACCGAGCAAGGGGGTGTTGACATCAGAGAGGGAGAGGCAGAAGGGCGAATACATTTGGGGAAGTATGTGTTTTTTTTTTAGCGGCCCTGATACATAGCCTCCTCCCGTCTCTCGTGGGCCGGGGTTGTGGCCTGTTTAACCGGACTTGTGGGGACCTAAGAGCAGGCTTGGGCCCCGCTGAGGCCGCTCTGAGGACACGGCGGCCACGGCGATGGGCAGCGACACGCCACCGCCGTTTATGAGCCGTCCCGCTTCTCCTGGCGACTCCAGGCCTCTCCTAACCAGCCCCAGCTGGGGCACCGGCGGGAGCCGCAGGCCGCAGGCTGGAGAGCCATCAAACGCAAAGAGGGACGTCCGCTGATGTGGTCGCGCTGTCTATTTTTCTGTTCCACTGGTTTAGCGTCAGTGTAAAGCATGCCTTTTAGACTTGATGGGAACAGTTGAAGTTTTCGTCAGTCGGACTGGGAACATTGTGGAGGGGAACTGAATCTGTGCGATGGAAGCAAGGGCAGTGGTTTTTTTTTTTTGGGGGGGGGTTTAGCACGGCTAAATGCTGTCCAATGCTGAAGCGCTGCTCTGGTTCTGCAGGGGAAGTACTTTGAGATCCAGTTCAGCTCAGGAGGAGAGCCAGACGGTGGGAAAATCTCCAACTTCCTGCTGGAAAAATCACGGGTCGTCATGAGAAATTCAGGGGAGAGGAGCTTTCACATCTTTTATCAGGTGAGGAGATCGTTTGTGTGTGTGTTTGTGCGTGTGTGTGTGTTTGTGTGTGTGCGCGCATGCGTTTTTGTGTGCGTGTGTGTGTTTGTGTTTGTGTGCGTGGTCGTGTGCGTGCATGTGTGCGTGCATGTGTGTGTGTGTGTGCACATGCATGTGTGGTCATTTGTATCTGTGTGTCTGTCTTTATGCATAAATGCATTCGTTCAGAAGAAGTGGGACAATCTTGGGCCAGTGTGTCCTAGATTTTTTTCAAGGTCCAAAGAGCACACATTTCATTTGGCCCTTGAAAGCAGATCACAGTCTCTTTCTTAAGTGGAGCGTACATGGTCTGTAAGCAGGAAGCGGATATGACTTCACTTTCCCATAACCCTAATATCAAGATCATTTAAATTAACAGGGATTGCTTTTTTGAGTTGATTCAAGGTAGCTGAGAAATTGAAGGGTTTCTGCTTGTTAAGTGCTCTTCCTCTGGCATATTCCACTGAAAAGCTGTTTTAAATTGCAATTTTGAGAGCCATTGTAGGAGCCTGAGTCTAAAATTACTTGCAGCGCTGCCTCGCTTTGGAAGTTTAATTATCTGCTTTTTGCACTTTTGCAGTTAATAGAAGGAGCCAACGCAGACCAGAAGAGCAGTCTGGGAATCACCAGTTTAGATTACTACAATTACCTCAATCAGTCTGGGTCCTACAAAGTGGACGACATCAACGACAAGAGCGATTTCCAGGAGACAATGGTGCGTCTCCCAGTTTGCTGCTCTCGTAGACTGGCGTGCTTTGTGAATGGAAGTGAATGGAAAATGTCTGAAGGGAGAATATTAAATAGCCTTTGAGGTTTTTTTTTTTTTTTACAGAATTATTGCTTTCTTCCCAAGATAGATTGAGAAAACAGTGATTCTTCAGGCTTAAAGTCATAATTGAGTCACAATGCTTCATCTGTTGCGCTCTCTCCTCTCCCTCATTCTTTCTCTCTCTTTCTCTCTCTCTCTCTCTCTCTCTCTCTCTGTCCTTCCCTCCTGTCTTTCCTCTCCTCTTATTCTGTCAGTTCTCATTCTCTGGCTTCGTCCTTTACCCAGCCTGCTCAGACGTAGCAGTCTGTTTCTGTTTACCAGTGTGTTTATGTGGTTGTGTTACTGGTTTTAGTATCAAAGTGCTATGCGCAGACTCCAGACCCAGTGCTGAACATGGCCTCTCCCTCCCTGTCTACCTCCCCACCCCACCCCCTGCTCCAGCACGCCATGAAAGTGATTGGTATAAAGCCGGAGGACCGCACCATGGTCCTGCAGATCGTGGCGGGGGTGCTGCACCTGGGCAACATCAACTTCAAAGAGGCGGGGAACTACGCTGCGGTGGAGAGCGAGGAGTGTGGGTATTCTGCGGCCGGGGAACACTGCGTCTCACACTGAACCTGCCTGCCCGTGCTACAGTGCAGCTTCTTGGTTCAGTCTGTCAATACGCTGTCTTGCTGTCATCATTTACCATAAGTATGTAACTGGAGTCGACTCTTAAGCTGAAACAGCTGTCAATAAAAACGCAATCGTTTGAACCTTAGAAACTTAGAGGAGTTTAACGTCCCACAGCAGCTACATGGTACCCTCAACAGGTTTGATAACATCTTTGTGCGTCCGCTCCATGTTTCTGGTTTTGTTTTGTTTGGTTTGGTTTGGTTTCTTGAGAACCATTTTAGTTTCCCCTCATGCACTAAGGGTTTGAGGACTTGCTTAGGGACCCTCCAAGCCGCCTTTGGTGGTGTCCTGAGTTGCCCTCATGAGCCAGAATGGAGGAAGTTCCTTTGAGCCGGCCTGTGTTCTTTTCCAAGCTTTCATTGTGTTAATCCAGGGCTCCGGCCAAACGTCTGGCCATGCTGAATTACCAGAGAAAATAAAATGCAATTTTGGAGTCTGGGCGCATTGCATCACAGCCTGAAATTACGCAGAGAAATTTAGTATTTCCTGTCCCGCATTCCCCCTTCTTCGTCAGTCTCTGATGTTGCCCCTCCGCCCCCAACCCCTCCCCACCCTGAAAATGAATTTGAGTGCCCCTTGTTGCCAAGAGACAAAGCCGCTCTGTTCCATGCACATGTGTCTATTTGGATTGAGTATGGATTGAGGGCTTTACTTTACGTTTGAGCTGTTGGCTAGCTGTATGCTATAAGCAGTCTTTGGTTTACTGACGGTAGACCAAACCAGCGTGTGCTATGTGCTGGTGATTTGGGTGGAGATGGACTGCCACACCCTTTTGTCCTAAATGAGCAGGCTAATGCGTTCTCAGACTTTTCCAGAAGGACTGAGAGTGGTTTCCTTCTCAGGAAAGTGACTCACTGTAATGAGGCAGGCAGGGCGTCCTGTGGGACGGGGTGAAGACTTGGTTATTATGGCCAGAAGCTGCAACTCTCTTTTTTTTTTTCATTTTTCCTCACATTATGCCTAATGAAAAAATAAAGAATTGCGTATGTGTGCTTTATTATGGTTGTAATTTTAGTTCCCTGCCAACTCTTGAGTTGGATCGCTAGCTCTGCAGTTTATGCACGCCAACACGGCCTGCTACCGTTGCAGATGTTAACACCCTTTCACCGGCTTCTGTTTTCTGAAAACGAAACTGGGAGGTAAACTTCCAGTCAGATGTTTGCCCTGAGCCTGTCCGTCCTGTCCCACAGTCCTGGCCTTCCCGGCCTTCCTGCTGGGCATCGACCAGAACAGGCTGAAGGAGAAGATCACCAGCCGCAAGATGGACAGCAAGTGGGGCGGCAAGTCCGAGTCCATCGACGTGACGCTCAACGTGGAGCAGGCGTGCTACACGCGCGACGCGCTCTCCAAGGCCCTGCACTCCCGAGTCTTCGACTTCCTGGTCGAGGTACGTGCGCTTCGCCGTCTGTGGCGGCCCGTCCGCGGTCTGCCTGCCGGGCGGTGCCGTTTCCCGCTCTGTCCGTCGACGCTGCTGCCAGATGACTTGTACCTGCCGCCGTTTTAGTGCCATTTTAATCTTCAATTGGTTTCCTCAGTTCAGAATAGCCAATCGTCATTGGTCTATCGCATCAATGCGTTGTCCCTTCGGTTTGGGAGGGTGCACTGCAAATTATTCTGCGGCACCGGAGGTCTGAGCAGCAGCTGCAGGCACCCGCTCAACCAGAGGAGTCGCTATAGAGCAGTGTGGCGGGAAATCCCAGCCAAGTGGAACTCTTCCCTCTCTGGGAGATGCAGTGGCCAATTATATATCAGCCTACTGGACTCCTGGCTGTTGCCACGGGCATGGGGAGGAGGAGCTCATCCCGGCACTAGGAAGAGTAACCTGGGCTGGATACGCAGTCAGGAGGCTCCCTCGCAGGCTCGTTCGTCCACGTGGACGCCGTCCATCTGGAGAACTCCTCTCCTGACAGCTCCTCGCCCCGCAGCAGCCAAGGAAACGGAGAAGAGCACAGAGAGTTACTTCATGACGGAAGGCAGACGTGCGGGAGCGCGGAGCTGGGGGCGGAGGGAGGCATCGCCGGGCCGGTGGAAAGGGAATACGCGGCGAGGCCGGTGGCCAGAGGCCAGTGGCCAGAGGCCGCTGGAGCGTGCCTCTGTTTACAGGCTCTGAGTGCGGTGTTAATACGCCAGGCCTCAGCCAACGGCGGCTGTCAGCGGCTCCAGCCTGGCTCCGCTAGCCGTGTTTACAAGGGGATCATCTCATTACGCGCCTGTTCTGATCTCCCAAAGAGGCATTTGTCGTTCATATCCCAGACGTTTTGCGACGCATCGAAATAAAATTTTAGCCTTGTGGGCGATAAATTTTCTTCAGAAATGAAATTTATTCATTTTATTCACTTTTTTTTACAGTCCATCAACAAAGCCATGGTGAAGGACCATCAAGAATTGAATATAGGAGTGCTGGATATTTATGGGTTTGAGATTTTCCAGGTTAGTGCGTTCAATGAAATAGTACTTTTACGACCATTGCTTGACTGGGGTATAAGTTAAAAAAATAGTGAATGATCAATCATTGCATGTACTGTATGTTGTATAATTTAATAACTACACTGGGTAACATTAAAGTGTCAAGTAATTATGCTCTGTGTGTTTTGTGTGCTCTGGATCTAACTATGGCTGGCACAGAATAAGAGCTTTTAAACTGCTTAAGTGCAGCAGTCCAAACCTTTTTTTTAACTGCAAAGATTCATTCTCATCTTTGGATTCAGACAGATTGCCTACATGTAAAATTTGTTTATTAGTCATACATTGTAAAATTGAGAACCTCTTCTTTTTAAGAAGTTGCTGATTTTAAGGTTGAAAACTTTCTGTATGTTCATCGAACCCCACACATATAAAGTGTCACTGATAATTCATATTTGTGGCTCAATGAGGGTATATACATATATACAGACAATCAGACATACATACAGTATAGACAGTGTGCATGTGTGAATTTGCTGGGCCTGACCGTAAAGGGAAGTTGTGGGTAGTTGTGTAGCACGGTGCACAGATGGGGAAAACCACAGGTCAGTGGTTCAAGCAATATGCCATTTAGAATGGCTTCCTCTGTGAGTGCTGTGCTGACTTGTAGATAACCTCTTTCTATAAACAAGGCTGACTAAGGATAGCCTCATTGTTTCGGAAGCTAGCAATTTTTAGTCACTCTTCAGTGGTTTCTGTATCTGGGGTTGACAGTCATTCCATTACATTACTGCATTATGCAAGTTATTTTTTCAGGTTTATGGAAATATCCCTACCATTATGATTTGATAAAATAGTCAACCATTTTAAGGCTCAATTTAAAGGCCTGAATGTTTTACAGAATTCTCATTTTGGTACCTTATTTGGTCCATTAGCACATCATGTATTTTTTTGCTTGCTTTATTAAGTTATATTTTTTTTAAGTAGGATGTGTTTCCATGTTTCCTAATTAGTTTCTAATGTGATTTTGTGTGCAGAAAAATGGCTTTGAACAGTTCTGCATCAACTTTGTGAATGAAAAGCTACAGCAGATATTTATTGAACTTACACTGAAGGCTGAGCAGGTAAAAATCTCATTTTTATCTATTCATGGTTTCTTTCATAATTAGTAAAAATTAAAACGCTCATTTGTCAGTTTATTTTGTAATTAGAACATTGACATTAGAATGTTCGTTCAGCTGCACCTTAAGTCCTGGTAATGAGCTTTGTGCATTGATTTGAATCGAAGCCCTCACTTCTGTCCATCTCGCCTGTCCCCGCCCACAGGAAGAGTACGTGCAGGAAGGAATCAGGTGGACTCCCATCGAATACTTCAACAACAAGATAGTGTGTGATCTCATTGAGAGCAAACTGGTAAGCTGCACGCTCGCCCCATGCAGGCTCCTCCCCCCATGCAGGCTCCTCCCCTGAGACCCATTCTGTCATCGGTACGCTCATGCTAGTATGACTCGGTCCAGTTAACTCGCTCGGAAACGCGCTTCGTCCGTGAAAGCCCCAGTAAGAGCTGGTCGTTAGCAAGCTGGCGAACGGGACTTCAAGGCTGCACAGATTTTGTCTGTGAAAAATGAAGTGCTTCTGATGAGGGGAAAAAATTAAACCGCTTACTGACCGTCCACCACAGAGATGAACCAGAAACCGAGAGGCGTACCCAGACGGCCATCTTAGAAATCTGGTTCTGCCAATGTTGCAGAACCATCCAGCAGCAGCTGGAGCTTATAATATAATCTAATTGTGTGGGTACATTAGGTTTCAGATAGAGGATAATTCTGTTTCAAATTAGTCACTACCAGTGCGTCAATTGAAATTGGTCATGTCTAATGCTTTTTATAAACCTAAATAGCTTTTTTAGTTTAACTGCCCTAAGATGACTGCTTCAGTAGGAATGTACCTTGTGTTTCCAAATCTGTTCCTTGCCTGTTGCCTCTAGCACATGATTTTTTGCAATATATAATTGAAGGTTGAGGTTGATGGTTGGCTAGTCATTCTTTTACATCTGGGTGTTCTTCATCATTCCCAGAATCCCCCGGGCATCATGAGCATCCTGGATGACGTGTGCGCCACCATGCACGCGGTGGGTGAGGGTGCGGACCAGACCCTGCTGCAGAAACTGCGCATGCAGGTCAGCTCCCACGAGCACTTCAACAGCTGGAACCAGGGCTTCATCATTCACCACTACGCTGGAAAGGTGCTCACCGCCGGACATCGCAGCTTCGTATTCGTCTGTTTTATGTTTCATGTCTGTTTGTTTATGTCTGCCTGATACTCCCTGAAGGCTCTCGGGTCAGTGGGCCCAGGTTCTAAAGCTTGAAAAGGTCATGAGCACAGGCCAAAAGACTCAGCACTTTAATGTATGGTTGTGCCAGGAACAGCAATCAGCATATCTTGAATGACCTGACTTCACAGTGATAACTTTGAGACCATAACACTGACAGTGGCGCACGTGACTATAAATCATGGAAATAGGTTGTGCAGTTGAGATCAGGGACTGACTAAGATTAATGGAATAAAGTAGTTTAACTGACAATAGCACGAACACCCTGAGCAGCATGTGTCTAATGCCCTGCTTGACCAGAGAGGCGGTTCCTAAGATCATGACGGGCTGCATGCGATGATGTAGGCATGAAGAACTCCACTCCTGTTTTACGGCAAACATATGCGTATCAGCACACACACTCTCTGATACTTCTCATGATCTTTATAGTTGTGATTTATGTCGTGGTTCTTGGTTAGCGTAGTTAACTTACATTTAGCGCTTTAGTGATTTTGCACATACACTTGCTGGTCTGGGAATGTTTTTAGCTGGGTCTAGCGATTGCTACTCATACATCGCAGTTAATGTAAGTACCAGCCTACAAACTGAACTGAACGCAGTGAATTAGACCTTCGGTGACTGAGACGACAGAGTAAACGTCATTGTGCGATGCTTGCATTAAATTTCAGTGCCAGGTCAGGGTTCTTTGTATTTCTATGGTGGTCTTGATGGGAAAAGTGGACACCTGGGCCTGGTGAATTACCAGTTTTCGTGTGTCACGCGCTCACCATCGTCACTCTAACCCTTTCGTCTCCGTCCTCGCAGGTGTCCTACGACGCCGACGGGTTCTGCGAGCGCAATCGGGACGTGCTCTTCACGGACCTCATCGAGCTGATGCAGAGCAGCGAGATGTAAGCGGCGGACCCCGGGGCGCCTTGCCAGGAGGACCCCGTTTTCCTGGGGCCTCCACGCTGGTTTTTTGTTTTTCTGCTGCTGACTGAAGTGGAGCCCCAACCGCGCTGGTCGCCCAGGCAGCTGCGCGGAGACGGGAGGCCGGCTTCCCCGCGTTACCCGTTAGCCCCTCCCCCTCCGCGGCGGGGCAGCGCGTTGGGTCTGGTTTTGTTATGCTCCTTAGATGTGGGGCGCTCTCGCTCCCCCCCCCCCCCCCCGGGGTGCAGGATCGTGGCACACGCTGCTCGTCTTGCTTAATTCTTGGCCTCTATGGGGCCGGGGCAGCCATCTGTGCAAACAGCCTTTGCCCCCCCCCCCAGTTTGATTGTGCCAAGCCTTTGTGGGTCTGGCTGGGGGGGCCCACACACACGCTCGCGCTCACGCTCGTGCTGGCAGATGAACCGGGGAGGGGCGGAGTCCCCCGTCTTCGGGGGTGACCCCGGGAGCAGGTCACCTCTCCTCTTTGTCAAGTTCAGTTCCCCCCAATCTGCAGCGAGGAATAAAAAGCTTTCTTATTGTTCGCTGGGCATTGTCAGCCAGCTGCTGGTCTCTCCGCACACATGCAGAGCTGGCTACACACACTCACCCCTCCCCCACCCGTCAGCTCTCCTGCTCCCCTTATAAAAACACTCACGGGAACAAAGCATAGTTCTTGTAAAACTATGTGTTTGAGTTCAAAGTAACATGATTATTAATAATGTGTGATACACACTTGAGCTGTGTGATATTTGAAGTTATTTTGTAGCTCAGTTATTTAAAAGGCACCAATTACCTTTTTAATTGCTTTAGTTCATTTCATGCTGTTTTTTATCAAATTTGGCAAAAAAAGCCCTTTGTTTTATGCTGTTCTCTCTTCAAGAAGAGAGGTGAAATGGCTTCAAAATATTAAAATATGTTCAGCCTATTGGTCATTGCACCAAGTATGCTGGGAATGTTCACAAGTAAATGCTACATTCAGGCCATCGTGAATTCGTCTTAGTCTACATCTTTTATAGATCGAACGAACGGAGCGAAAGAATGTAAAAAGAATATTTCAGTCCCACAAAAAATGTTTTGTGTTGCAACTGCATCTCGCTTAACTATGCAAAAGTTCAAGTTTGGCTCAAAACCACAGCTATCCCAAATACGGTTCGGTTTCCAGTGCTCTACAGCAGAAAGGATTGTAGCGCTGGGTTTGCATTATGAATTCCAAAGACCAAAGTTTGCTTAAGAAAGCTGTCCAGGGGTGGAAAAACTAGCATGTCCAACTTGTGGGGTTTTTTAATTCTGAGAAATCCTCTGAAGGTCCTCCATCTTGTCTGAGCAGCCCCAGACTCCCTGTTCATTTCTCTCTGTTCGGTTCTCATTGACAGACCTTTCATCCGGGCCTTGTTCCCAGAGAACCTCAACGCTGACAAGAAGGGCAGGCCGACCACGGCTGGCAGCAAAATCAAGGTGTGTGGAGCGAAAGTGTGTCTGTGCGTGGTGAGAAAGTGTGTCTGTGTGTGGTGAGAAAGTGTGTCTGTGCGTCTGAGAGAAAGTGTGTCTGTGCGTCTGAGAGAAAGTATGTCCGTGCGTCTGAGAGAAATTGCGTCTGTGTGAAAGTGTGTCTGTGCGTCTGAGAGAAATTGCGTCTGTGTGAAAGTGTGTCTGTGCATCTGAGAGAAAGTGTGTCTGTGCGTCTGAGAGAAATTGCGTCTGTGTGACAGTGTGTCTGTGTGAAAGTGTGTCTGTGCGTCTGAGAGAAAGTGTGTCTGTGAGTCTGAAAGAAATTGCATCTGTGTGAAAGTGTGTCTGTGCGTGGTGAGAAAGTGTGTCTGTATGAAAGTGTGTCTGTGCGTCTGAGAGAAAGTGTGTCTGTGTGAAAGTGTGTCTGTGCTGTCCGAGCATGCTCTCGTGTGTAGTTGAATGCCAGGCAGTCTCACCTGGGCCGTCCTTTCCCTGTCTGTCCAGGTGCAGCTCGTCTGGGGCAAGCAATGAAAGGGTCTTTTACTCGGCTGTTGTTTCAGTACAGTCTGTATCGAGACTGGATGTCAGCACCAGGGTGTCACTGTCTAGCGCGCGATCAGCGTCTGTGTGCGAGTCCGCCACCCATTTCTGTGCTCTGCTCACATCAGGGAAAACAGCGATAATAAGGCCGTTCTTATGAGAATCTCAAAAATCTGTTCCTATCACTTTATTCAAATTTATAATATTTTCATTTTTATTTGTCAAACTTGTTTGATTTACTTTTTATTGGGTATAAATAAAAAGGGCATTTCCTTATTATCTTGTTATCTTAATCACAGAGTAATTATAAGCAAGGTTGCTGAGTTGGGCCTAAACTTATATTAATATGTCAACAGAGAAGTAATGCTGGAACATTTTGCAGGGAAATGTCTAGCATCCAAAGCTAAGAGAAATGCATGTTTACTTTTTTGTGTGTGCCAGCCATTGAATCCACTCAGGGTTTTTAGGATTGACAGTTTATTTCTCCTCCCCCTCTCAGAAACAAGCCAATGACCTGGTGGGGACCCTGATGAAGTGCACCCCACACTACATCCGCTGCATCAAGCCCAACGAGACCAAGAAGCCCAGGGACTGGGAGGAGAGCCGGTGAGGGACAGGGACCTTCCGGGACGTTCCGACACGTTCAGGGACTTCCTTTACCCTCTTTGCTCAGATGCCTTGAGTTTATGGTCCCATCCAATTACGTCTTCTGGCTGGCTGCGTAATCCTCTGGGGCGTTTTGGCTCTGATTGGTCGGTAGGGTAGGGACCTGGGCTTCTGGTTTGGCTGCTTCAGCTGTGATGGAATAGTTGTGTTGGGTCAGTGTTTCAGGTAAAGTAGTTACTTGAGAGAATGCATCAGGAATGTAAGTCTTTCATCCAGATACTCCGGTTTCAAGAATTTTAACCCTTCATTGACTGGAATTGTTACTTCTATTGCTGTAGCCTTATTAAATAGGCTGCTCTGTTTAGTAGCTGTGGATCATAGTATAAATTACCAAATAATCAAAACCGCAGTAATCTGGATCTCCTCACAACAGTCATTGGTTTTTTTGTCATTGGCTTTCTGAATTAGGCTTCTTTCCAGCAGCCTGCTGCATTATCTATAAGCTATATAGATAAAATATAACCTTGGCCTCTTCTGTGAACTGTTTGACTTTGTTCTGGCCCTTCTTGAGATTAAGACTTTCATTTTCCTGTGTTGTTTTCTTTAGCAACTTCCTGCATTGTTTTTCTTGAGTGCTAGGACATGCGCCTTTGTCTAGGGTTTCTAGTATTTCAGGGTTTTTTCATTATTGGAAAGTGTGACTCATTTCTGTCTAATGATCACCTTTTTGCGTCTGTGATAATAGATATTGACGTGTTGTGATTGTGTATGGTAGTTACAGATTAATACCTGTTTGGTCAGCTGACCAACATGAGCGTTCGGTGTTATTTAATAAAGGGTAGTTTTTTGTATGGGAATTGTACTATAATGTTTGGAGACTGAAGTTCAGGCTTAGGTTTTGCTTTGATTGTCAGGCATCCATGATGGTCATTTGGGGGACAGGGAGTTGTATTAGCCACCACCCACCCCATCCCCTATGCCCCCACATCTTTAATCTCCCATGTCCCGTCTCTCTCCAGAGTAAAGCACCAAGTGGAATATCTGGGTCTGAAAGAGAACATCCGTGTGCGGCGTGCTGGCTACGCCTACAGGAGGGTGTTCCGGAAGTTTCTCAACAGGTAGGGACTCCGCAAGTATTCTCTCTCCCCGTCTCCCCTGAACTATCTCACTTTCTCTGCACCCGCACTCTGTACTGCTGCTTCTCTCTCTCTCTTTCTCTCATTAAATCTTTCACTTTCTCTGCACCCGCATTCTGTACCTCTCTCTCGCTCTCTCATTAAATCTCTCACTTTCTCTGCGCCCGCACTCTGTACCGCTCTCTCGCTCTCTCTGCGCCCTCACGCTGCACCTCTCCCTCTTGCTGTGTAATCCCTCCCTCTTTGTTCCCTTCTTTATCTCGCTCTTGATCTGTCTCTCTTAGTCCCCCTGTGGAATGGACAGGGTCTTCATTTTTGAAGTGGTCAGGAAGTCCTCATTCTGCTGATGTTTGTATTGGCGTGACTCAGAGAACAGGGTGTGTGCAGGGCCCAAAGAGAGGGGGCACTGCGGAGGCCCGGTATCAGAGGGCGTGGGGTTTGAGCTGGGAGGCTGTGAGACCCCTCTGCTCTTGGGAAGGACAGACAGGTGTGGCCCTGGTCTGGCTCCGCCTCTCTCTGTCTGGCACACGCTCACTCTGTAGCCACTTCCTTAATCTTCGCTCAAGATACTGAGACACTATCCCACGCAGAGTGGCACAGGTGATTGTTCTCTCAGAGTCATTTCAACAAGGTCAAGCACAGGACACACACGTGCATGCCACACACACACACACACATACACATGTTCTCACACTTACACACACACACACACACACACACACATACACACACGTTCTCACACGTACACACACACACACATACACACGTGCTCACACACACACACACACATACACACGTTCTCACACGTACACACACTTACACACACACACACGTTCTCACACGTACACACACACACACATACACACGTGCTCACACACACACACATACACACGTTCTCACACGTACACACACACACATACACACGTACACACACTTACACACACACACACACATACACACGTTCTCACACGTACACACACACACACACATACCCACGTGCGCACTCACACACACACACACACACACATACACACATTCTCACACGTACACACACACACACATACCCACGTGCGCACTCACACACACACACACACACACACACACACACACACACACACACATACACACGTTCTGACACGTACACTCACACACACACACACACACGTTCTCACACGTACACACACACACACACACACACACACACACACACATACCCACATGCGCACTCAGACACACACACAGACACACACACATACACACGTTCTCACCCTTACCGCTCTCTCTCTCTGTATTGCGTCCCTCCGCCTCTCCTCTCCAGGTACGCCATTCTGACCAAGGAGTCGTGGCCGACGTGGCGCGGGGAGGAGAAGCAGGGCGTCCTTCACCTGCTGCGCTCCGTCAATATGGACCAGGACCAGTACCAGCTGGGCCACACCAAGCTCTTCATCAAAGCCCCCGAATCGGTACGACCCCGCCGGCCCGCGGACTTCCTGCAGAGCTCCCCGCCGCGGGACCCTGCCCCCAGCTCGCTCGATTGGCCGCGTGTCAGCGCTGACTGAGGTCGCCACGGATACGTCATCTATTAATCATCAGCGGTCATAGTCCACATCATCGGAAATAGAATGAGAATGGTTGGGGTCCCAGCTACCACGACTGTGTGAGATGAGGGTGACTCAGATCCTGTGTATGTTTGCGTGTGTGTGAGTGTGTGTGTGTGTGTGTGAGTGTGTGTGAGTGTGTGTGTGTGTGTGTGTGTGTGAGTGTGTGTGTGTGTGTGTGTGTGTGTGTGTGTGTGTGAGTGTGTGTGTGTGTGTGTGTGTGTGTGAGTGTGTGTGTGTGTGTATGTCCGGGAGGTCAGGTTTAATCAAGCTTACATCTTGTGTGTTAATCCAGCATCAAACTGTGGCGTTCAGCAGGGCTGCTCTAAAGGAGCATTGCTGTGGTGAGGAGCCTCTTTTCCCCACAGAGTGAGCAGTTTTCTCTCTCTCTGCTTATGAAAGCTCTGCTTGTGCCAGGCCTGTGACCTCACTTATTGACATTTCCACGTGTACCTGAATCAGCCCTTGTGGCTGAGGATGAATGTGCGATCATAGCGTCAGTGTGCCAAGCCCCTCCCCTCGCCCCCCCCCCCCCCCCCCCCCCCTTGTGGGGCCTCACGCCACTGGGCGTCTCGGATATTAAATAAGGGAGGGGCTGGCAAGGAGCTGCCATGCTTCTGAAAACAACCCCCCCCACCCCCCGCCCTGCCCTGATAAGGCCTTGACACACAGTAATTAGTGTGTGACCTGTGCAATTTCTCTCCCCCCCTTCCGTATGTAGTTATATAAGGCAGTCCAGCTCCTTGCCAGCTTGTACTGATGAAATGCATACAGTCTCTCAATGTGGATAGTATTTTTTCTTCTCACAAAATTGACAAATAAACACTTTTAATGGCCCGTTTAGTGTGTGCCAGGGGGGGCGTCACAGACTCTGGTAAAGCTTAACAGGAGAATGTGATGGACATAGCTGGATTAACTCTGCATGGAGGTACCCAGCGTGGGGGCTGGGGTCTGTGCTCTTCACAGCGAGCGAATCAGACGGTTCGGGTTCGGGTTCGGGGCCCCCCCCCCCCCCCCCCGGCCCTGGCTGGCAGGGCAGTGCCCAGGCCGCGGCGGTGCCTGTACCAGGCCGCTTCCAGGGGCTCAGGAGCGGGTGCGGGAGCGGGCACAGGATGTTTAGTCTCTGAGAGAGCGCGGTGATGTGGCCGTGGTGACGGAGCACAGGAAATGCCGGGGCAGCAGGGAAATGAGTCCACGCAGGGCGGACCCGGTACACCGGGCCCCTGGATGCAGGGGGGTGGGGGGAGGGGGCTGTTTACACACAGAAGCACTCTGGGTAAATGCAGGTCTGTGTCCCTTGTCTTTCAGTGGTCTGTTCATTAACTGGGGGGCTTTCATAAGGAGTGACCTTTTGCTCCACTGATGTGGCTCTACCTCAAATTTTTTTCCCGCTTTGTACGTTTTAAACTTTCGTTCTCTATTTTTAGTCATACTTTTCTGCTGGATAAGGGAAGCTGTTGTGTAAACATAGGAGGAAATAAAAATATACCATTTATGTTTAATGTTGAATGTAGCAAGCATACTGTATACTGGTTAGAATAACTGTGAAGGTTATATAAAGGGCCTCAGTGCTCCAGGGACACAGCTCGGTCTCACAGGATGTTTTATGTAACCGTCTCATTTATAACAAGATAATGTAACTTTGATTGAAACCCAGAAGGCAGAATCCAGCTGATAAGCATATGAGACAGTGGTAAATAAACACACATTTTCCGCCATTTAAGAAGAGACATGGCATGTCTTAAGTTGCTTTTGATGCTCCATATATGTATGTATTTTCAAGCATGTTAGATGTAGACATCTGGAAGTCATGCTGAGTCAGCATTATGTGTAATGTGTAGTCTACCTTTTTTGTAATGTATGAAAGTGCGTATGTTTGTCTATGTACTGAAGTGTTTAGAAGTTTTGCGTCACTGTATCACTGTATCGCTGTGTGTGTGTGTGCGTGTCGTGAGTGCATGTCGTATGTGTGTGTGCGTGTATGTGTGTGTGTGTGCATGTATGAATATGTTCAGGTGTTTAACGGTGTGATTTCTGCCTCCACGTCTGCAGCTGTTTCTGCTGGAGGAAACGAGGGATCGTAAGTTTGACGGCCACGCCAGGGCCATCCAGAGAACCTGGTGGAAGTACGTGGCCCGGAAGAAGTGCGTCCAGATGAGGGAAGAAGGTACAGAAAAACGAAACGCGTTTGCTGTTGTGCTGCTGTGGAGTTGGGCACAAAAGGGCAGTGTTGCGGTTCCCAGTTCTCTTTTCTAGAGAAACTTTTATCATCTTAAATTTGTCCCTCTTCGCTGGAAACGCCAAACACCTGTCTCTCCCTCTGAGCGTTAGTGTGTATCTCCACTCTGACTGTGCCGTCTTCTTCTGTGCCTCCTCTCCCTTCTCCTCCGGCCCTCCAGCCTCCGACCTGCTCCTGAACCGGAAGGAGAGGCGGAGGCACAGCCTGAACAGGAACTTCGTGGGGGACTACCTGGGCATGGACGACCGGCCGGAACTGCGGCAGTTCCTGGCCAAGAGGGAGAAGATCGACTTCGCCGACAAAGTCACCAAATACGACCGCCGTTTCAAGGTGCCCTGAGACGCGCCTCCGCCCTTAGCTAGCTTTGGGCTTCCAGGGGCTCTAAGCCCGCAGGCATTGGGCCGATCGGTGTGCAGTGGCATGAGAAACGCACTGTAAAAATGCCCTGTTTCCTGAAGAGCAATGAAGGGCGCTCTCATAGTTTTAGCTGTGGGCTTCAAATGCTTGAAGACAAACTTCAAAATGATATATTCCCTCTGTTTATCTGGCAAGCTTAATCATAAACTCTGAATTCTCATCATGCGGTTAAAATCCCACGCAAGCCTCTCTATCAATTTTCCGCTGGCTTACTGGGGCAAAAGGCTGATTTTTATGGTGGAGAATATAATTATCCCTGCAGAGCATTTTTATCCTCATGGGAGGACAGATGAAGGGAGTCTCGCTCGCGTGGAATTCCGCTGTAACAGGAGAGGGAATGTAACTCTCCCACACGCTCATTCACTCTCTCTCTTTGGCTCCTCTCTTTGTGTGTCCAGAGCATAAACCGAGACCTGATCCTGACGGCGAAGTGCGTGTACCTGATTGGGCGGGAGAAGGTGAAGCAGGGCCCAGAGCGAGGCCTGGTGATGGAGGTCCTGAAGCGAAGGATTGAGGTGGAGAAGATTTTGGCCGTGTCCCTAAGGTGAGCCTGCAAGGGCCCCTGAGGTTGGGGGTGGGGCTACACAAGGGCCTCTGATTGGGGGAGGGGTTACACAAGGGCCTCAGATAGGGGGAGGGGCTACACAATTGCCCCTGATAGGGGGAGGGGTTACCCAATGGCCCCTGATAGGGGGAGGGGCTATACAGGCTTTACCGTAGTACATATTTCACATGGATGGTACACACATGTTCCCTCCCTAGAATATAATGGAATACATTTTATTAATATAGACAAAAGATCAAATGTGAAGAGGTTCGCACATGCTAACTATAGTAATGATAGCTAAATCACAAGACCTGATATCATCAGTAACAAGTTTGTATGTAATTGACACATTGTGCAAAAGCTGGCGTAGCAGAAATGAAACTGGGCTTAAATAAAATGGGTCTGGCTGTACTGTATGGGAATGGGATGGGTCTGAATTGTTGGGGTCTCTTCGGAGGTTCCTCTGTACCGCTGGGACACGGCCTTCCTCTTCCTATTGGGCGTGAGGGAGAGAGAGGCGAGCCGTCCTGTGAGAAAGCTTGGAGTCCGGGGAGAAGGGGGTGTTAAAGTTTAATGAGCCGCGGCGCGTCTGAGCGCCCTGGCCCGCGGTGCGAGGCCGAGTGTAATGAGAAACACGCGGGCCCGGCCGGCTGCAGAAACGCGCGCGGGGCGACTTCAAAAGGGGCCCCCCGCCCCCAGGTTTAGATCCCTCTCTCCCCTGGTTCTGCCTTTAATGTCGCACGTGACGTTGCAGACATCTGCGAAACATTGGGAGCCCCGCTCGTATACGTCAGCTCGTCTGCGCGAAAGTCAAGCGCTTTATATATAGACGGAGAAGGGCGCCCAGGGCCAGTGAAACTCAGCCCTTTTTTATCTGACGCTCGGTCATGGAAAGATAAGCTTGCGCCCGCGTCCTTTTTTCCTTTTATCTCTCTCTCTCTCTCTCCCGGAGCGCTGTCGGTGACTGGCCCCGTGACCAGGCGAGGATTCCAGGTCATGTGCACTTCACAGGATTTGATATAAACCCGAGTTCCGCAGTTTATTATTAGCCGTGCAGATAATCAGTAGGGACCCGATAGTGAGAGGTGTGTGGGACAGGTAATGGAGAAACGCGCTATTGCCGTGAAACAAGTGCTGCGGAGCCTTCCCAGCCTTCGTGACCGAATTGGACGGGGGTGCGGGCGGGTAACGCGAACCAGGTGGTGCCCCTGGGGAAAGCAGGCGTTGTAAAATGCTCGTTAAAAAAGGACTTAACTTTATTTGGGAAGCAGTGCATCGCTGTTTGCACTGATTCTGCTCTTCACTTCTATGGTAGTTAAACGGTACTGTAACTCCTTCTGTGGCATTCAGACGCACAGCGACTCTCTCACGGACGGACAGTATGAACTAGAGAAAGACAAGAGCGGTGTGTTGGGTAGAGCGTTGATTCGCACAGCATTTTCACTATGGAAGCTGGCTACATCTTCCCCCAATTGGAACTGCCTGGCGTGTTCTAGAAAGTTCAGTCCATTTACATGATGTTTACATACGGTCATTTGCTGCATCGTAATGATATGCATCTGCGGTTCACGCGGTAACCACAGGGGTCGGTTTTCCACCTGCTTGGCTCCAGGGAGACGTGTCCTTGAGCAACGAGGACAGACCGATGATGTCACTCTCCTCCGGTAAACCGTGCGTCCTCTGACTCCGCCTCCGTCTTGCCTTCCCCCCTGTCTCTCAGCACCATGCAGGACGACTTCCTCATCCTCCACGAGCAGGAGTACGACAGTCTGCTGGAGTGCATGTTCAAGACCGAGTTCATCAGCCTGCTGGCCCGCAGGTTCGAGGAGAGGACCCAGAGGAAACTGCCGCTCAAGTTCAACACAACGTTAGTAATCAGCCCGCACGCTTACAGAGGCCCTTATCAAGGGCAACATGCATAGCTACACCTTTACTAATGCAGGTTGAGTGCCTTGCTCCAGGGTACCAAGGCACATGTATGTAAGACAGAGTTTCCCAACCGGTGTGCCGCGGCACTCTGGTGTGCTGTCGGGCGAGGTCAGGTGTGCCGTTTGAAAAATCCTTTCAAAAACTTTAATGTGCAAATGAATTTAAAAAAACTTAAATGAACAAATCCCATTCACAAAAGCCAAAATAAATGTCATTAAAATGCATATCGCTTAATTAAAACCCCAAAAGAACATTCAGGCCTACTGTTGGCACGTCACATCAATGTAAGTACGTCGCTCGCGGTTTTTTTTTCTGTCGCCGTGGTGTGCCGTGAGATTCTGTAAATTTGTAAAGTGTGCCGCGGAAGGAAAAAGGTTGGGAAACGCTGCACTAAGAGGCCCTTTTCAAAGGCAGCTCAGCTCGCTAGATCTTTACTGAAGCAATTCAGGTTGTATACCTTAACACCTCCAGTGCTCAGTGGCATTGCCCTGCCTGGTGATGAACTCCAGGTACAAGGCCAGCTTCCCCCCCAGTTTAGCAGGTGTTTGATTTCCTCTGCCCCCCTCCCGTCCCACTCAGGCTGGACCTGAAGCTGAAGAAGGAGAGCTTTGGGCCCTGGAGCGCGGGCGGGTCCCGGCAGGTGCAGTTTGTCGCCGGGCAGGGCGACCAGGCCGTACTGCGGCCCTCGAACAAGATGCTGCAGGTCAGCATCGGACCCGGCCTGCCCAAGAACACGCGTAAGTTTCCACAGGCTGGCACGCCGGGTTGTCCTGACAAAAACCACCAATGGAAACCCCATTTCCAATGGAGAGGCCATTAAAGAGAAATGATTATATGGAAGTACTGCACCCATATCATTTAAAATTCAAGTGTAGCATTATTACTGCCCGACCTGGAAGCCATTTGAAAGCAAGGCTGGTGCAGGCAGTGGTAGATACCTGATTGAGTTGCCCCACTTGGAGGAAACTACAGGTGAGACTGTCTGTAGAGTCCCCACCTCTCCCCCTTCCTGTCTTTAGTCACTGCTTACATCTGTCTATTTTCTGTAGGCTCCCTCTTTTTTTATGTGGGAATTTGACACAGCATGAGTTTGCATCAGCAAGGCATCAGATATAAGTAGGATGAATGTGGTGCTTCTTGATTCAGCTTGTTTTTCTGTGCTGTGGTGAATGTTTGTTAGGAACTGCTTAAACATCGTGGGACATAACTGTTTTTTGCCCTGGTCTAGGTCCCACTAAAAAGAATGTCGCTCAGGGCCACAGGAGCCGGTCAAGAACCCACCAGAACACCCCCTCTAGGGCGGCCCCCGGGCCCCCAGGTAAGACCTGCTGTCTTGTCTTGTGAAGAATCGTCTGTTTCTCAGTGGACACATTCTCAGTTCAAAAGAAAAGAGTCTTCTACTGCAGAACATTTCTGAGCATCATATCAAATGTGTTTCGCCAAAAGTGACTTAGGAATGTGTATTTCACGTAGTAAGCAAACGCCAACAGAGATTAAGATAGGGAAGCTTACACTCATATGAGTTCCACCATCACGTGTCTACTTCAAGATCTGAGAGACAAAAGAAGAGTTAGTTAAAAAAAAGAAACATTATCATTATCATAAAAGAAACATTACCTAGTGGGTTTTTAGACATTAGAACTATATAATTATACTTCCCCTATATACAGACATATTTAAATTCTCATTTGCTATTTTTGAAGCTCCCGGATAGTTTTTTTCTGTTGAGTGAATTGTCGTTGAGTGAATAGTTGTTCAATTTTCCAACTCTGTCTTATTCAAACAGTTGCCCACCAGAATGGCGGGCTTAAAAATGCCCATCAGGCAGCCAACCAGAGGAAAGCTTCACTGGAGCATGCCAATCAGAGGCCACAGCCTGCCAATGCAAACCGCCCCTACCTTCCACCTGCCAACGCTGTCAGCCAGGTCAAAAATAGGAGTAAGCCGCACGAAAACCTGGACTTTCTGAAGGTTCCTGACTCGGGTGCTGCTGGGTGAGTTAGCAAGGCCTGCTGTGTCACACAGTGATGGCAGCTGTAATGTCTCGCCCCACACACACGCTGATACACACATACGTACCGCGCACACACACACACACTCACACACACACACAGACACACGCGCACTCTCTCTCTCACGCGCGCACGCACACACACATGCGCACACATGCACATGCACGCTCTTGCGCACTCACGCAAGAATACACACACACACACACACTCTCTCTCGCTCTCTCACACGTGCACGCGCACACACATGCGCACACATGCACATGCACTCTCTTGTGCACTCACGCAAGCATACACACACACACACTCTCTCTCTCTTGCTCTCTCACACACGCACGCGCACACATGCACACACACACACACACACACACACAGCTGGCAATATCCCTACCACACTAAGTCAGAGACTCAAAGAAACCATGGTCCCGGGCTGTGTGTTAGTGAGTGTAACCGGGATGATGTGTTCCTTTATAGTAAAGAAGCTGGAGCCCCCACATCAAATGGAGGAATGTGAGTCTTTCTGAGTGTGGCTGATGCGTTGGGTGGGGGTTTAGTCCTGGCCATGTTACAACTCACTGGCATGTTAGAGACAATCTCTCACTCCCTCCTGGTAGCGGCTGATTCTCCTTCTCTCATTCTTCTTGTCTAACAGCTTTCAGAGGGCAAAAATAATTATTTTAGGCAGTCCTCTAATCAAAACCTCATAAAGAAATAGAGAGAGGTTTAGCTCTGAGTCTGTTTAGACATTAGAATGGCATTGCTATTTATACTGTAATTCTTGTTACTCCAAACGTCTGTAAAGGCCTTGTGGGAAGAAGTTCCCTACTAAGTGCCCTACTAAATAATGATAGTTATGCTGAGTTTTTGGGGTATCAAGAAGAGCAGTCTGCTTTGAGAACACTGCGCTGTTGGTTGTTTTTGTTTTCCATTCTGTCTTTCTGGGTCAGAAAGAACTTATTGCTGACTTTGACGCAATTGGGGAAATATCATGCTGAAAATTCTTCTGGTAATTTATATGGTTTGTGTGTTTGCTTCTCGGTGGTTACTAAGTTGGAGATTTCATTATAGTCATTGCCACACCCTCAACAGTAAAGTTAAATTTAGTCCTCTTTTATACTGTGAGTTTTATACTCCTTTAAAAATTGCAATTATTCTTTTTTAGGAAGACAAATTTATTTTAAGCCTTTGTAGTTGAGGATTTATTGAGTTACACTGCCACCTGGTGGTGCACGTAGCAGCTACCTTACAACTGCTTCAGATTCGATGTGGGATCACTTCACTCACCACTGAAAACAAACATGCAGAACAACTCGCAGGAATTCCACGTGTGTCGCTGACAAGATGTGAGCTGTTGCAACAGTTCACATCTTGTTACCATGGTGCAGTGCCACAGCCATCATTGTCCCTTCACAGCCTTTCTCTGAGAAGCACAATCATGGAGATGCTGTCCTAATACCTAACCCCGGTGTTGTAGGACGCTTTGTAGAACAGCAGGCCTGTGTAACGCGAGGGTGCGTGTACTCCATGCGCAGAGAGGAGCAGTGCACTTAGCATCCCGCTCCCTCCCTGTCCCCCCTCCCCAGAGCTCACAGACAGTCGGCCGGCCGGCCCACGCCGGGAGGGGGCCGGCCTAAACCCGCCCCCAAGCCGAAACCGCAGGTGCCCCAGTGCAAGGCCCTGTACGCCTATGACGCGCAGGACACCGATGAGCTCAGCTTCAACGCCGATGATGTCATCGACATCGTCAAGGAAGGTGAGTGCGCTTTCGAGACTTTCAATGTTGTCTGATAAGACAAAGACACTAACACCAGGAACTTGGGTATTGTGGCCAGCTTAGCAATAACCTGAGCAACATGCTAAACCTTTTGTTTATCCCTTATTCGTGGAGGGGATGCCCAACCTCTGGACACCCCAGCTCAAACTGTAGAGCGATGATATGTACATCTGTGGCTCAGACTCTTTCTTTGTGCGGTTGGTCAGATTCCTCAGGCTGGTGGACGGGGAGACTTCGAGGAAAGCAGGGCCTGTTCCCCAACAACTACGTCAGCAAGATCTAGACCTGCTGCAGCCTGGCAACCACCTGGAGAAGTGCACGTGTCACAATGGGGTCTCCTGAGGGCGGGAGCAGAGAACAGCCAATCGGTAGAGGGAATGTGAGGGACAGTGTTCCTCCATGGCCACTCGGCACTCAGGCCCATGGTGCTATTTCCTCCAATGCTAGATCAACAGGGGGAAAGCCAGGCATGTTGTGTTGACCTGAAGGAGACCAGACATTTCTTCAGGGCTGATGGCTACACAATCCCTGTGAGCACTGAACAAAACTATTTATTGTATTTATAGCTTGCTATTGTTTTCTTTGTTCTTATTTTATTTCTTTTCACATTACAAATATATTGAAAGCGAGTTGTTTTGTTTGAAGAGAGAAGGTATGCATGATGTATGGAGCTTTCACTTTATACTTCTCAATTTTTATAAGATTCTTTTAAATTTTGAAAGGTAGTTTCATTTATAGAGTCGCAGATTCTCTTGTATATTAAGGTTAAACTTCTAGGGTTTTTTATTCCAGACTAGCCTATTTTCAGTGGACATATTTGCTGCTAAGATGGATTTTACAAATAGTATTGCCTCTAAAAGTTTGAAATTCATAAACATCACAAATATTCTGTGAAATGTATATTTATTTTAGTCCACTGCAGGACTGTTTTGTACATGGATCGTTTTACTCTGGTAATAATTATAAGGACATCAATAATTTTAGTACATTGTGGTTCACATCTGCACATAATTATTAGAGGCAAAAAATCACATTATTTGAGTTGCTCCACAAACTGAAGAAGGCAACGCAAAGCCAAGCAAGTTTCTGCAAACCAAAAAAAAATAAACGTGTACTGTTTCCAGATTATCTGAACTGATTTCATCAGCATTCTCTTACCACACTTTAAGTTATGGTAGGTGTAGCTTTAGTCTAATTAAGAAGACTTGGGATTACTGGGGGGGGGAGGTTGTGAGTGTCAGTGGTTCATAAGCACTTTATGATCACAGCCTGGAACAGCTGGACTCGCCAGACCTGTGGAGACCTGTTGATTGGCCCAGGATTGGCTGAAGGACATATCTTACCAAGTATGCTTATAATAGCTGGGGAGTCTGGGTGGAAAAAAGCAATACGAATGCGATATTGCCATTTAAATTCAATTTACTGGGAATTGGGGACAAATGGTAACGACGGATTACTCACGATGAAAATGATTTTACGGTGTATTTTAAAGCCTTTTCTCTGCTAGTGGCATTTTGCATTCTGGTTTTTGTAGTTGGTGCTCAGGGAGGGATGGAAGACGGTCTAGTCTGACTGGAGCTATCTTTGACACTTTCCCAGTAGGGACGAGTATCCTAATCCTCAACAGAACAGACCAAAGGGCATGCTAACATATCCAGATTGTTTCTATGGTGATTTGAAGAATTTATTTTGCTTTTTTCCTTTTATTGTCATTTCTCCTCTGTGCAAGCCCCCGTTTTACCTCTGCCCACATTTTGTTCTCCAACCACCCCCCCTCCCCCCTCCCCCCCTCCCCCCCTCATTGAACGTATTTACATTGCAAACTCCCAGGACTGGTTCTTTGTTGGAGGGCATTTGAAAATGATACCTGCAATAGTGTTGAAGTTCAAGTAGCCAGTAGAACCAAGGCCTCATCTAGAAGCGATAAAGCCTTGCGTTGTTGGACAACACGTTCCCCGTCGGTGTGACTAGCACCATTGTGCAATGTTGAAAGTGGCAGAGATTGTGTAGTCGTGTCAATCATTTTATAATAAAGCATGTACTGTTCCTTTTTTAATTTGCCTCCATGTGTGATTTTCTTTAGAGTAATACTAGAATTCATTCATTTATATCATCTTGGAGCAATGGCCATGCAGTAGCACAAAGTTTGAAACTGGTTTATGATTTGCTTGGCAAAAAAAAAAAGAGACGCAGAGGTTATTCTGTAGATGAATGAAAACTGCTGTAGCAGCTACTGAGTGGTGGAAATAAGCCAACCATTGGCCATCTTGCTGTGCAGCACTGGAGTCATTACTTTACACACACGTGTGTGTGTTAAAAACATTAAACCAACTACTGTAAATCAGTTCACCAATACCAAGATGTTGATAAAGGACTCACCTTGTGGTACCTCTCACTTTCTAGAGTTTTAGCATTAAGGTTTTTGGTGATCCAGACAGTTTTTGTACGTGAAGGATTTTAGATTCTGTTCACCTGTACAGTGGCTGGTTCACCCAATACAATGGCTGGTATAGGCGCATGCAGGGTTGTGGTTTAAAGTGCAAAAAATATAAACTTCAAAACTCCAAAGCAGATTGTGCAACATTATACTAAATATGCATTTTTATGTTGTGCCTTTTGGAAACACTAGGTCATATAAGCAAAATGTTATTGTACAGGTTAAATGCAAACTCACAAATGCATGAAATACCAGTAATTGCAACATGGGGGGGTTCACAAACTGCTATAAGCATCCAAAATGCCCTTCATCGCAAAAACAGCCAGTTATAAAAGCTTACAGAAAACCTCCTTGTAGGTCAGCATACAGACTTAACGGGATATTGATCACAGTTTGCAAAAATAAAAGCCCCAACCTTTCAATGTAGAACCTTCATGAAGTATTATAGCCCCAGACCTGTACCATATGGACAGGTAAATACCACCAAAACCAAGGCAGAAACTAGTCACATCATTAAAAGTGCAGTTGGAATACAGCTACAGCATGTGGGATGGGCTTTGAACAATTATCCCATACTACAACTCATTACCCTAAGAGTCACACTTACATTATCAGTTCTCAAACTGTACCATTACTACTGGGGTTGTCCAATGCCATATTCCAATTTTTGGATTCCTGAAATTAGACCTAGTACTTTGCTCCACTAGTTAGTGGCATTTCCCTTTCAAATTCCTTTATTGAAAAGGACTGAACAAAGTTCTCTTTGGATTTTAATAAAGTTCCATTGCAACACAGGACACCAAAGGGGGAAAAAAAAATATTTACAACAGAACAGTAGTGCACCTAACTTGATTGAACAAGGCATAGCAATGAACAATTCTAAATTTAAAATACATTTACACATGAACAGCATTGAAAACTGCAGAGACTTGCATCGTAAAGCCACATTGAAACATGCAAAGAACTATTTAAAAAACCTTGTTTATTTCTACAAACATTTGAGAATATTTACATGAAGGCCAAAAAAAAAAAAATAAAAGCAGGCCACCACACAGGTTGATTGAAAAAAGTTTAAAATCCATATTAAAAATAAAGTGCAAGGGTGAGGAGCAGGACCAGCTGCTGGGCCTCAGGACTGAGGGAGCAGGGGAGCAGCCAGATCCTTGATGACTGCAGCCTTGAGTTGAGGGAGGAGACTGATCCTCATCAGCCTGCTACTGGCGTACTTGTTCTTGATGGCCTGTAGAACACACAAGGGCACTGAGCCAAACACCAGACCTATATGGGAAGTACCCCACCAAATTAAGATTCTGGTGTGGGGGAACTGCAACCCGTACACTGCCCACTGCCGTGCCACCACACATGCACAGGGAGCACCTGGAGCTGTAGGCAGCCCACAAGCCAACGGTCATTTCCCAAAATGCAGGAACCCTAAGCGGCCTGACATTCTGCCTGTGAGCCCAGATTCATAACACCGATGTTGAATGTATAAGGATCACCCAGCAGTCTTAGCAGGGCACCTTTACCAAGCGATACACTCAGCCGTCCAAATAAGAAAATCCGAAGGAACATTCAAAAGAGGGCCATCACTTACCATGTGCTTCGTCAGTCCCTCGTTGACCCTGACCACATTTTTGGCCATATGTTGCATGATGGGCTTGAGGTGGTCCTCATTGTAGGTGGAGTAATGTTGCTGTGTTGCAGACTAAACGGGAACAGAAACATTCGTGAAGAAAACCCAAAGCCCTTCAGACAGCCTATAGGGAACACCAAATCCATTCCCTTTCGAGTGCGTTTAGACATCAAATGAGACCAATCATGCATTTAGAAAGTAGTCGTACCCATTTTTGTCCATCTAGCAACAGCTGGGAGAGACAGAGGGCAGCAGCGGCAATTTCAGAGGGGTGGTAATGCAGCATATCGTAGTCCATTAGGGTCAGCTCCATCAGGTACTTGGCCAGCGTGTGTTTCTCTGCATCAGCCTGAGCAAGAAACCAAAGGCCACATTGTGTCTTGTCCAGTAAACACTGATAGTGAAAAATGCTCGGAACACTTAAATTCTTTACACACGCGGTACCCAAGTCCCCTTTGCTTGCAATATGACAAATCTGGCTTCCAAATGAATACGTTCATGGTTATTTAACACATGACGAGAATAGGCCATTCACCCCAACAATGCTTGCCATGTTCCTGACCAAGTTGTACCTGGATAGGCACAAACGCAACATTCGCTTGCTGGTTTTAAATTAACCTGGGATTCAAAATGAGTAAATAAATGAGGTTACACTGCCAGCCTTGGAGGCCCTTCTGAGGAAGTGCAGGGGCAGAGGGCGACCCAGCTGGAAGTTGAGGTCCCGCAGTATAAGCATCTCCATCTCGCGGATCTGAGCTTTGGTGAAGGCGTTGTCTGTGATGTAGACGAAGTCCCCGACCTCCGGGGCGTACATTTCCTCGTACTTGGAAGCGATGAGCATGGCGGTCACGCCGACCAGCTGCAGCTTCCGCCGGGAAACCGGCTGCACCTGGTGGGCAAGGGGGCAAAGAAGCACGTTAGCGCCACGCAAGGCCTCACATCTGCAACGGCACTAAACCACGAACGGAAATGCGGAGCCATTCAAACGGCGAGACGTGCCTGGAGGAAGCGATCCAAGATGGCAACGGTCATGTACAGGGTTTCCTGCAGCAGCTGGAACCTGGAGTGCACCTGGATGAGCCAGTCCACCAGGAGTGCGCGCATGCGCTCGTTGATCTCGTAGCCCTGCATGTACCTAGGCCGAACACACTGCTGGACCTGTGAGACAGGGAGGAGGGGAAATTAGGCCTCTAAATCAATCCAACCACAATGTGCAGGAACCTTAAAACTGAGGTGGGGTGGTAACTCTGCACAAGCGTACAGCACGAGCAGTGGCCGCCAAGTTTCAGGCAATACACACAAACCAGACCTTAATACCACTGCAGATCAGAGTATTTCAATTCACCCAACTTAAGCATGAGTTCAAAACCAAATTAAAGAGAAATTGTACAATGTGGAGACCAAGCCCTAAGCAGCATGGCAAACATTGTGCAAAACTTTGACTCCATTTCAACTATTCAATAGATACAATATTTAATACACTCAATTCTGCAAATTCAGAATAAGCAGTCATTGGTGGGAACTGAAATTCTCCTTACAAAACCATATAGTCGGTACATGCAATTATACCTCGAGGTTCCGAAGATACACGTAGATATCCTTCACGTATTCTGAGCACAACTGAGGCATATCAGCATCGCCTTCATCGATGTCTTCTACGGCTAAAAGTGCATCGGAAAAGGCCTGGCACAACTCCTCCTCCTTAATGGCCACATCGGTGGAAACCGAAACAACTTGTGGTGGGTCAGCGATCACGGGTAGGACTGGAGCGCGCTTGTGCAGCGCAGCCGTCGGCAGTGCCTGCTGCTGCGACGCTGGCTTTGCAGTCTTCACGGCCTGAGCCTTCAAGGTCGTGTTTTTCTACCGGGGAGAGAAACGGTTTAGCACATTGAACAGTAAACAGTCTTGAAGAGCATCAAACTAAAAAGAATCGTAGTTAACGTTACCTTGACTTGTACCGCTTTATTGGCGAAGTTGGAAATTTCGCCAAGCACAGGCCTCCTCGTCCCGTCTGTGATGGCCTTGCCCATCGGGGCTGCGTTTTCTGCATTTCGGTTCTGTGTCCAAACGACATTAAATACATGTTCAGAAACAAAAATTGAATGTCTGAATTAAGCTACTGTTAGCTTTGATAACGTAGATAGACCTGGGGTTGAAGTTAGCTGGTGCGTTAACCAAGTTAAGGCCTGCATGCCTACGTGCCAGCAAGACCTAACGTTGCCAAAGCAAACGCCATAACACGTCGGAGGTGAAAAGTTCGATTTGCTAACCAATTACCTAGTATGCTAACGTTATCTAGTTACCAATGTAGTAGGCTAAATAAACGCACTTTGTTCTCCGAAATATTTAGGAATGCATGGGATTCAAACAAAGACAGCCGTACCTTGAATAGCAGACTGACTTCATTGGAGCTAGCTAACAAACTGTACACGTCTGGAATCTAATCTTTCCCAAAGCTAAGAAACGGAAATCACTTTCCTCACTAAGAAAAAACAGAGACGGGTGAACCGACATTAATCGGCAGCAATATAACTACAGTGGTTGCCCTTTTTTTTTTTTTTTTTTTTTTTACAAGCCAATCGAAAAGCTTGCAAACAAGTTACCTAAACCTAAGCACGCTTTAAAGACACTCCACTCCTGGTACCTTTAGTTTCTAAAATATCAGCTACTTACAATTCCGCGTACTGCCAAAGACATCCTTGGAAATTCGTCCTTTAAAAATAACTTCTGCACAGGTATAATACGCCGCTACAAACACTACTGAGTGATATGTTATTCCCAAATGCTTTGCCGTGCAGCTTATGACAACGGGATCTCCATTCAAATACCGCTCCCGCAGTTTTCATTGGATACGGCTTCATACGATGCAACAATTTCATTGGTCGTGGGCGGACTCTGGAAGGCGTTGTTTTGTTACCGAATGGTAAAGATTGTAATCATTATACGTTTATTCCAACACAATATCCTGTCTTTATCGTATCTGTATGATTTATGTGATGCCAAAATATATATTCATACGCTCTAGAAAGTGAAGTGAAATAAACATACTGACTACTTAGATGTCTTATTGTTCTCGCGAGAGCAGTACGTATTCTGGGAAAGGAAGTTTAAGCTGAAAAGTGGAACGGAGTCTGTTCTGAGGTTCTATTGGCATGAACCTGTTTTTATACGGTCTATGGCCTGAACCAAAACTGTAGAAACGTCTAAACCAATGACTCTAGTGGCAGTGTAAATGTGTAAAAAAAGAGAAAAGAACTGGCTGAAAACCATACCAACCTTTCACCAATCTTGTGGTTATGGAGATATATATTCCAAGAGAATTACGTGTTTTCCAGGACATTTAGGCAATTTTCTCATTTTCCATGACTGGAAAACTGTATGAGGAATTCCAGGTTTTCCAGGACATGTGGAACCCTGCATATTCATCCCTAATCATTTAAGTTAGTAGTTGCTACACATACCAGGGACTACGTCACAACAAAATAGCAAGCTGCACACACTCACATAACACACCTGCCATTTTCTCACATATTTCCCATGTTGTGAAAGAAAGCAACATTGACTCAAAAGACTTTATACATGTCTGTTTCTGTGTACACTGAATCCGTCATTCAACAACCTACAATTGTTTTGAGACATTATATCCCATATCGTATCTGTATGATTTATGTGATGCCAAAATATATATTCATACGCTCTAGAAAGTGAAGTGAAATAAACATACTGACTACTTAGATGTCTTATTGTTCTCGCGAGAGCAGTACGTATTCTGGGAAAGGAAGTTTAAGCTGAAAAGTGGAACGGAGTCTGTTCTGAGGTTCTATTGGCATGAACCTGTTTTTATACGGTCTATGGCCTGAACCAAAACTGTAGAAACGTCTAAACCAATGACTCTAGTGGCAGTGTAAATGTGTAAAAAAAGAGAAAAGAACTGGCTGAAAACCATACCAACCTTTCACCAATCTTGTGGTTATGGAGATATATATTCCAAGAGAATTACGTGTTTTCCAGGACATTTAGGCAATTTTCTCATTTTCCATGACTGGAAAACTGTATGAGGAATTCCAGGTTTTCCAGGACATGTGGAACCCTGCATATTCATCCCTAATCATTTAAGTTAGTAGTTGCTACACATACCAGGGACTACGTCACAACAAAATAGCAAGCTGCACACACTCACATAACACACCTGCCATTTTCTCACATATTTCCCATGTTGTGAAAGAAAGCAACATTGACTCAAAAGACTTTATACATGTCTGTTTCTGTGTACACTGAATCCGTCATTCAACAACCTACAATTGTTTTGAGACATTATATCCCAGTACAACACCCCTGACCGAAATCACCTCTCAAATGTACCTAGAGAACAATAGAACATGCAAATGTTGAAATTAGTAAGGAGTTACTTAAATAGCCTATATTTCCCAGTCATGCATGTGTTTCGATGAACACAACATGCATCTCTGTAAGTGGAATGTGAAAATCCTCTATCCACATGAAATGGATATTTATCTTTCTGGGGTTTTTTGACATGATTTTAGTCAGAGTGTATGTTTTGTCTGAGCCAATTGCCAGAACTGAAATATTATAAAATTTTAGCCATTCAGAGAGGTTTGTGAAGACCTTTGAGTTTCTGAAGACCTGCAGGCAAAAAATATGGCATTCAGGGGTTCATAGTCTAAAGCAAGAAAATAAACTTTAAAGTAGGCGGACTCCAGAGCAGCTTGTACAGCAACATACAGGAGTAACACAAAGTTATATTTAATATGTTACAATTTTCAAGTAAAACCCCAACGCTGTGCTAATGACTGCTTTCTACCCAAAACATGGACTTGATTTTCTCAAGAAAAGTGACACGCTTATCCTGAGTGACTTGTGCAACTTTATTTTTTTCACACTATTCATCTATAGCTGAAGTAATTTGGGTAAAGTATCTTGCACAAGAGTAGAACACAGGACATCTGGGAATCAAATCCGCAAGCTGAGAGCTGCAAGCTCCCCTCCCTAACTATTATTCAGTACTGCCACAAGTACCACAAAACTTCGACCCTGGTGACCGTTATCCCGTTAATTTTGCTTTAAAGAGCTTTGAGATTATGCAGGTTGCATTTCACTGTAACTGTACTCACATCTGTTTGAGAACCAGAGTTAACGTAATTGCAATTATTGGATTAAATTGTATTCATGTTTTTATTTTTTGGCTATATATTCATAAAATTTATCTCCCTAAATGGTAAATTTGAATGTCATATTTTCATTGTGCATATTGTATATTCTAACCCTTTCACATCTGTATGTTGTTTGAACTGTTATTTCACCTTGCAGTTTGCTAAAAAATACATTCATGCATTTATGCTGCATTAATGAAATGAATACCAGTAAAACATAAAATAATGCAATTCCATCTGTGTGATGACACATTGTTCAGAATTCTAGTTAAAGGTAAAATAAACAAGGTACTAAATGTAAGACAAAACCGCATCAGTCAACTGAATGACTTTTCATCTCAGAGCTCATTTGCACTTGTCTTGTGACATAACTGAATCCTATTGCACTTATTAAAAGGAGAGGAAAGAGGCTGGTGATCCAGAGACAGACAGGACACAAATAAGAGTTACCTAACTTTATTAATATTACTATTTTAAAACTAATATAAATCCCTCAGAAAGGCATCCTGGGGCCAATAAGTCTATGAATGCATGGACACCTGCCATAAGTACTGCATTCCAACACTCCAAAATTATTACAGTTTTTCAAAATTCTGAAATTCAGAGCAACGGATGGCCTCAATACACTTTTAATTATTCACAGACCTCCCATCTTATTCCTTTCACCTTTTTGATGTGCAAGTATATGCAACTTAGCTATTTGAGAATAATATTAGTGTTAAATTCTTCATGACAGCAAATAAAAAAACCGTTCTGCAAAGATACACAGAGAAAAAAAGATTGATAATAAATGGCCAAGTTCATAGAAATAACTGGATGAGCTGGCCATCACACAGAGCTGTTATTCCAGGCAGTCCGAGTACAGAATCAACATTTCAAATGAAAAAGAAAACATAAGTAGCTCAGGCTGCACTTATCGCACAATAAGCACATTTTCAGATTGCAGATTGGCATGAATCTTAATGTATCTGTTGGCCTGAGATCAATCGCCGTAGAAACCAGTTCCCCATGTCAAGCCCACATGAAGGTGCGAAGCATAAATAATCTGTATGCTAAGACCTTTTGCCGTGTTTCCTCCCCAGAATTCGGCAATTCGCTCCGGTAAAAAAGAACAGTCAAAACACAGAAAAGTGACATTCATAATTCTTTTTTTTCTTCTCAGACAGACTTGATGAAGTGCGTAAAGTCTGTTGACATCAAGGGCCGGAAGATAATCTGTGAACCAGTGTGCGCATGTTCCTGGTAGGACATGCGTATGGTTCTCCTCTTCAGGGGATACTGCACAATGGTGTACACAGACTAATACAGCAGCTCTTCACTGTGTTTTATACTCTTCCCCCCTCTAATAAAGGAATGTCTTGATTTTATCCCCTCCCCCCCTACCCTGCACAAAAACATCTTCCTTGAATCTAGCTGAGCACATAGTTTACACATAAACAAATCAAAATCATGATTATTTAAAATGAATCCTGCAAGGTTAGGAAATGGAGGTGAACATTCTATTCCAGTAAAGCACAGCATCACAAAAATGCTTCTTTACTACGGCAGCTATTCTCGCCTGCAAGTTGTTTGGCCATGATAAGGCCGTTTCATTATATGTGCAAAGAAATGCATTACGAAGAACCATGCAAAACAAAAAGACACTTAAGAAAATCAAAAGCTACATAAAAAGCTTCATAAATACAATAAAATTTAAATCTTTAACAAAGGTGTAATTTCTAGCAGTGTTGGTACTGTGTGACAGCTGGCACTCTAGGTTCGATGCTCCTTTTTGTTTTGCTTTTTTTTTTGTTTTCTGTTTTTTTTTTTCCATTTTGAATCTGCACAAGGTATTCATGCCATCTTTGGTTTGCCCGCAGTACTGAAGGGAAAAAAAGACGAACGAAACAAATAGAAACAAAACGAAAGGGCTGCTAAAAAAACAGCATCAACTCTCTGCCGACAGCTGGGCCTCGATGTCCACTCTGCAGATGGGGCATTTCTTGTTGGTGAGAAGCCACTGGTCCACACAGAGCTGATGGAACAGGTGCATACAAGGAAGCCGTCTGAGAAAAAATAAACAAGAAAAAAAGAAAGAAAATGAGACTGAAAAACAGTTTTAAAGACTAAAAGCAACAGCATCAGATAGCTCATTGGAGCCAATACAGCTGCAGGATTGGAAAATATCAACAGAGAATGAGCCTTTCTGTTGATAGCTTTTAGCCCAAACCACTTAGTGTTTCAACAGGTATGACTGTCAATGCATCATCTCCATATAAACCTGCTCACCCTTCTTTGTCATGCACATAAGAGCATAATTGCTAAACGACACTGTTCTGTAGTTTTCATAGGCAAATAACCAATTTGATGTTCGCACAACACAGAATTCAAATATCTCCTTTTAACATAATGACAAACACGCAAGCCTTATAGTGATGCCACAAGGGGATAGGACGTTTTATACTGAATTGAATATACTGAATATTTGATATCTAAATAGAATATTTAAACGAACACAGAAAAAGGAAAAATGTCAACGTTAAACATGCTTGTCTACTCGTGTTTCATGGAATTACATGCATTTCCCTACTTTGACACCAGGGGGCAGAAGAGTCAGAAGCGACGAGACCACACGAGCAGAAACACTCAACTCTAGCATCTGTTATGTATGGTCATTTCTGCCATCAAAGCAGTGTCTGGGTCTCTCCTATGCTGCTGAATATTATCCTTACAGTTTATTTAGATTCTCCAAAACCTAGCTGCACTTTCTTTAAACCGGCTACATATTATTACCACAAAGAAAAGTACAACAGCCTGCAATCTCCAGCAGTTTCTCATCATAAATATTAAAGTACTGCTACGGGAGGTCCTGCTTATTAACAGGGTGTGCATTAGAAGGGAAAAACAGGGAAAGGAAACCATATATTGGAGAAATGACTTATGAGTTTTACACAGTCAGAGTGTTTGCATATGTGGTGAAACTGTTCCAGGAGCTGACATAATTAATTTGCACATTTTGAGCGTTCTTGGGGAACAAGCCCATGTTCTATTTTGAGAGCTGCAGTCCGCACTCCCGACCCTTCACAAATACCATTTCACTAAGGCATGCATTTGTCGGCTACGTCTGGCGAACGAGAGAAAAGGTAAATCTGGGTAAAGCAGCGCATTGCACACACGGGCGGCTGAAGTGACACTACGGAGAAGCCGTGAATACAGCCGGGCTGTACCTGACGTCTTCGCCTTCCTCGAGTATCGACAGGCAGATGGTGCACTTCTCCTCCGTGTCTTCCTCAGCACCTTCGTCTTCCTCCTGCTTGCCGTGTAGCTTCCTCTGCTCGTTTTTAAAACACAAGGAGACAAGCGGGTTTTATGGTCGGCTGTACGAAATGACAACTCCGTTCAGGAAGAAAAGCCCATTAGGTGCGAGCTGACGGAACGAGACCATCTTATAGCACTTTCTGAGAGGTGTATTTGATGTCAGCTCTTACGCAACACTAGATACACTATATATTTCTGCATAGAAAACAGCAAGAGAATGTGAGAATGCTTATATGCACGTGCCTTTATATGTGTGTGTGTGTGTGTCTGTGTGTGTGCGTCTATGTGCATGCGTGTGTGTTTGTTGTGTGCATGTGTGTGTTTGTATGTGTGTTTTGTGTGCATGTGTGTGTGCGTGCAGGGAGAGTCTAAATGGGATCTTTGTCCTTGCTACAGAGAATGTTAGCCGTTAACTGCGTTTCATAAACCCTTGGGGGAGGGGGGGGGGGGGGATTGGTTTAAATCATTTCTTAAATTTGTTATTTTTCCAGTACATGTTTCTGCCAGTATTTCTGCGTTTCAGTTATCTGTCATTTTAACTAGCCAGCAGTATCTTAATGGGACATGAACAGACATGTTTCCTCACAGATTTATTTCATTTGTTTCTCATGGAATTTGAGGGTGCACGTGCACATATCAAACCGCAGTAGCTGCCCATGACAGTGCAGTAAACCTTTCTGAGTGTCACTCTCCTGCTTTTTCTTGCGGTGTGGGCTGTGCATATTTTTCCTTTGACAGCTCCACTGATGATGACTCTGTTTGAGGAACTCCACAAACTGGGATCTGATCTGGGTATATACCGGATGTTACACCAGGCTCAGAAGACTGTAAAACTAGTAGTCCTTGTAACAGGGACCCACCACCATCTCTGCACCAGAATGCAGTCTAATGTGATGAAGAGAGAAATGCGATTGGCCCTCTCAGCTTATGACTGGCGGTTTTGGGAGAGACAGGTGCACACACGAGCACGCAGAAACATCTGAACGGGACACACGGACGTGCAGAAGTGTGCGAGTGCACGCAGGTTGAGAGCTGACTCACCTTTTTGTACTTGTGTGGGTAAGTGCACCTCTCTATGGTTCCCTGAGAGGCACCGCGGTTCACAGTCCCCAACCGCTCCTCCAAATGGAGCAGGTCCTGGGGGGACAAACCATACAGGTAAGGCTCCACAAGATTCACATCACTTAGAATAACCATAGAGGTAAGGGACCACAACACTCACATCACTTAAAATAACCATAGAGGTAAGGAACCACAACATTCACATCACTTAAAAAGCCATACAGGTAAGGTGCCTTTTGACTCACGTCACTTAAAAACCATACAGGTGAGGCACCTCTAGATTCACATCACTTAAAAACCATACAGGTAAGGTGCCTCTAGATTCCCACCACTTGAAAACCATACAGATGGTACACCAGCTATCGGGTGGGTAAAATAATCCTCAAAATTGACTCCATAGTCATGAGAAACGTTTTTCCATACATAAAATTATTATCAATCAAATCTTACTTCATATGTTCGTCCAAATCCAGTCATTCTGGATGATATATAACGAATGTGAGGATAGGTCACTTCCGACACACCGGTGTGCTGTGAAGGGTAAAAAAATAAAATTAAATTGAAAAAATCAATGAATAAAAATAGCGCCTCAACAATTCAACTCACATTCACTTCCCCAGACAATATCTCCACATAGTACAGTATAAACATGAAGCACCAATTATTGGGTTAAGGAATATCAAATGTGAGCAATTCATTTCCAATCGCAACGTCGAGTGCTCGCTGTGAGCTGAACATACCGGCAACTCAACGCTAAAGGCTACTCACCACGAAGGGGATGGGGAAGTGGTGCAGCCGAGGGGGAGGGTGGTAGTGCGGCAGGTGCGGGTGCAAGTGTCCAGGAGGATACGGAGCCACGGTCACGCCGGCCTCGATGCCCAGCTCCCTGCGAAGAGACGGGGACGCACAAAGGGCTGCTCAGAGGACGGACATGTTCCCCGCGCGAGGGTCTCAGTGCGTACGGACGCTAAAGGCTAGCGGTGCAGCCGCCGACCGGCCCTCACAGGACGGACATGTTCCCCGTGCGAGGGTCTCAGTACGTACGGACGCTAAAGGCTAGCGGTGCAGCCGCAGTGAGGTACGAGCGAACGAGGCCTGGCCGTCTGAGGCCTACTGACCAGGTGGTCCTCTGGTCGGGCTGGCGCGGGTGAGAGGACATGGTCTGCGGCACGTGGATGTGGTGACCGTGGCCGTAGTTGGGGTGCATCCTGTGGGGGTGGGGCGGCGGCCTCTCGTGCGCTCGTCTGGAATGGGAAGCGGGGGGGGGGGGGGGGGGGGGGGGGGTCGGGAAAATTAGCAAGATTTCTCAGTAAAGCAAAAAAGAAAAAGGAAAACTGAAAGAGATCTTTCTCACGACACGAATGGCATTCAAGCACTTTATTTATCCCTCCCCAGGGGGGAAAGGTGTTAGCCCTACGCTAGCGGGTAAAACGAAGGGCGTCGGGCGGGGCTGGACTTACGTGGGGTGCTGCATCATGCGCCGCCGCTGCACCTCTATCCTCTGCAGCACCTCGTGGTGGTGCAGCCTCTGCACGGCAGGGGCCAGCGGGGGCATGTGGTGGGGCAGGGCCTGGTGCTCGGGGGGCAGGTGCTGGGGCAGGGGGGCCGCCGGGCCCGGCAGGTGGTGAGCGGGCAGGGCGGGGGGCGGGGCCGGGGGCACGGCGTGGCCCGGCGGGTGGAAGGCGTGCACCGGGTGGGGGATGACGTAGTCGGCCTGCGGGGCGGGAGGGGGCGGGGGGTTGCCGTGGGAGTGGGGGCAGGAGGACGGGGTTTGGTGGTGAAGAGACCGAGCCAGGGGATCTGAGAGAGCGAGAGATAGATGGAGAAGGAGCGGAAGAGAGAGTGCGTGAGGGAGAGAGAAGGAGATGCAGGGGATGAGAGAGAGTGTGAGGGAGAGAGAGGGCGAGAAAGAGTGAGGGAGAGATAGAGGAAGATGGAGAGGGTGAGAAAGAGAGTGAGAGACAGAGAGCAAGAGAAGGAGAAAGGGAGAGTGTGAGAGAGAGTGAAAGAGAGGGAGAGAGGAGAAGAGAGAGGAGAATGGAGAGAGGGTGAGATATACAGAGAGACCAGGAGAGAAAAGGGAGGGGGATTGAGAAAGAAAAAAAAAAAGAAGAAAGAATTTAATTTAAACTGTACCCACATTTCATAGGCCCACACAACAGTAAACGACATACAACGAAAAATATTTTTGAGCCGCTCTGCTCACAACCCCCATGCACTTTCTCAGACGTTTATTTCGTCGGCTGTGGTTTTCTACAGCCGACGCTGCAGTGCTGCGGAAACCGCGTCCGCAGGCAGCTGCCTCTGCGTGACACGCGAGCTCCCGACCCGAGTGGCCGGGCAGGCAGGTGTTTGTTACCGCGATCGACGCGGTTGTACACCACGGCAGCAGCCTCTACCGAGAATCCGCTTGCCCGCTAATTCACGCTCCAAGCGCTAGCCACGAGGCAAGTCAGCAATTAGTACCGGCATCTTTACCTGCTTTAAAATCAGTTGTTCCGCTTAAGTATCATAAGCTCCAAAATTTGAGTACAGTTTTCAGTTTTCATTCGAGCCGTGGCAACGGTCTTCCTCATGAAAAATGAATAGCATCTCAACAGAGGCACCAGCTACCGTCGTTATGCTTAATGGCTTAAGCACATAATAAAACATTCAATTCATTTAATAAACTAAACAAAAACAGGAGGACGATTTTTGCTAGCGAAATCAGATGCAAGATAAAAGCTATTTGCTTTGCATAAGGCCTTTATTTTTGCATGCTTCTCTGATGACTAACACATCACGCGATACTGCATTTGCCTAAAAAGACCGTGAACTAGGAGAAAGAAAACAGGGCACCGGGGCATCAAAAAAGAATGGAATATATATCTTACGGCAGAATGTGGTGACCGAGCCCACTCGAAATGCTGAGTGTGTACTAGTGATGCATGTCTGGGCTGATCGCGAGCAGATACGCTGGCCAGCCAAAGCAGGAAATTGAGAGAGCACATTCTCTGCAGCCCGCTGCTGAGCATTGCTTTTAAACTCCCAAAATCATAGCGTATGCTATTATCTCCCTCCCTGTTTCCACAGACCGAGCTCGGGAGACTCCGGGGACTATTCACTATTCAGCTCGAAGGACAAAAAAAATTTACATTCAACCACAAAAACATTAAAGCCCGTTTTAGCACCAAATATAAAAAAGCGAGTTACTTAAGCAGGTGCTAACTGCTGGTTTAACTGGCAGGTACTTTCACAAGAAATACATTAAAGTCAAATTTTACGAAGAAACTCAACAGGGCTCCGATAGCCTCTTTTCATCTTAGCTTTGCTTTATTACTTGGTTTCAAATGAAACGACATGAGTTTAATTAAAGCAATAATTAACTAGGCTCTAATAAAGCAAAAAGGCCTATTTAGGACACCACCAAATACCTCATTATATAGATAGAGAGAACATTCCGACCCATTGGTACTTATATAACCAGATCCGTTTCTAAAGTTAAAAAAATCTGGGTTTTTGATAATTCGTCAAGATAAGAAAGCTAAATTCGACATTATGCAGTGCACAATTTAAAAAAAGTTTCATTTCAGCATTGTATTATTATCAACTATCTACCTTTAAATGTAGAAACTTAAATCCTCTGTGTGCAAGTACAAGGCAAGTAGCTGAACACAATAACTGAACACAATGCCTCCCTTTAACAATGATGATCCCATAAACAGTAGCGCGACTTGTGAAGCACAGCAGGCTGTATATAGAGCTCATGTCAGCCGGCTAGACTGCAAAGCAGGGGACACATCATGGATGTAAATAAAAGCAGGATTTAGCAAAGACCACTGAAGATGTAACCGTCTCACAGTAAATGTAAGAGATGAAAATGCCTGATGACATTTAAAATAGCATTTGCTTCAAATGCACGCATCTAAACAAATATTTTTTTCAACACACAGGTGAAAACTTTCTTGTTGAACTGGACAGCTTCTTAGGTTCTCTGCATGGTGAATTTTATTGTTTTAAAAGTAGATTTCATTCAGTAATAAACTTGCATGTTTAAGTTACTCCCTCGAGATACACATTCAATCAAGCTATCTTTATTTTGCCTTAAACCAGTTACAATCAGAATGTCACAAAGTGCTTCACAGCAGGGAACCTTCTAGAGGGAATAAAAGACATTCAGCTCGTTTAATAGCAGGAAACGATTCCCCGATCCCGTAATAGCTGAACCAACTGGACTGAGGGTACACGATACTGAAATGAGGAAGGGTACTGCTTCTCTGTCTCCTCCAGCGGTGTGTTAGGTGTAGCCTTTGAGTACTCACAGGTGGGGAGTGTACTCACAGGTGGGGAACACTGTGTACTCACATGTGTGGTGTGTACTCTCAGGTAGGGTGCGTACTCCCAGGAGGGGTGTGTACTCACGTGGTGTGTACTCTCAGGTGGTGTGTGTACTCACTGGTGGGGGACATTGTGTACTCCTATGTGGGGAACATTGCGTACTCATATGTGTGGTGTGTGCTCATATGTGTGGTGTGTACTCTCAGGTAGGGTGCGTACTCCCAGGAGGGGTGTGTACTCTCAGGTGGCGTGTGTACTCACTGGTGGGGGACATTGTGTACTCATACGTGTGGTGTGTGCTCATATGTGTGGTGTGTGCTCATATGTGTGGTGTGTGCTCTCAGGTAGGGCGCGTACTCACAGGTGGGGTGCATATAGTGCCTGCAGGAGGAGAGCTGTGGCTGGGGCTGGTGTTGGGCCTGGGGCTGGGTCACCATGGCCGAGCCGTACGCGTCCACGCCCCCGGCCTGCCCGGGCCCCAGCGCCACCTGCGTGCCGTACGCCGGGGGCCGCGACGACGACCCCGGGCAGCAAGGGTCGAAGGCCGAGGTGCCGTGGAAACCGCCGCTCCCACTTCCCCGGATGCCGCTGTTGCTCAGATCCACCGGTAGAGTCTGTCAGAGAGAGAGGGGGCGTGATGCGGTTAATCATTACCTCTGCGTGTGGGTGCCCTTCACACCGCGGCTCATCGATAGTGTGTGGACACTGCAAGCGACCAGAGGATTTTAAAGGCGCTCGTCAAACTTGCCTCCCCATAGCCGATACATTCTCACTTGTTTGCCTATTCGATCTGTGAGTTCTCTTTGGCTTGTGTGAACATGCAAAAAAAACATTATTGACTGTCCATGGAACAAGGCGCTGGAACTGAAAATAAAAAAAACTACAACTGAACCAAGAGCTGGAGGCTGAACCTGGGGCGGGGGGGTTGGGGGGGGGGTGCTGTTGAAAGGCAGGGTTCTGAAGCGTGCTCTGAAACATTTGCGCTGGGGCACTGCGGAGGGAAACGCATTTCTAAAACGCAGTGCTTTATATTTGGATAACCTTGCAGCCGGGGCGGCTGGAAAGCAGGCCGGGGAGCACCGGCGGGGCTGGGGAGCGCCCCGCCGCCTCCGAGCTCCGCCGAGCGTCGGCGCTGAAGCCTCCCAAAAACCGCCAGGGAAGCGAGGACCCGAAAACGCCGCGCTCCGGGGCCGCGGCTCGACCCGAACGGAGGGAGAACAGAGGCGGGGTGCGAGGAGCGCTCCTCTCTCTTAACCTGTTAGCTTTAGGTGCGAGGAGGCGACGAGCCGCCCGCTCAGACACAGTGGGCCCCTCCCTCCTGAGTGCTAGCTGGGGGGCGCTGCCGCTCCTGGCCACCTCAGCGAAGGGCGCGGCGCTTTGCATAACGCGCCGAACGTGCAAACAGCAGCCTCGCCGCACTAAAACCCAGAGGCCTGCTTTTCTTCTCCCCAATGCGATCTCTCCCCTTCTGTTATCAAGGTCTCTGCGTTTAAAAAGTAACGAGAGAACACAGAAGAGCCCCAAACATCACTTTCTGACAGATCCCACCCCCCCCCCCCCCCCACACCACGATTTTTAAAAAAAACAACAAAAAAACACATTAGGCTTTAAGCCCCGCTGACACAAGTGCACTTTGCACAATGAAGATCAGCGGCTCCGACGATTAGCGCCATTCCCAATTATTCCGAACTGGCGTTCGGGCTTTGCTGCGGGAGAACGTTCCGGCAGAAATCCTCACAAGGCTCCGGCGGAGACGCCGCTCGTCTGCCAGCTGCGGTGCGCCGCGCGAGCCTCGCTTAGCGCCGCCAGAAACGTGCCGGCGTCCGGCTCCGGACGCCGTCGAAGCGCTTCGTTTTCAGACGGCGCTACGCCAAAGCTCTACCGGAACCGTTTCTGGACACAAACCTTCCGTTAATACTTCAAATTCGCTGCGCGTAGCTGCGGCCCCTAGCCCTCGTGCCAGAGGAATGACGCGCGTCCCTCGCCGCGTGTGAAACGACGTACACATGGGCACGTTCGTCTAGGTTTCAAATGTGTATAACTCCTTACTACGGTTTTACAGCAGGCATAAAGGCCATTTTACGAGCCTTGCTGAACACTTGAGTCCATTCCAGTTGGTTGGAAGTGCCTAATGTTTATTTGATAAGGGAATTCACAAAAGGGGCCCGAAAAACAGCCCAGTCTTGCAATCTCAGCTTAACGTTTGAGCATCAAAAACATCAAGCAATTAACACAGAGCTCAGGCCTCAGATTCATTAGAAACCGCGAATGTGGTCTGTTAAAATATGCACATGCTTTTATTTTAGTTTTTCTGAAAATGAACATGCAAGAATGCATGAAGCTGGAGTAACATGCACTGTTTAAAGGACCAGGGAAAATAGAACGGCATCCAAAGAACCAAAAGATTATACGGCTCTCTAAAGAGAAAGGAGAAATATATCGCTGAACAACAAGCACAAATATATCATGCTAGCTCAAGAACAAGAAGGAAAACCAGTTAAAGAATAAGGAGAAATATAACGTCATTTGAAAAATCAGGACAAATATAAAGTTGTCAAAACAGCCTGGTGAGCTTGTCAACAGCACTCCCCAATCTGTGCTGTAGAATAAATGAGCCGCATTAATGTCATTGTTCCCTTTTAGAAATGTCCCTTCTCACCTTAGCCAGTGAAGTGTGCATGTTAGCTACATTTAGCACTCGTACTGATTCTCTTCTAGGCCATTCCAGGTGAAAACATTCCCTGGAGAGCCAAAGGGGTCTGCTGACTTTTGTTTTTACCTTCAAATCACTAACTGTGTAATGAACTGCTCTCAAATGATTCGAATTAATTGCTAAGCAACAATAAAAACTAGCAGACCCTGTGCCAACTCTCTCCGTGACCAGTGCTGGGGGCTGCTGCTTGAAGGTGACTGCAGGTTGGATTGGAGGGGGGTGGGGGCGCCTACCTGGTCGAGGTACTGGCCGCTTGTGCTGCTGACCCCCCCGCAGGGCGCTGGCATCGCAGTGGGCCTCTCCAGGGGGCAGCCGGGCTCAGGGAAGGCGAGGGTTATGGGGGCGGAGGGGGCGTGGTGGTGGTGGAAGTGGTGGGCGTGGCTGTGCTGGGGCAGGGCCTGTTGGGGAGGTGGGCCCTGCATGCAGCTGGAGTGGGCGTGGCCAAGTGACAGGTGTCCTGGGGAGGGGCCGCCACACGGGGAATGCTGGGGGCAACAGGAGGGCAGCCGGGGCATGGCAGTACCCCCGCTCTCTCCCGAAAGCCCAGATGAGCCTCGTCTCGCATCATCTGAGAGGCACCAAAAAAAAACATTTTCACATGCCTTTTCATATTCATAAATTAAGTACTATAATAATAAATCACTATATACATATTAAACAACAAAAAAAACAACATTTTCAGGATACAGAATACATGACCATTTTTGTGGGTAGCATATCACCACAAGCATCATATTCTTTTAGGGGACCCTGGATTTAGATAGCGGGCAAAGAAGCTTTTTGAACATACATGATCACATTATGACCAAACACCAAAGTTGATGAGATGAGAAGTCCTTCCGCTTTGTAGAAACAAACTGAAAGCACCGGTGAGTGGACCCCAGAAACAGTTCCTTTTAGATACATTATTATTATTATTTTTATTATTATTAGTTGTGTTATATTATATTACAGTAAGTTGACATACAGAAAACTGTATACTGTATTTGACCTGTATGGGAGATTGCTGCTATTCCCGTTCTCATTTGCCGGTAAAGGTTCATTGTTAGGGGCTTTCCTTACCCCCTACTGAGGCGCCTGCTGTGCCGTTGTGCGCCTGCATTCCCAGTATGCTGTCGGGCACGGAGCCGCTGCTGGAGGGCCCGGGCCCGTCGCGGGGGGGCTCTGAGGTAGAGGCATTGCGGGAGGAAGAGGGGGAGGCGGTACCGACGAGCCGTGGGCGCGCGCTGTCGGAGGTGGTTGGCACTACTGAGAGATCTGAGCGCAAAATAAAAACAACGACAAAAAAATTAGATAAAGACAAAGAAAACACGGCAGAGATCAGGGAGGTATAAATAGACCGGCCTGCCGTCAGCACCCCACATCCCTAGCTGTTGGTTCGCGGTAACGGCCGGGTGGCCGCCGAGGAAGTCGTCTCATTTGCATTCCAGCGAGCGCTTTCAGTCTGCTTTTCTTAATATGCAGAAATTAATTTCTCCCCCTCAAAGGAATGCAAATGCCGTGTTCGTTATATTTGGGCTTCTGCGCTCTTGTATCATCAATCGTTGACTTAGGGGGAGATCATAAAGGGAAAGTACTGAAAATGAATTAGTATCGCAAATGCTAAAAGCGAAATGAGCGGGCAAGACTGCAGGGCGGGTCTCCGCGATGTGGTTTATTTAGAGGAACTGCTAAATCGCCACACCTGAGCGATGCTAAAAATAACCTCAACGGAGCTCGCTGTGTGGAGCCTGGAGGAACATATTCCATTTTTGTATCAACAGCATCTACACGGGAGAAGTGCTTCCAGATGTACCGTTATCGCAGCTGCTGTGGTGATTTTCACATTATATTAATTTAGCTAGCTTTCTTATCCCAACGGACCAACAAACGAAATATATTAGTGCAAACAATAAGGTTTTATGAGCAACGGTAACTACAGAAAACAGTATGATAGCTAGAATGGCACAGAACCCGAAGTACAGCACGACGTCCTGGAATCCTTAGGAGGCTCAAATTATTATCAGATTTCAGGACTTCAAAATTGGAATAAGCTCACATTCATTATCCATGTCTTAGCTTTTTTAAATGAAGCAGATTATAAAACTTCACCAGAGGCGGCAGATAGACTTCAGTTTATTGAAAGGAAATGGATTTTTCATTATTACTCATGCTGACGTGCACACATTTTAAATAAACTGTCACATCTGAGAAACGTTAATTGATTTTTTCAAAGAAAAAAAAAAGAAATATCAGAATGGTATGAATGTAAGTTTAATCCTGCTAGAAAATTCTGTGTTGGGGTAAATGAACACATTCAGCGCAATCCCTAAAATTTCCAAGCCCAGGCCATGCTAAACTGGAGAATCTGACAGGCATTTAACTCACTTAAATCACAAGGCGGGGAGGGGGGGTATTAAAATATTGTGTGACAGCACAGTTATTCTGTTGGGATGACTGTGAAACCAATTCCATTTTACAATGTGGCTGATTTTCCACACTGAATTACCACTAATCCGTTCCCTCTCAACGCTTCAAGTGAGTCTGACCTGGGCCCTCAGTCTCTGCCATAGAAATCACACACTACAGTAACGGTGAGAAATATCTGCGCGAAGACCTTGGGAAATGAAGGAGGTAAGAGTGTGTATGTGTATAGTGTGTGTGTGTGTGTGAGCGACTGCCCAAGCAAAGGTGTGAAAGGCATGTGTAACAACGTGTGTGTGTGTATGTGTATGTGTGCAGTGCATCTGGCTTGGCATACTGTGTCTATGGGCACAGAAGATACCTGCAGATAGCTGCATGTTCGGCTTTGTTACTGAACTAGCTAAGTGGGAATAACATGTGCAACCTCCATTGTGGCTCTTGTGTTGCAGTAGATATGTTCATTCCACGTATCTGTATTTAACAGGTCTGTGGGAATGCACAGGTAAGCTTTAACAGCATAGAATTCATGTAGATATAGTACCGCGCATCTATGTGAAATGAAGCTTATTGAAGGGATGGGATGAGTGTTCCAGAATGACTAGGTGAAATCAGTTCTAGTCTTGAAAGTCTCAGATCTTTGTATCGTATTCTACACCCGAGCCTGAGAGCAGGTCTGTGAACGTGTGCTTTTAGCCTACAGGAAGTGCACACGCGGGAAATGGCCGCCTAAGGGAGGGGTATGTGCCCGGTGTTGCGTGCGAGAGCGTTGGGCCCCGGCGTCGGCTTCTCGGCCCTCACCCTCCTCGTCCACGGTGAGGTCCACCACCTCGCCGGCGCTCTGGCGGAGGGGCTGGATGACGGTGGAGATGCGGTGGCGTCCGCGCGGCTCCTGGGGCCGGTTCTGGGAGCAGCTGGGCCCCCAGTGCATCCGGCCATGGCCCCCCACGGAGCGAGGCCTGCGGAGACAGACGGACAGACGGACGGGTGGTCAGATCAACAGGAAACCACCTGATGAAACGGACGACCAGGGACGGCCCCAGACAGTGCCTGATACCAGGGTTTACAGTGTTTCTACAGCAAGACTTCTGAGAACCTTCAAAAAACAGACTACTGAACACACTTTTCTTCACACTGTAACTAGTTTATCAGGACATTGTTGGAAAAATGGAAAGCACATTTCATAAAGTTTGGATTTTTATTGTTCATGTATGCAAGAGAAAAAGAAGGCAAGAAATTCTAAAGCGAAAGCTGCATAAACCAATATGATATTTTTCCCACACTCGAATCTTTCGCTCACGCTAACGGTTTCTCCTGTGGGAACCATGGGTTTGTGATTGCTGGGGGATGAGGCGACAAGTACGGAAACCAGGGCCAGGCATTCCAAGTCATTCTACAATCAGCCAACAGCACACCAGGTCACTGTACAATCACTGAGATACAGAGCCACCCAAAGACAAAAATCACGCTTAAGACTGGACTCAAGAAATGTGAAAAGGTTAAGCGAACTGGAAACAAGTGCCATTTTGACCAGCCAATGGATGACCGATGACAAGCCAAGATGGGCTTCACTGCCTTTTCTCCTCATCAAACATTCATACGTTCACTGATCAAAAGGATGTTGCCGTATTCCACATAACAGTAAAGAGTGGGTATCAACACACATTTAATTCAGTTCATCCAGGAAAAGGTACCCAACCAGTTCAACTCAAAAACAAAACTTAAATAGGTTTTTCCAATCAAGCTTCAGTGATGAAGACTTTCAACAGAGAAGCAAGTGGTGATGAAGGACAGCTGCAATTTCTCACACATGAACTCGTGAGAACGTTTGACAATCAGGTCAATCAGCTCAAGTAAGGTTCGTTATTTTCCTCTTTCTTAAAGCACGGCAGGCAGTCCGCTCTCCTTTCGCATGTTTTGCTCCACGCAGAAAGAGAGAAAGCGCTTAGGTTAGGCATTTAGAGGAACAGCAATCTCACAAGCAGAACAAGAGATCATTTAGGGCCTAATTCACAACTCCTGCTTGAGTATGGTTAATTCAGGAGAGCACGTCGCCTCCTGTTTAAGAACTCAAGTCAGGCAAAAAGAACTCATATTGGCCACAAATACCCATCCGTGTGAACACAAGCATTCTGTATGTGAACATGTAGTTTTTTTTCAAAAGGCTTAACACTCTGGCATTCGGGTCCAGGTTATTCCACATGACATTTCGGATTTCCGTATCGCGAGCGCAAATCGGCTCGGCTCAGGGAGCGGCTGAAAGCGGCCGCTGGAATGTAAATAACAGCCACCTGCGAGGAGAGCCGCCGCCGCCGCAGCAGATTCACAGAGGGACACACAGACAGAACCGCACGCGTGAACTTCAGTTTAACACCAGGCCACACGTCTCCCAGGCATTCAGATGGCAGCCTCTCTGGTGCGGCATTGGCTGTGACACCGACTGACACACGGATGCAGCCAATGGCAGGCCACGCCGTGCTGATCCCTCCCCCTGCCCTTCCGCCCCACAGGTACAGTGCAGCCGCAGCCGCAGCCGCGTGCTGGTGTGTAATGTGGATCCCCTCGCTCTCCATCTCCATCTCCATCCCATCCCGTCCCCTGAGGCTGTATCCATGCGCTTCCCACAGAGCCGTATCTCAGGCTGAGCTGTGGGGAAGAGCTCTGGGAATCCACCCCCCCATTCACGCTCACACACACACACACACACACACACGCACTCACGAATGCACACACACACACACACAGACACCAGAGACGCACACAGGCACACGCACGCACACACACACACACACACGCACACACACCCAGACACACGCACAACACCCACACCCCCAGACACTCACACACACTCACACACACACGCACACACGCCTCCCGGCGCCAGGCTCTAGCCCCTTAACCGCAGATTGCATCATTAGCACATCATAACAAAATGATTAACTGCCAGCGTGGCTGGCGTGGGAAGTGTGAGGGCAGGTGAGCAGATCTCCCACAAGCCCCGAGCTCGTGACACTCCCCCTCCCATCAACACCTCGACTCTTTCTTGACATTAACAATTACTGGCAGGCTGGCTAGTCAGCTGCACACGGCAATGGCAAAGCAACACAGCACACGGCTAGGCAAAGCAGAAATGAATAAAAATATTAATTAAAGTACTTACTAATAAAGAACAGCTGCGTATTCATTTCACCTGAAAATGCCACCAGGGCCACTCTCTGCTGTGCACTGAGGGGTATTAAGAAGTAGGCTACTTCTGTAGTCGTGAAATGCACCCCGTAGTAGTACACCTTTAAAGGTCCACAATTCAATTTTTAAGCAATAAATATATATTATTCCACGAGGACTACCAAACACCTAAAGGGTTTTTTTTACAAGTAAAAATGACTAAACATTAAAACATATTAAGTGAGTTTCTCCCTTGAACATGCATTTTGGGAGGGTGCTGCAGGTTTTTTTCCCCACAAGCTGTGCCTTGATTGGCTATCTGACTGGGAATGGCTCCTCCCATCTCCTGCCTACACAGTTCTTGTGCCAAGTGAGCACGGCGTCCTGGCAACCATACATCTTCAAAACAGATTCCGATCCCCTCCTTTCAACATCAGCCTTGCTTCAAAGCCAGCATTGTACTGTGCTTTGTTTATGTCTGGTGCACAGACACCACAAGATTACTGGTCCCTCAAATATAAATTGCAGCCAACCAACCCATTGACCCCCCCCCCCCCCCCCCCCACCTTTGGAATGCTGTGTATTGTGGAGTTAGCTGACCGGCAACCAGAGATAACGCATCTAATGTGACTACCAATGACATTCAACATTTCACTAACTCTCTGATGGTAGGTAGTAGTTCACTAATAATGCGATGATGCTGAGCTCAAGGTTACGAGGTGTGTGGGAGCGGTTACGTAAATACTAGATCAAAGATGATTAGCGGTTTCGATTTCTACCTCAGATCTGAAGCCAAATATAACTGGCTTTTGTCCGGTGATTTTTTCTGGGAGCAAATGTGGCGTTTTACAGATTTCATATTTCACCAGCTTAATTGGGACACGTTAGAAAATGCAAATGGCCAAGTATTTCACAAAACTACAAGCAGAAAATGATTCTCCAGTATATATCTGTGTGCTGCTCGCACCACAGCTCAGAAAAGGCTTAGAAATGTTGATATCACTCCGCTTCTCACCCTGAAAGTCTGTCAGGAAAATGTTGAAATCACTGCTTTCTCACAGCGAGTGTTGATATTATTTTTGTCCTCACACCAAAGCTGGGTGTGAGGAGTACTCTGACAATGCAGGAAAACGTCCATTTGATAGCGCTGCCAACCAGAGCTCTGACAGGCAAAATGTTGATATTTTAGCGCTGCTCGCACTAAAATTCTGACAGGAAAACGTTGATTGTTTTTTTTGCTGCTCACGTAAAACTCTGACAGGGACACGTTGACATCACTGTGCATTCAGCACTGGGTGCTTGTTCTGATCACACATCCCGTTCGGTTCCTCATTTGGACGTGCTGTGCGCGTGCTGATAGGCAGAGAACGGCTTCCTGCTCTGTAGGCAGGGCCCAGTTCGCCCCGGCGACACGCGGCGGGCGAATTGGGCGGCTGCCTGGAAGCCAGACGCGGGGGGAGCGCCGCGCGTGATTCACAAACCCCACGCCGCCCCGCGCGCGGAAACACGCTTCTCTGCGCGCCTGCGGCCTGAGAGGGGGGGGGATTCCCGTCGGCTCGGGGCGCCCTCCCCGTTTCCTGTTAAAAGGGAAAATCTAAACAAAAGGAAACAAACACAAAAAAAAACCCCACTGAGCTCAGAGAGAGGCTCAGGCGCGCCCACGTTGAGTTCAGTAGGTCAGCTCCTCCGGGCCTTTCCCTTTCCGAGAGCGGGAGCGGGAGCGGAGCCGGCGACGGCGACTCGTAGCCAGGCTCTCCTAAGCCCCGCCCCCGGCCCCCGCGCTGCTCCCGAGCGCCCAGCCGCAGCCCTAATTGGCCGCCGTTCGCTTTTCCCACCGCTGCGGCGCTGTGCCGGGAGACGGGGTGGGGGGGGGGGCACGCGGGGGAGAGGCTCCTCACGGCCCTCTGGCAGAGGTGGGAATATTTTGGAATACCTGTTTACTACAGGGGTCTTCTGAGGGGAGGCCTGGGGGGGGAAAGGTGTAAACATAAACACGCAGCTGCCAACCTTCGGCAAGCTCCACGCCGACCAGCCCGGCAAACCGTACGGGAAGCCCCCCTGGGGGTGGAGGTGGGGGGGGGGGGGGTTTCCATAGCACAGCAGTGTGAAGAAGGGAAAGAGGGCTGGGGTGGTCATGCAGAGCGCGTTGGGGCCGGGGGTTGGCAAGGCTTGTGTTTATGGACTCTCTCCGCACACGGGGGTACGCAGCGGCACCGGGGGGACCGCGGTGTGTGGCAACCGCAAGCAAAACACGCCAGCCGCTCGGGTAACGCGGGGCAACGGTGGGGAGGGAGAGTCCGCGCGCTGTTCATTTCAATTAAGCGCCAAATGCCAACCGCGCATCACTCTTGCGTGGAATTGCGTAATTAAATATGAATTATGTACGAGCCGCGTGAAATGCACCGCTGGCAGTTCCCAGACTTTTTAGAAGAACAGTTACGGAGTGAAGATGAAGAGCCCCGGATAAAGGTGGGCGGAGTTTGCAGGGCGGGACCGAGGGCTGTGGGCGTTACCCGGGCCCTGACTGACAGAACGGCGCTCCAGTCCCTCAGCTGAGTGGGCGGGACTGGGAGAGGCCCCGTAGCCCAGTGACCCTGTGCACACAGCACTGCTGCCAGAGCTCAGCTCAGACAAAACCACACAGAGGACCTCATCACGTACACATGCGCTCGTGCACACACACACATACATACACACACACACACGCACACACAGACACGCGCACACATGACCTCATATACATACACACACACACGCGCACACATGACCTCATATACATACACACACACACGCACACACATGACCTCATATACATACACACACACGCGCATACATGACCTCATATACACGCGCACACATGCATACAGGCATGTACACACACACACACACACAAACGCACACATTCACACATGCATACAGACATGTACACACACACATGCACCCCCCCCCCCAACCACCACACGTATGTGCACACTCAGATAAACACACACATAGTACGTTCTAATGAGGAACTCAATGGGATTAGTGATAAAAACAAGCGCGCTATTACTCAATGCTATGCCGACAGCCTAACCTTTGGTGAATAGTAAAAATAGCTGGGTAACAACAGACGTTTCCATCACCCAACCCAATAAATGTTCAGCCTGATGTTATCGCAGTGGAATTTATATATAATCATTAGTTTAGGAAGGGGGCAATATGAAATTTCTTTTAGGAGTGAAATGCATCATTGGTAGCGTTGGAAGCCAGCACTTTCTCCCCCTTTACGAGAGCTCTGTGCACAGACTAATGAGCAGTTTGGCTGAGAGAGGCATCTCTGCCAGCCTGGCGTACAGACTGAACCAGAGCACGATGCTGAGGCCCAGCTTCCCCATCAACCCACACCTGAAAGCGCCACACAGTCTGAAAGCACTGCGTCATCCACAGCAGAGAATTCTACACAAACACACACACGAGTGCACACGCAAACACACAGACCACACACACACACACAAGCACATAAGCGTGAATGCATATACAACTGCAACCACACACACAAGCACACACCTATATGAGCACACACGTGCACACACGCATACAGAACACACACACATGCAAACACACGTGCGCATGCATACGCAACCGCAACCACAACCACACACACACACACACACGTGCATATACACATGTACGCACAGACACACACACAGTCTCTCTTGTCTCTGAATTGTAAACGGATCTTTCAACGGAAAAACCGTCATCGCTCATCCTGTTGACCTCCGACCCCCTCCCCCCCCCCACGCCCACGGCCCCCTGGGAAAGCGGGCGGCCCCAGCCTCGGCCGCGCGGTCGGGAACGGGCGGCCGACGACACCCCTCGCCCCTCCGAGCGCACGGCGTTCATTCACGTCCAGAGCCGCCCCCCCCCCCCAAAAAAAAAAACACACTCAGGGAAGGAGGGGGGAGGGACAGAGACCCAGAGAAAACCTCATCCGATCACTATCTCACTCTGAGGGGGAGAGAGAGAGAGCACGGACAAATTAAATCCATTTATTTCCAGGGCTCCAGGATTTCATCTGTATTCATTATGAGGCCGATAGTTCCATTTAACTCCTCTAGCTCACAGAGGCATTCCAGTCCAGTCATTCTGGTTGATGTACTGCAGTCTACTTGCGTTTAAGTAACATGTTTTATCTGGTCATTTAGGGGCTGTGTAGTAAGCGGTCACGCTCTCAGGGAGTGAGTGAGTGAGTGAGTGAGCGCGCTGCCTGGCTGGCTGGCCTCTGACCGGATCGCAGGGACGGCGCCCAGAGTGGAATGGGATGAACCGGCTCCACCAAGAGATGACTAAACGCCAACAGAGATCCGGCTCCAGCAGGCCTCCCCGCCCCGCCCCTCCCCTCCCCTCTCCGTTCCTCTCCTCTCCTCTCCTTGCGTCTCCTCTTCTCCCCTCCTCTCTCCTCTCCTCCCCTCTTCTCTCATCCCCTCCCCTCTCCTCTCATCCCCTCCTCTTTCCTCTCCTCTTCTGTCCTCTTCTATCCCCTCCTCTTCTCCCCTCCTCTCTCCTCTCCTCCCCTCTTCTCTCATCCCCTCCTCTCTCTTCTCCTCCCCTCTCCTCTCATCCCCTCCTCTTTCCTCTCCTCTTCTGTCCTCTTCTATCCCCTCCTCTCTCGTCTCCTCTTCTCTCCTCTCCTTTCCTACCCTCCTCTCCCCGCCTTTTCTCTCCTCTTCTCCCCTCATCTCTCCTCTCCTCCTCTCTCCTGTCCTCTCAGCTCCTCTCCTCTTCTCTCCCCTCCTTTCCTCTCCCCTCCCCTCTCCTCCTTTCTCGTCCTCTCTCCTCTCCTCTGCCAGGCCCGCGCTCTGCCGTTGAAACCCCTCTCTCACCAGCTCTCTCACACACAACATCTGCTCCTTCTCAATTCATCACGCCCCTGCTTCGGCAGCTTTCCCTTCCCCGCTCTCAGGCCTTCTCATTATTACTCTTCCTGTCTCTGCTAACTCTCTCTCTCTCTCTCTCTCCCCCTCTCTCTCGCTCTCTCCCTAAAACACACACAGCCATATTAAACATAAGGTCAAGCTCGGTCTGAGATGGTTTCTCCTCAGATTAAGTGCAGATTATTTGGAAGGACAGAGCAGGTCTATTGGCCCTGTTCTGTGCATTCCAAAGAGAACGCAGAGCCCTGATCCGAGGCAGCTAAGCCCCCCGCTGCCGGGGAGGAGGAACCCCACAGGAACCAGCCACCACCCCGTCCCTTTTCTGAAAACAACGAGGACACGGCTCTAGCTATATTTGCGAGATGCGCAGTCTCAAAAACAAGTCTCTTCGGTTTCCGCGCTGCCGTTTCTCAGGCAGGAAGAGGAAGCGTTTGCGGGTTAAACAAACAAGTGGAAACGACGACTATCTCGTCAAGGTGTCGGTTCAGCTGCCGTGCGCCCCACTCATTGCGAAAGTCCTCTGGAGGGCGGGACAGGAAGCGGGCCTGAGTCAGCTCAGATTTCTGAAGAGCTGAAGATGCTCACGGGCGAAGCATCGAGCCACACCGCTGCCGACTGTAATTGTTGATGTCACAGAAACGCAGATTTTTCTGCAGCTTTCCGTCTCGCCCGCTCACCCCGACCCCGCGAAGGGCAGCGTCGCTCTCGGTGCTCCTCACACTCGGGGGGTGAAAACACAGCGCACCTGAGAGCGGCTAACCGTCCCGTGGGCTCAGAGCCGCACCCACCCGCCTTCGCTACGACTGCCAGTGAGAGACACCTGAAACCTAACGGGCTAGCTGGCGCGCTTCTCCACCGCTGCCAACGAATGGGGAGACAGCAGCCCGATCACGGCCCGGCTCAGGCTCAGCGCAAGCAGAGGGAAACCAAAGCCGTGCACCCGCTGTACTGCCATGGGGCAGGAGCCGGGGCCGGGGGCGGACCCAGGGGGGCCGGCCGAAGCAAGCCCCTCCCCCCCCCGTTCCATTGGCAGGAAACCGTGCCTCCGCCCGAAGTCAGAATCCCGGCGCCGCGCAAGACGGAAGACAGCGGGCACCGCAAACGGCGGGCAATTAATCTGGGTCGACAAAGTGACTTTGCTGGCAGGGGCGCGGAGCTATTTCGGGAAGCAGCGAGCGGGATAATGAAATCAAGCAGGTGGAAATGATTTTGGGCGCCGCGCACCGAGGCGCCCCGATAACAATTAAGAGAAAGGGGGAGGGACAAAGAAAAACTAACGGCGTGGAAAAGACGACAGGTGGGACTGGGAAAGCACAGATAGCAGACACCGCCGCGGAGTCGCACTGCCAATGACACGGCGGCGCGCGCACAAGGTCCCCGATCTGCTCCTCTGTGGCAGGCTCCGCCCACACTCACCTGACAGGTAGCACCGCGCTGAGCTGAGCTGTGGCCCCTCATGGCACTTAGTCCCAGCTCATGGTGGGCTTTCGTGCTAACGCTAACAGAACCCTTCACCGTACTGAGTCCCAGCTCATGGTGGGGTTTTGTGCTAACGCTATCAGAACCCTTCACTGTACTGAGTCCCAGCTCATGGTGGGCTTTTGTGCTAACGCTAACAGAACCCTTCACTGTACTGAGTCCCAGCTCATGGTGGGCTTTTGTGCTAACGCTAACAGAACCCTTCACCGTACTGAGTCCCAGCTCATGGTGGGCTTTTGTGCTAACGCTAACAGAACCCTTCACCGTACTGAGTCCCAGCTCATGGTGGGCTTTTGTGCTAACGCTAACAGAACCCTTCACCGTACTGAGTCCCAGCTCATGGTGGGCTTTTGTGCTAACGCTATCAGAACCCTTCACCGTACTGAGTCCCAGCTCATGGTGGGCTTTTGTGCTAACGCTAACAGAACCCTTCACTGTACTGAGTCCCAGCTCATGGTGGGCTTTCGTGCTAACGCTAACAGAACCCTTCACCGTACTGAGTCCCAGCTCATGGTGGGGTTTTGTGCTAACGCTATCAGAACCCTTCACCGTACTGAGTCCCAGCTCATGGTGGGCTTTTGTGCTAACGCTATCAGAACCCTTCACTGTACTGAGTCCCAGCTCATGGTGGGCTTTTGTGCTAACGCTAACAGAACCCTTCACTGTACTGAGTCCCAGCTCATGGTGGGCTTTTGTGCTAACGCTAACAGAACCCTTCACCGTACTGAGTCCCAGCTCATGGTGGGCTTTTGTGCTAACGCTAACAGAACCCTTCACCGTACTGAGTCCCAGCTCATGGTGGGCTTTTGTGCTAACGCTATCAGAACCCTTCACCGTACTGAGTCCCAGCTCATGGTGGGCTTTTGTGCTAACGCTAACAGAACCCTTCACTGTACTGAGTCCCAGCTCATGGTGGGCTTTTGTGCTAACGCTAACAGAACCCTTCACCGTACTGAGTCCCAGCTCATGGTGGGCTTTTGTGCTAACGCTATCAGAACCCTTCACCGTACTGAGTCCCAGCTCATGGTCGAGTTTTGTGCCAAAGCCATCAGAACCTAAGCAGTGTACCCATTCCAAGTTCCCACTGCAGCTCTTTCCACTGAGACACTCCCACAACCAGGCCCAGCCAATCATAAAATGCGAGGTACCTTATATCTTGGACATGATGAACAACATTTAATTATCTACATGCATAGGCAGCAAAAACTAATAGAAATTCTTGATATCCTTTCTAGGCTGTTTACTGCATTTGAATTTCTGTTTGATCAGTCCTCATATTACCCAGATAAAATATTTCCTCATAAATAGTAGATGAAAATCTGATAAAATACTAAGATAAACATACTCAATACCAGAGTGGATCCAAACACAAATTTCACAAGACATCCATTTGCGCATCTCACTACTTAAGCTGTCACCCTCGGACAATCCTCCTGCTGGGCTCAGGCATTGGTTACCTAGCACCGGCTCAGTCTTACAGCCACAGCAGCAGCAGCGGGGTCTGCATCACGTGTGCGACAGCTCCACACGCCGACAAAAAAACGCTGAAAATGAAAATCCCACGATTCCACACGTCTCCGTTTCTGACCACAGAAAGGCCCGTTTACAGCGCCGACCGGCGGCGTTCACCGCTTTCAGGCCGTTCACGCCACGGAAAGACTCACACAGGTCCACACGGTTCTGTTTCCTCCACTGCGAAAAAAAAAAATCAAAAAACCTTACCCAACTTCCCCGGTAACCTGTGAGCAGCTGGCATTTATTCAGCACGCTGAAGCAATTATATCTGTTAGCGTGACCTTGCCATGACCAGAGGATACGGAAAACGGGGCTGAAAAGAGAGCCCACCTGGATTCGGTGCCCTGAGTGTTGTTGTCGATGGCTGAATGGGAGGGACCTTTCAGTCGGACCCCCTTTCGCCCGACGGGGTGAACAGAGAGACCTCCGGGGGGAGGGTGGAGGTCGGGCAGATGAATGGGCTTTGTGCGGCGACTGTTTTTTTTAAATCCTGCGGAGAGTCCCGCCCGTGACTGCGCGGGGCTCGTCCTCAGGAGAAGGAAGCCAGAGCGACAGCTGCAGCCGCCCGGCGACGCTCAGGCTGAGCGCTGACGCTCAGGCCAGCCAGCTTCGCCTCGGCGCGGTCTGGACCCGGCTCGGCGTCGCCGCCACGTTTCCCAGAGGCCTCGGCTGCGGCTCTGAGACGTTCGCGGGACCGAAACCAGAACACTGGTGCCCTTGTGAGGCACCCTAAGCTCGTGTGTGGCTGATGTGCTATCAATACAATAACGTCCAGGTCTAGTGTGCCTCAGCTGTGCTCAGCTACACAGTTTTGGGGGGGTGGATTGTGGTCGTGGATTGGGGGTGGGGGAAAAAAATCTTTAACCTTTCTTTAGCCTTGCTAGCTTTCAACATTACACTATAAATATTTTCCAGGGCAACTAATTGCTTTCCAGCATGGCCTTAACTATGGGGCCAGTAACACCTTGGGACACAAGGTAGTTCTCAGAAAGCTCCTAAATGAGTGAATTCCAGGCCTAGAAAGAGTAGGAAACGGTTGAGTTCCATCCGCCCAAGGACGAGTAACCCAGCGCGCTCTGTGCAACACTGTCCTTGGTAGCACAAGGCAGGGGGCAGGTCTTACTGCCCGTGCTCACACACACCGAGGGCGAGCTACTGACCTGTAGCCGTCTCCAACGGTGACAATCTCTACCTCGCTGTCGGTGGAGGTGACGTTGATCTCCTCGCTGGCTGGCACCGGGGGCGCGGGCGTGGCCTCGATCACGACCACGTCTTCGTCCAGGGCACCTGGGAACGAGAGGCGACGGCGCACGCGTTTAAATCAGGCAGGCAGCGTAAACGTCTGAGAACCACCGGGATTACACAGCGGGTTCGAGTGGCAATAGGCGTGACTGAAGAAGCTTTGGTATACGGCATCATTTTAGGAATGTACACTTTGAAATATCTGTGCCAAGGTGAAAATATCTTGCTTGCAACACGATAAAAAAATCAATTTCCTGCAAAGAGCTTACTAAAAGTGTAAAAAGTGGTGTCACGCGTAGTATAGCTTTATCATATCTTTATATTTGCCACACTGTACCACTTATAACACCCTTTGAGGCTCCTTGTGATTTGTGCTCACTGGCACTCTCTTTCTTCAAAATGTACTTCTAAATGTCAGGAGTGCATGTAATCACTACAGCATAAAGAAAAAACGATTTTTGGATTTCTTTGCGGTTTTTCAGAAAAAATATGTCCCGAATGTTTGTCACTTTGGTACAAACAAGCTCTTTATTTGAGCCATGTAGTTTTGGAGATAATGGGGTTTATTTAAAGCGAGGGGAGGATTCTTACAAAAAGGTTTTAAGTGGGTTATAAGGGGTTAATATTCTGTGAGGTTTATGTAATTGGGGAACAGTGACATACAGAATGCAGTGTAAAGGAAATGCAAGGCAGTCTTGCATACCGCTTTATTTCCCAACACTCTATCCTGTGTCGTTTCCTTCCTCTTTCTCTTTCCTCTTTCAGCCTCTCCGTTATCAGCAAGACTGTATCCTCACTGTCACCTCCGCCAAACGCAACTAGCGGACAGGGCTTGGGCTGAGTCCACCACTGAATAGTTAAGTGTTGCAGGCCTCAGATTAGAAGCAAATGTAATTCACAGTGTGTGTGTGTGTGAGCGCGTGCAGGCCCTGTGCGCTATGTAGGTCAGTCAGTGCTGCGCTGTATGGGAGTTACAAAGGGCAGGCCGAGCTCTGCCTCCTCATTGGTCCCCTGGACATCACCCGCGTCCAATAGAACACCTGCATTTGGCATTCACGACCAAGCTTACGTGCGCTGTCAGGAAAAAGCACGTCGTCAAGCAGCTAAGGCGGAAAAATCCCAAAGATCTGCGTTTTTCATGGTTATACCATGAACCAATAGAACACCAGTTTGAGGAATAATCTTGGTATAACCGTGCAAACAAATCTCAGGTCTTTCAAGCCCATCCCGTTTGAAAATACAGCGATACATTTATTAAAATGAATAACACGAATAATGAATTATACAACTTACAACGCCCCGCAGAGTTAGCGCAGTATATTAGCGCTGCTCACAAACGCTGCAATGTGCACGTGTGCATGTGTGTGAGCGAGTGAGTAGGTGCCAGTGCCCCTGGAGAACACCGCTCCCCTGGGTGAGTTCTATTCAGGTGATCCATTGGGTGCTGCTGCCTAGCACCAAGAAGCAACCGGTAAATAAGACTCCGGGTGAGCGAGCGCGTGCGGGCGCACCCTTTCATGCAGCAAACGCAGGGACCGCACTCCTCTGCAGCAGAATCCGTCCACAACACTCCGTGAACTGCTTTTCCACCTGGCAGATGAAGCTGAGCTACGGTGAGCGGGAGACAAAGCAAGGCTGACCTGGTACAGCAGGTAGGACCGCCCGACGAATTACTCGCAAACTAGCCGTAGCTAAACCACGAAACCCACAGTCGGGGCGGTTTGAATACGCGACTGACTGTGGCGGCCTGGGGGGGGTCGCCGCGGTTCAGCGCCGAGTTTTACCTGCAAAACCGAGTTTTACCTGCAAAACCGAATTTTACCTGCAAAACCGAGTTTTACCTGCAAAACCGAGTTTTACCTGCAAAACCGAGTTTTACCTGCAAAACCGAGTTTTACCTGCAAAACCGAGACTCCATGTTATAATTCTGTCAACCTCTGGCTGTGCACTGTGACCTGCAGTGGCAGCATGCATTCTCCATTTCGCCACTCTCTGCTCATCCGCTCCATTTTACACACAAACATGCGCCGGAGGAATGTACCAGCGCAGCGTGCCGACTCCGCCCACAGCTTTGCTGTAAGCGGGCCAAAACCTGCAGAGCCAGTGGCCAGAGCAGATAAGGCCGCAACCTGAACTCAGCAAGCCAGCACAGCCCAGCCCAGCCCCGGCTCCGGCTCCAAAGTACAAAATAATTACTCTGTGAGATAAAGGCACTGAGCAGCTGCGCTACTCATGCAAAACACAGCACAGGAACGAAGACGCTCGAACCGTGTGCAATCCGCCGTCCCTCAACGGACGCCCTTCCCTTGATAAACACTGTCCCGTCGGCCTAACCTGCAGGGCTAAGCGCTGAACTCCTTGCTCTTCTAACAGCAGCGACCGAGCCAAAACATTCTGCGTCACTGAGAACTAACTCTTCTGAGCCTACTTTTGGGGAAAGAACACTGAGTGTGAGGATGGCTAGGAGAAATAAACAAAAACGAAATGAATTAACAGACATACCCTTTTTCCCTTCGACATGTTTAATCTTATGAAAAAGCACAGTTAGGCAAGGCAGACGAATCCGTCTTGTGCAGATTTTGGCACAGGCCTCTTGCAGACCCTCCTGACAGCTTCCTCTTCTCCAAACAAACGTGGGCACAGCTTTGGCCCCAGTGCTGCATTCCACAGGGGACTAAAGCAGAGCTCTGAGGGGGCTCATTCTCATCCACCTACCCACTTCCCAGGGCAGGCTTCTCTCTCTCTCTCACTCACTCTCTCTCTCTCTCTCTGTTTGTGTGTCTCTCTCTCTCTCTCACTCACTCTCTCTCTCTCTCTCTCTCATTCTCTCTCTCTCTCTCATTCTCTCTCTCTCTCTCTCTCTGTGTTTGTGTGTCTCTCTCTAGCTCTTTCTCTCACTCACTCTCTCTCTCTGTCTCTCATTCTCTCAGTCTCTCACTCTCTCTCACACCCATTCCACTCCTCCCAAGGCCACAGGAGCAGAGCGGCCTCCACGCAGCCAATGAACACAAAGAGCATGTTGTCTATTGTGAAGGAGAGACTGGAAAAAAAAAAGGAAGCATGTACGCCATTCCTATTCTCCCTCGCTGGCCTCGGCGCGAGCGGCAGGTGCTGGGGTTGCCGCGGTTACCGCTCAGCCAGCACAGAGCTCCACCTCGGGGGTCACGGCTGGAGCCGGAGCCAGAGCTGGAGCTCGCCCATCCGTTGTGTGAAGCGGTCCGTCCTAACCCCCCATCCCTCAGCACATCTGCTGTGCTGCTCCAGAGCGGTCTCCTCTGGCGTGAGGAGCAGTCGCCTCCGAGCCTCCGGATGGGAGGAGAAGGGGAAGGGCGCAGCCACAGGCCGGAGGGAGGCAGGGAGGCTCAGGTAACGCGCAGCAGCGCTTGCAGCCGTTTGGCGAGCGCGGTGAGGATGTGGTGTGGTGGTTCGGCCCCGCCCTTCCCACTAGCACACGCCCTCTCTCAACCGACCCCATCAGCACTATCTGCTCAGCAGGCTTGTGTAGCCTGAAGCTAGCCTTTCAGGAGGACTGGACAGCAGGTTACCGGCTAGGTTGGCAAATCAACTGCAGGTTACCCGATGTGCAATAACACTTGCCCAACGGACTGCATCAAGTGAGCTTGGGTAAAAGTAGCACTGCTGAAGAGGCCCTTGCACAAAGCCTTGCTGCATCTGTATCCCAAAAAAAGTCCTGAAGTTCTCAGTCTGGCTGCAATCCCTGTACATCAGCCACAGATTACAATTCTTTTTAAATTCATTTCCTCGACTGAGAATTCAAAGCAACAGATGACAGTTTTAAGAAACACAAATTTTTTAAATGAATTTTAAAATATTAACTCAACCAGCCCTCTGTGTAATGTTGTATCCAAGCAACGGGGTATAAACAGTATGCTAACAGAAATGCTAGCAGGCTTAACCCTGACTCTGCGGGTAAGCAGATGCGTGCTGGACTTTGGCTCAGGCCCTTTGAATGTATTCCATTGCGCTTCAGTGATGGTCAGACAATCCAAACCCCAGCAGCAACCCCCGATGCCACGGGCACCCTGAAACGGCACAGCTCCACAGGCCGCTGAACAGAGCCAGTCTCAACAAAACACTGCAGGCCCAGACTAATGTGGTTAGACATGGCTCCCACAAGTGCGTGCACACACACACACACACACACACAAATACATAGACATACATGTACACACACACACACACACACAGACACACATACATACATACACATACATACATGCACGCACACACACACACACACACACACGCACACACACACACACAGACACACATGCGCGCGCACACACACGCGCACACAGAGTCACAAGTATCCTCACTGTATAAACTCCTATTCGTCACGAGTGATTAATTGAGCTTCCGTAGAGCTGCAGTGCACCATACAATGGACCAACTGTCTGCTTCCTCAAACCACCACCAAAGAGTGAGAGTTTAAATTACTCCACGCTACTCTCTCTCTACACAAGTGGTGAACAGGGCCACCCACTACAAAAAATACAACTGTCCTTCCACAGGGCCACCAAACAGAACCACCCTCTACAGAAAATACAACTGTCCTTCCACAGGGCCACCCACTACAGAACGTATAACTGTCCACCCACAGGGCCACCAAACAGGGTAGATCGCTACAAAAAATACCACTGTCCTTCCACAGGAGGGGGGAGCAGAACTGAATGAAAAACCAAGTAAGACAGACAGACAGACTCCTTCCCCCCCTCTTCCTCATTAAGCCTGCGAGCTGCTCGCTGGAATGACCTCACACTCGCGCGTAGCACTGATGAATGTGAAGGATAACATTCGGTCCCAGACCGAGCGCCTTTCCCAGCCGCAGAGAGGCGCCCGGTGAACTATCGCTCAGGACGGCGACGCCGCCGCGATGCGCGGGGAGGACCGCGGCCGAAGGGAGCGACGGCGAAGCACAACAGCTGTCCCCGCCTGCGTCTGAAAACCCCGCCCTCGTCTCCTCTCCCTCCAGGTCCGCTACGGAGGAACAGCCGGCGAGCTCAAACGGACCCAGCAGCTACCTCGACCGGGCCCCCGAGCGGCCCAGGCCTGTCACCCGCCAACGTTTCAGAACAACCAGAGCGGCCCGACGGGGGCGAGAACCCCCCGGAGCAGCCGGGACGCGCGAGCGTGGGGGGCGGAGCATGGGACCGAGACCTCCCGGTGGCTTCTGGGAGTTTAGTCACTCGCTCCCCCTCGCTTTAAGAGTAGGACCCAGTTTGTTCACAGCGCTGTGTGTCGGTCAAACACGCACGTCAAAACCAGACGGATGCAGAAGTGTTACGCAGTCTTGCGTTGTGTTTTCTAAATATTTTATGCACGCAAATCTTATTGCGATGTCCTTCCTGTCCTTGAGGAAAAGTTTTGGCCTTCAGAAAATCCTTGCTGAAATACCCCTCGCAATTTGGGTGTGGAAACTGCCGCTCGACTTGTAAGCAAACGCTTGATTTCCACAGCGAGGACTAGTGTTAAATCCATGGGGCTGTGCTGTACGCTAGTGCACGCTGCTGTGCTACGTGCTCCTGCACATTGCAGTGCTGTACGCTAGTGCACGTTGCTGTGCTACATGCTCCTACACATTGCAGTGCTGTACGCTAGTGCACGCTGCTGTGCTACGTGCTCCTACACATTGCAGTGCTGTGCGCTAGTGCACGCTGCTGTGCTACGTGCTCCTGCACATTGCAGTGCTGTGCGCTAGTGCACGTTGCTGTGCTACGTGCTCCTACACATTGCAGTGCTGTACGCTAGTGCACGTTGCTGTGCTACGTGCTCCTACACATTGCAGTGCTGTGCGCTAGTGCACGCTGCTGTGCTACGTGCTCCTACACATTGCAGTGCTGTACGCTAGTGCACGTTGCTGTGCTACGTGCTCCTACACATTGCAGTGCTGTACGCTAGTGCACGCTGCTGTGCTACGTGCTCCTGCACATTGCAGTGCTGTACGCTAGTGCACGTTGCTGTGCTACGTGCTCCTACACATTGCAGTGCTGTACGCTAGTGCACGCTGCTGTGCTACGTGCTCCTACACATTGCAGTGCTGTGCGCTAGTGCACGCTGCTGTGCTACGTGCTCCTACACATTGCAGTGCTGTGCGCTAGTGCACGCTGCTGTGCTACGTGCTCCTACACATTGCAGTGCTGTACGCTAGTGCACGCTGCTGTGCTACGTGCTCCCACACATTGCAGTGCTGTACGCTAGTGCACGTTGCTGTGCTACGTGCTCCAACACATTGCAGTGCTGTACGCTAGTGCACGCTGCTGTGCTACGTGCTCCTGCACATTGCAGTGCTGTACGCTAGTGCACGTTGCTGTGCTACGTGCTCCTACACATTGCAGTGCTGTACGCTAGTGCACGCTCGTGTGCTACGTGCTCCAACACATTGCAGTGCTGTACGCTAGTGCACGCTGCTGTGCTACGTGCTCCTGCACATTGCAGTGCTGTACGCTAGTGCACGCTGCTGTGCTACGTGCTCCTACACATTGCAGTGCTGTGCGCTAGTGCACGTTGCTGTGCTACGTGCTCCTACACATTGCAGTGCTGTACGCTAGTGCACGTTGCTGTGCTACGTGCTCCTACACATTGCAGTGCTGTGCGCTAGTGCACGCTGCTGTGCTACGTGCTCCTACACATTGCAGTGCTGTACGCTAGTGCACGTTGCTGTGCTACGTGCTCCTACACATTGCAGTGCTGTACGCTAGTGCACGCTGCTGTGCTACGTGCTCCTGCACATTGCAGTGCTGTACGCTAGTGCACGTTGCTGTGCTACGTGCTCCTACACATTGCAGTGCTGTACGCTAGTGCACGCTGCTGTGCTACGTGCTCCTACACATTGCAGTGCTGTGCGCTAGTGCACGCTGCTGTGCTACGTGCTCCTACACATTGCAGTGCTGTGCGCTAGTGCACGCTGCTGTGCTACGTGCTCCTACACATTGCAGTGCTGTACGCTAGTGCACGCTGCTGTGCTACGTGCTCCCACACATTGCAGTGCTGTACGCTAGTGCACGTTGCTGTGCTACGTGCTCCAACACATTGCAGTGCTGTACGCTAGTGCACGCTGCTGTGCTACGTGCTCCTGCACATTGCAGTGCTGTACGCTAGTGCACGTTGCTGTGCTACGTGCTCCTACACATTGCAGTGCTGTACGCTAGTGCACGCTCGTGTGCTACGTGCTCCAACACATTGCAGTGCTGTACGCTAGTGCACGCTGCTGTGCTACGTGCTCCTGCACATTGCAGTGCTGTACGCTAGTGCACGTTGCTGTGCTACGTGCTCCTACACATTGCAGTGCTGTACACTAGTGCACGCTGCTGTGCTACGTGCTCCAACACATTGCAGTGCTGTACGCTAGCGCACGTTGCTGTGCTACGTGCTCCTACACATTGCAGTGCTGTACGCTAGTGCACGTTGCTGTGCTACGTGCTCCTACACATTGCAGTGCTGTGCGCTAGTGCACGCTGCTGTGCTACGTGCTCCTACACATTGCAGTGCTGTACGCTAGTGCACGTTGCTGTGCTACGTGCTCCTACACATTGCAGTGCTGTACGCTAGTGCACGCTGCTGTGCTACGTGCTCCTACACATTGCAGTGCTGTATGCTAGTGCACGCTGCTGTGCTACGTGCTCCTACACATTGCAGTGCTGTACGCTAGTGCACGCTGCTGTGCTACATGCTCCTACACATTGCAGTGCTGTACGCTAGTGCACGCTGCTGTGCTACGTGCTCCTACACATTGCAGTGCTGTACGCTAGTGCACGCTGCTGTGCTACGTGCTCCTGCACATTGCAGTGCTGTACGCTAGTGCACGCTGCTGTGCTACGTGCTCCTGCACATTGCAGTGCTGTACGCTAGTGCACGCTGCTGTGCTACGTGCTCCTACACATTGCAGTGCTGTACGCTAGTGCACGTTGCTGTGCTACGTGCTCCTACACATTGCAGTGCTGTACGCTAGTGCACGTTGCTGTGCTACGTGCTCCTACACATTGCAGTGCTGTACGCTAGTGCACGTTGCTGTGCTACGTGCTCCTACACATTGCAGTGCTGTACGCTAGTGCACGTTGCTGTGCTACGTGCTCCTACACATTGCAGTGCTGTGCGCTAGTGCACGCTGCTGTGCTACGTGCTCCTACACATTGCAGTGCTGTACGCTAGTGCACGCTGCTCTGCTACGTGCTCCTACACATTGCAGTGCTGTGCGCTGGCGCACGCTGCTGTGCTACGTGCTCCTACACATTGCAGTGCTGTACGCTAGTGCACGCTGCTGTGCTACGTGCTCCTGCACATTGCAGTGCTGTACGCTAGTGCACGCTGCTGTGCTACGTGCTCCTACACATTGCAGTGCTGTACGCTAGTGCACGTTGCTGTGCTATGTGCTCCCACACATTGCTGTGCGCTGGTGCACGTCGTTGTGCCGTGTGCTGGCGCATGTCGATGTGCTGCGTGCTAGCGCGCGGTGCAGCTATGTGAGGAGGTTGCTGGCCTTTCCGCCCTCGCTCCTCCTCCATAGTAACAGGGGCTGAGTGTAAACAGCTGGGAAACAGAGCGGCAGCCCTCAGCGAGGGCGCTATCTGAACCATTTCACTCCACCCTGCCAGAATGCCAAAGGGTTCCGTGCCCTCTGAAACACATCAGAGTCAAGGTGTTTTGTAATGGTAAATGGTAAATGGTAAATGGACTGCATTTATATAGCGCTTTTATCCAAAGCGCTTTACAATTGATGCCTCTCATTCGCCAGAGCAGTTAGGAGTTAGGGGTTAGGTGTCTTGCTCAAGGACACTTCGACATGCCCAGGGCGGGGTTTGAACCGGCAACCCTCCGACTGCCAGACAATCGGTCTTACCTCCTGAGCTATGTCGCCCCTTTTGCAGTTTTGTGCTGCAGTTCAGCTACTCTTGACCATTTCCCAGTACAGTGGCTAAACGATTAGCGTCCTTCCCCCAGGACTAGAGGAATGGGGTGCAGTAAATCCATCATACAGTGTATAAGTGCGTAATGATGGGCGCCATATATGACTGCGGCTCAGAGATTTGTATTCCTCTGACAGCACCCAGCAGTTTGAGCCAGATCTTTCTAGAATTAAAGCGAATGGGGCCTGCCTGATGTTGCTATGCTAACAGGCTCGTGGTAAGACCTGGAGCGGCTCCAAATGCAAAAACATCAGGGGGGTAATTTTCATCCCTGCTTATCAGAAGGCCCGGTTCGGGTTTGGGCGTTTACCTGCGGCCATGGAGGCGCTGCCGGGCTGGCTGCTGGCGCTGCTGACGTCCACGTACAGCTCGTCCTCGCCCTCCGTGGAGGAGGCGGAGGAGGACTCGCTGCTCAGCTCCTCGCTGGAGCTGCTGGTGCTGTGGAGGAGGGCGTACTTCCTGCGGGCGATCACCTCCCGCTTCCTGCGCTGGAGCTGCAGGCGCTCCTTCTGCTTCTGAGTCCGCTGGGCGCCGGCCCCGGCCCCACCCGCCCCGGGCCCCGCCTTCACGAAGCGCTTCCTGTGCGGCGGCCGCCGGGCGCTCAGGCACGGCCGCTTCAGCAGCACGGGCTCCGCCTCCGGCCGCGCCCACCTCGCCGGCCTGCCGCTCCCCCGAGTCCGGCCCGCCGCCGGGCGCAGCCCCACCCCCACCCCGCCCCCTCCCGGCACGGCCTTCCGCCGCCGCAGCGGCTCCGCCCCCTCCCCCACCACCGCCCCGCCCCCGGCCCCCGCCTCCTCCTCCTCCTCCGAGCTGAGCGTGTCCGAGTCCCCGAAGCGCAGGCTGGAGGAGGGCGAGGAGGCGCAGTCGCTGAAGGACGACTCCAGGTGGCGCTCGTCCTCGCTCCGGCCCTCCAGGGCGCCGGCCCCGCGGTGCGAGGGCGCCAGGGGCCCCCCGGCCAGCCGGGCCTCCTTCAGCGCGCAGTCCGAGGGCCCCGCCTGCTGGCTCTTGCGCTTCTTGCGGGCGGGGAGGCCCCTGTCGGGGTCCCTGCGGGCCCCGGGGCCCACCTCCCGCAGGGGCCGGTGCCGGGCCTCGCCGCAGATGGCTGCGAACTCGCTGCCCACCTTGCCGATCACGTCCATGTCGGCGGGGAAGCTCTTGGCGGCCTCCATCGGCTCGGGGTTGGCCAGCGCCCCCTTCAGGTGCTCGTGTCTGCCTGGCGAGTCAGACGGGACCTCGCTCTTCATCGTGGCCGTCCCCCGCGGAAGCAACACTCAGGACAGCAACGCCGGCTCTTAGGGGTCCATCCAGTGCTCCGAACTCCACCCCAGCTATGGGAGAACAAGAACAAAAACCAGACATCAGACAGATCACTGCAGGGTGCCTGAATTCACCTATCAGAAAAAGAGTGCAGAATGAGGAATTAACATGTCAACCAGGCCCCTGGTTATTATTAACATGAGCAGACAATGCCACAGCACCCCATACATGGATAATGCGAGCACAGGCCCCTCCCACCATTCCGGCTCTCTGCTGCCCTGTCTCGTACGGTGTGAACTGTGCTCTGGGCTTCAGCATGACTCCATGTGCAGAAACGAAACAGGAAACTCAATTTCCAAACCAGAAACAACAGCCTAAGAAGCGGCCTGAAGCTGACAGGGCATGACTCATTACAGCAGTACACTAGTAGGTCCACAAAACTCAAGAGTTGGTAGCGTGGGTGATGTGCAATGTTATTTTTAATTATGGGCCAAATATTCCACAGTACGTACTTTTTTTCTTTTTTTGTATTGTTGCTGTGTTAATATAGCACCCTTTATTGCGCTGCCACAAATAAAAATATTTCCTTCAGTCGGTACCAACTACAGCACTGTGTCATACAGCAACAGCCAATAGGAAGGGTCTGGTCTGTAGGTGATCACAGCCCTATGCAGTTGTCACACTAGCCCACAGAATGCTGCAACTTGCATTCATTACTGTATTTTTGCCATAATAACAACACAATAAAAGTATGTCAGTCATAATTTTCTTATTACACGTGCAACAGAAGTGAGATGAAATGGCGGGATTAGCTGGAAGAATTAAGATCAAATAAAGTTTTGGCGTTCTGATCAAAATAAATTTGTCAGAGGCTAATAATATATTTTCAAAAAACCGTAGGAATGATTTCTGTTCAGTTACTCATGTTGAGCAAGACAGCTAGAGAGAGACATCTCGTTTTCCACTTTCAATTCAAATTAGGCTAAGCGCTTTCTCTTTGAATCTCACAATGCTACCAACAACTGTGTAAATACTATGATCAACAAACAACATAGCCTAAATGTCAGACAGCGAAAGACAATTGGCTCAAATAAACAGGAGCAATTATTTTGTCGTGGTTCAAGTCTGGGTCATCAGTCAGACGTAATCTTTAAAACAGACCTCAGAATATCTGCGTTTGTAGTAAAAAGCAAAGAATCCAGCGTGCACGTGAACACTGCCCATGGCCAATGACTGGGGAGAAACAGAGGACAGGAAGGTTCCTGGCTCCCACCCTCCGGAGCCAAACACGCATGTGCACTTCCACAGGAGCGCGAGTCGCCTACTACTAAAACAGGTAAAACAGTAGTGGAAACATTGGGAACGTCAGCTAAAGTCTGCTGGCCTGACGTGCTAATGGTTTCTTAATTAGCTACATCGATACAAAGCCGGAACGATGAAGGCCAGCACTGAAAGCTTTTTCCATACATGCGAAATGGCCGTGTCAGTTTTTCCACACAACACACAGAACGCACCCGCATTACTTTTCCGGACTGTTTACGCACAGGAGGACTGAGGAAATGGAAACACGGGGATTTGTTATTCCATGTTGTAATGTTAAACACGGCAGACTGCCCCCTGGCCTGCACCATATCAGACAGGGAAAGCAATGTGGAGGGCAACGCCCCTGCTTCGGCACAGGTGACGACTTCACTCCACTCCAGTCCTTCCGGACTTTTCTGACATCGCCAGCACTCCCACCTCGCTGGGTTATCATCGCAAGTGAGTTTAACTGAGAAAGTATTCAAACAGGGCTTCTTCACAAACAAATGAACCACTCATACTCTCTTTTCCAAAAACTTTTTAAAACCCCAAAGACCGAATTACGGTATACTCCAAAGACACTGAAAGGTCTCAACAGAAACTACAGATGCATTAAAAAGGCAGCTTTGCAGACCTTAATACACTAAACTTTGTGCACACAGAATTACACTCTCTTGCTTATGTGCACAAGCAGGCACACAAACACTACCTGCATTGTTAAAAAAAAAAAAAAAAAAAACATCAATTTTTTTTTTTTTTTTTTTCTAAAGCCACACACTTCACTTTACTGTGTAATTCCCAGAATGGTACAAAGGAGATAAGGGTGCAGCGGCTCCATCCTCTTACCTGCCCTGTGGGTATTCCGATAGTAAAAGCACAACAGAGAGAGTAGTGAATAAAGGTCAGAGATGGTCCAAGTCGAAGGTCACTTAACCACAATTTCCTTTGCGGACTCTCTGTCAAACACTACAACTACTGTCCCTACAGAAATGATTCTCACCGTGCACCCTGTTACAAAGGTATTGCCTCAGTGAAGCCATGGTGGAGAGGCAGGGGGGTGGGGGAAAGGCAGGGGGGTGGCGGAAGGAGTTGCGTTACACAACAGCAGGTGTGTTTCTTTATGCCGGGAGACTTTGTGTTAGCAGCTGCGTCGGGGTAGGCAGCTCTGGCAGCACTAACAGACTAACAGCGCGCGCTTAGCCTCCACACCTTCGTTAGCCTTGCTAATGCACGCAGCCCATCTACGGCAAGCAGGGAGGGACATTCTGCGCGGCGGCAAGCCTGAGCTGGAGTCCCACAGACCGCAGACAGGGGCCCCCCGGGGCTGACACAAGCACGGGCCCGGCGTGCCTGTCCCCCCCCCCTGCCCCCGCCCCCGCCCCCCTCCCATCCCCCCCCCTCGCGGTGAATGTCATACCCGGGTGACCCACATACTGGCTGAGGATGGCTGAAAACGGACAGGAACAGGAGATACCTGCTTTCTGCAGGCGGCCCGTCTCTGCGAGAGTCACACAGTGAGGATTACCGACGGCTCCCTGCTCTCAGGGGGCCATTCGTCACAGCGAAATGACCAAAAAGCGCAATCCTGTTTACCCCTTTTCTGCTGATGGGACTGGGCGGTTGACGTTTTCCCTTCTTAGACCTTTTTGGCCAGACTCGCTTTAATGTAAATTTCAACAGCAAGGCTGTAACATACGACACCACATCAATTTTAATTTGAATGAGAAATATGCACCGTCTAGCCTAGCTAGTTTTTTTAAAAATGTTCGAGCCAACAGCTCAAAAATGTTCGAGCTATTGCTTGGGAGAAAGCAAAACCTGTTAGCAGTAGATTTACCACACAAATATACTCAAGCTGAGCTACATTTTATACAGACATCATCCTGCATGTGTAGTGATGGTTATCAGAATCTATTAGACATGTAGCCCGCATCCCATAACGCACAACCGTCACACTGTGCACCTGCAAATTTGTGCAATATGTTCAGGGGTGAATAAACAGTAGACCAGACCTCCGGGGCCACCACTTCCCAGACTGCTGAACAAGGACTCTCCAAAGCCAGGGGGGGCTATCAATACATTCCCTTGGTTTTAAGTTTCTTTTTTTTTGGTTTTACTTTTTTGGCCATGGATGAATAAAAACATACCTGCGGTTTAAATATCTGGGGGTTTACCTCATTTGACATACAAAAAAAAAAAAAAAAACATTACTAAGCTGAAAAAAAATAAACTTCAAGCGTATTACAAGACCCTCTCCATCAGCCCAAACATTTCAGAGCTCCATGTGCGGTGAGTGTGACAATCTACTGCCTTGCTATAAGTAGCCAACAAAACATTTAAGAAACAGCTAGCCTAATCATATGCGATGAATAAGTTGTTGCAGGTTAACGTCTGGCTAATTTGACAATGTACCGAGCGAGAGACTTTTAAAAATTCTAGCAGACAAAACAATTCCTTTTTTTTTTTTTTTTTAACATGAAGTTATTACTACAGTACCTACACATTGTTCCAGGGCTAACATTGCTGGTGGAAAAGCCATTGTGATGGCTCACTGCTCATAACGCTGCCATTAGCATATATTACGTTAATGGGCATGCATCCCAAGAGTCCATCCATATTTCTAGTAATGCTTCTATACTTTTAATTATATGTTGAAAACAAAACAGTACTTTGTGACCACCGACAACTGTATAAAGATTGAAATACAGTGCCGTGAAAAAGTATCTCCCCCCTTCCTGATTTCCTCTGTTATTGTATATTTGTCACACTGAATGGTTTCAGATCTTCAGGCAAAATGTAATATTTTTGGGTAAATGAGTAAACACAAAACCCTTTTTTTTAATCATTTTATTTAATGAAAAAAGTTATCAAACACCCATAACTGCCCCCTTAGTTACTCAATCAACCAATTAACCAAATTTAATTTGGAATAACACCCAGCTAATTGAACACAGCCAGGCTTGACTGCAGCCAGCCCTGCGGAACCTAATTTTTAAAAGATTACTGTCTGCTTTGCAGTCTTATGAAATCTTGTTTTTAAATTGTCAACTAAATTAATTCATTCATTCAACTTCACTCATACTGAACCTTATCATCAGAGTGAAGTAGTCATCACAAAGTTTCTACAAGCACACTATGCCATGATCAAAGAAAATTCCAGAAGAGATGAGGAAAAACACTGTTGAAATATATCAGCCTGGAAAGGGTTACAAAGCCATTTCTAAGGCTCTGGGCCTCTACTGAACCATAGTGACCACCATTATCTCCAAATGGAGAACACTTGGAACAGTGGCTGGCAGCCATACCACCATGCACCCTGTCCCTGCTGAAAGGCTGAAGCCAAGCAAGTGTGGGCTTGGTTAGTACTTGGACAGGAGACCTCCTGGCAAAAGCCAAGTTGGTGCTGGAAATGGTGCTGGTGGGCCAGCAGGGGGCAATCTTACCTCTGGTCGAATAAACCACAATGCCCCAGTGCAGCAATGGGGACACTGTGCTGTAGGAGATGCCATCCTTCAGATGACACGTTAAACTGAGGTCATGACTCACTGTGGTCATTAAAGGTTGCATGACACTCGTTGCAAAGAGTAGGGGGTTCCCCAGCGTCCTGGCTAAATTCCCAACCTGGCACTCTCGACCTGCCACCTAATCATCCCCTGATATATTAGGATAAAAATAGTTCCCCCCCCACATTAGCTAATGTGTGGTAAGCATTCAGGTGGGTGCTACACATTGGTGGTTGGTGAGGGGAGTTCCCCCATATCACTGTAAAGCACTTTGAGCTTCCGGAAAAGTGCTAAATAAATGCAATGATTCATTCATTCATTCATTCATTCAGTGATGAATCAACCCAGGAGTGGCTGGCTTGCAAAATCTCTCCAAGGGGGGACGACAACGCCAGGAATGTCACAGAAGATCTCAGAAGAACACCCAAAGAACTGCAGACCTCTCTAGCCTCAGCTAAGGTTAGTGTCCATAACTCCACAATAAAAAAAGAGACTGGGCAAAAAGGAGATTCATGGGAAAGTAGCAAGGCGGAAACCACTGCTCACCAAGAGAAACATCAATGCTAGTTTCACATTTGCAAAAAATCACTTTGATGATCCCCAAGCCTTTTGGGATAATGGGCCATGGACAGAAGGGGAACTTTTTGGATGACACGGCTATGATATTGTCTGGCATAAAGCAAATACTGGATTTCACAGTAAGAAACAGACAAACATGGTAATGCTATTGTGATGGTGTGGGGATGCTTTGCTGCCTTGGGACCTGGACGACATGCCATTATTGAAGGCACCATAAGTTCTACTCTGTATCAGAACATTGTTAAGGAGAATGTCCAGCCATCTGTCTCTGAGCTGTAGCTGAAGCATAACTGGGTTATGCAGCAAGACAATGATCCAAATCACAAAAGCAAATTCACATCTGAATGGTTGAAAAGAAAAACAATATAAGTTTTGGAGTCAGCCAGTGAAAGTCCAGACTTGAATCCAATAGAAATGCCGTGGCAGGGCTTGAAATGAGCAGTTGGTGCTCAAAACATTGCCTTTTGTGTTTCCTTGGGTTTCATTCTAATTAATATTACATTATGTCTAAAGATCTGAAACCATTCGGTGTGACACATATGCAATAATAGAGGAAATCAGGAAGTGGGCAAATACTTTTTCACAGCACACTAGATGGAGTTAACTAGATTAACTAGAACTCTGAGAAGAACTAATTAGATCCATGCTTCAAAGCATGCTCCGTAGAACACAAGAGCAGCCAGTAAATTTTGATGCATAGTTCATTTCATGCGCTTTGAATCTCTAACAGTAATACAATACGGCAGGCACAAACCTCTTCAATGGGTGAAAACCACTAATTTAATGCACAAAACTGTGGCATTAAATAATTAATATAAGACTTGGCAATCAAGCCAGGCAGTTGACGATCATGCCAACTAGCTAAACGTTTATTAATCTACCTTTGCTTGGTCTGTAATATTCTCCTGTATTAAAAAGCTTCATCCTCATCTGTCGCTATCATTGTGTTCCTATGATACAAAATCACATATGAAAAAAATCAACGAGTAGCGGAAATTCTGCTAGGGTAATGCTCTTTTACCTTGGCTAATTCGATCACTCATTGTGACCCATTAACAACACAGCAGTAGCAACTATTCAGTCTTCATCTGAAGAGTCCTAGATTGACTAATGTCACAGTCACATGACTTATCCTGCATGCTTACTGAAAGTGAAATTGGACTCTGGTTCACCTACTAAATTCACTCCCACAAAAACAGCATGTTCACCATTAAAAGAAAAGGTAACCAGGCAGACACAGAGGGACTCGAATGCCCACAAACTGGACGGTCTGGATTTTCAACAGCCAGCACCATACATGAGAGCCAGGAGTCAGGCTGGACCAGGAACCTAAACGGACGTGGTGCCACCGTATCCAAACCCGACAGCAGGGCGAAACGGGAACCTTCAGATCAGAAGGAGAGGAATCTAGATGCACAGAGGAGAGGGCACTGGAAAGGAGGTGTGCTGCCGAGAGCAGGCTCCGGGGAACAGGGGGGTGGGGGTGGGGGGGTGTAACTCTGCAACCGGCTGCCCGCCGGGACACTGTCAAGCAGGAGCCGCGGGCGAAGCAGAGCCCCAGCCCGGGCTACTCTGGGACCGCTCCCGTGGAGCTCCGACGAGCCGCTGCGCGGCGGCGCGAGCAGCCCAGGCAGCTTCTATGGGAAAATGTGAGCGCTAGCCTAGCGTTACAGTATCCCCCGGCATCCACGAAACGGATACAGATACGGGGAGAGAGGGGGGCGGGGTGGTTTTAATTCTGTCCCTGAGCACGATAGCCCCGCGGTGCGGGCGAACCGCTCGGCGAAGCCGGTCTGCTCTCTTCCCGCCTTGTTTGCTGGCAGCGGCGGAGCGAGGCCGGGAAGGGGCTGCGGATTCCTGACGGCTCTTCTCCTTCGCTCTGCCTGGCGGCCTCACTCGCTCTTGGCACTCCCTGGCATACATCTCATCTCGCTCCTCGGCCAAACGCACGATATGTATGTTCCTGCGTGACCTCGCGCGAGCATTGATAAAATGTCCTTCTTTAAAGGTTAAATCATATTTAAGACTGCTGGACAAAAACACACAGACACAGATTCAGACAGACACACAAACGCACACACACACACACGTTATCTTACCCAAATAATATCAACAGACTCAGCTACTCTGAAGCTTGCAGGTCATCCATATTCACACACTTTATATTGAAGGCTCGGTATCTGAACACATGGTAAATATTACAGCAAAGAAACACTTAAATAAAACTTACATTTTGGCAATATTTGATCTGATTGCCAAAAGAGCACAAAAATTCATGGACTATAGTATAATTGCTCAATGTAATAATCTTAACACAGCTTTTTGTTGAAATGGTCCATGACAGGAAGCCTGAAGCTTACAGAATCAATCAATCCTCATTATGGACAGTGACTTGTATTAAGGCAAAATTAACAGGAAAAATATGGTAAAAGGTTAATAATCTGATTGAACACCAGACTAGGTACTGCCAGTAACTACAATACAGTGTTTGCCCCTCACTGGTTCTACCCACCCACCCACAATAAGAAACTGTATTTAGTTGAATAACATCAGCCAATTTTTGTCAAATCTGATTTTTGAGATGGGTCACGCCAAATGTTATTTGAGGCAATCACTTTTGGGGGAGCATTAATTGCATGAGTAACATGCTCTTGGAAGACAGTGAAGAGTACATCCAAGGTAAAAAAAAAACAGACATGTGCAAGGAAAATACCTTCTGGGTTACAGTGATAAAGCTATTTTCGTTTTGTTTTTGTAGTGCATTTCAGGTCAGCGGGGACCTATGAGAATGAAATAAAAAACTTTTCGACTGAAAAGGTTCAATATGTGTTCTGTCCTTTGCCTCCCTTATTCTGGCGTGTACGTAATTAAAAAAATATTTTACAATGCTATGCTGTCGACATACTATCACTATCTTTGCAAAGACAGCAATCCTGACCTTGCCAGTGCACTGTGGTTGTGAATCCTCTGGGTTACACAGCAATAGCCATGGCGTGGCTGGGTTGGGAGGGTTCTGGTCCACAACCTTCCCCCCTGCTTCAAAGAGCAAAAGTATAAATGCTCAGGAAGAGCATTCAGTCTTAAAACTATATAAGATGTTGTACCATTGGGATTGGCCTTGAAAAAAACAAATGGGCATTAAAAACTGGGAAAAGGTAAGAAATAGGGGGCCTAAAATTGGTTTGCAAAACAAGACATGCCCTACTATTACAAAATGAGCTAACCAAATTTATGTCTTACTGTAACTTGAATCCCAAGTTAAACTAAATCACTCCCATTTAGAATAAAGTGGTGCTGTGAAGCCATTTTCACAGAAGTGATTGTATACATACATGTGGTCACACATTCTTGTAATGAAGAAAGCTGTCAAACGGATTCAAGATGCTCTAGTCTAGAAAGTATTGGCAAGTATATCTGCTCTTGACTGCATTATAAACATATTCAAAATGGAAATGACTGAGAATAAAAATACTGAAACATGCGCATTAACCCCTTAAGATGTAAGATCAAATATGTGATTAGAATGTTCTTAACTGAACATTCTAATGCTGATGAAACAATCACTGCTGGTAATGGAAAGCAGTTGAGTTCTAGAACACGAACTTATAAATTTGAAAAAAAAAACATTCGAAAAAAACCCTGCTCTTCAAAGGGTTAATATTATCATT